>NC_047089.1:207126057-207429087 GCF_902459505.1 Geotrypetes seraphini
ACACAGGAGGGTCCTCTAGGGGTCTAGGCAGAGGTTTGGGGTACCAGATGCCCTTAACTCTCTAGCTTCCAAGAAACAGCAGTGATGCCAGGTCAATAGCTGTCACTCCACAGATGGGGGGAGACTATCTTGAATTTTGGAAGGCATGAGCGGAGATTTACTCAGATCAGTGGGTGTTAGACATAATTTGAGAAGATTATAAACTCAAGTTCTTTCACCTGCTGCAGGTATTATTCTTGGATTCTCTGGCTGGACGGCTGGGGAAGGCTGTCAGGGTCCAAGCAACAGTGAAGTGACTCTTAGATATTCGAACCATAGAGTTCATGCCAGATGGAGAATTGGTCCAAAAGAGATTTGGAGGACTGGAGCCAATTCTGGACCTAAAGTCAGTCAACGCAGCACTAAAGGTGCCGCACTTGTGCATGGAGACTCTGAAATCAGTCATTGCCTCAGTGACGCTGGGGGAATTTCTAGCCTTGCTGGATGTGATGGGGGCTTATCTGCATGTTCTATCTTTCCTGCTCACAGGCAGTATCTGTGGTTGGAGAAACATTTTCATTTCTCAGCTCTTCTCTTAGGGCTTACAACAGTGCCTCGGTATGAACTTAGTTTTCCCTTCTATTGCAGCTTGGAAAATGGCAGCTTTTTCATTTTCTGAATTAATGGCTATGCACTAATGTTATCCAACAGACAAACAGTGGAATAACCAACAGACAAACAGTGGAAATGTCCAAGAAAATCAAGGTGCTAATTTCAAACTTCTGCTTTTATTAATGTAGTGGCTCAACATGTGTTTCAGCCACTTTGACCTGCCTCAGGAGCATCCTAAACAACAAAATATATCGGTTGCAGAGTATATTGTGTAACAATCAAATCATCTAAGAAACGCTATGAATCTATGTGCGTGAAAAGACAAGCAAACAGCTCGTAATACTACTCATAAGTGTTTCGAAAGTGCGTCTGATGTCAGCACTGCATATTCAGAGTCCAAAGGAGAGCAACGAAACTGGTAAGAGGGCTGGAACACTGCCCATATGCCGAGAGGTTGGATAGGCTGGGGCTCTTCTCTCTGGAAAAAAGGAGGCTCAGGGGAGATATGATAGAGACCTTCAAGATCATGAGGGGCATAGAGAGGGTGGATAGGGACAGATTCTTCAGGCTGAAGGGGACAACAGGTACGAGGGGGCATTCGGAGAAACTGAAGGGAAATAGGTTCAAAACGAATGCAAGAAAGTTTTTTTTCACCCAAAGGGTCGTGGACACTTGGAATGCGCTACCAGAGGACGTGATTGGGCAGAGTACGGTACAAGGATTCAAACAGAGACTGGACGGATTCCTGAGGGATAAAGGGATCGTGGGATACTGAGAAAGCTAACCAGAAAATAAGTATAGAAACCCGACCAGGTCGTGCATGTGCAAGACCGGAGGGCTAGGACTTTGATGGGAAGATAGGACGCAATAGGAAACCAAGGTGGCATGGGGGCCCCTTCTGGTGATTTGGACAGGTCGTGACCTGTTTGGGCCGCCGCGGGAGCGGACTGCTGGGCAGGATGGACCTATGGTCTGACCCGGCGGAGGCACTGCTTATGTTCTTATGTTCTTATGTTCTCTCTGTTGAAAGACGATGGTTAATGAGTCATGTCTTTCAACAGAGAGCTGAAAATGGACATTTCCACTGTTTGTTGGTTATTATTTTGTGGATTTGACCTTCCTGTTTTCGTCTGGTCTCTTTTTTTTATTTTTATTTTTTTTAATTCTTTATTCATTTTTAAAACTTTCATCAAGTGTACAACGTATCATAATAAACACAATTAATCAGAGCACTTGCATATCTTATCATTATAATCTAAACATACAAATGTAACCCTCTCCCCACCCTCCCTCAAATCTCTTCATTCATAATAAGAAACCTATATTTGTATCCCTCCCCCCTCCCATTACTATTTGTTGTATGACTAATAGAAAAATGGCATTTAATCATGACAAAAAGACGTTAATGGCTCCCAAATTTTAATAAAATTATTATAATTTCCAT
Organism: Geotrypetes seraphini; assembly: GCF_902459505.1. Taxonomy (NCBI): domain Eukaryota; kingdom Metazoa; phylum Chordata; class Amphibia; order Gymnophiona; family Dermophiidae; genus Geotrypetes; species Geotrypetes seraphini. The sequence goes on from NC_047089.1 coordinate 207,128,093, forward strand.
TTTGTATCGCTATTGATCTTTCCATTCTATATATGTGGCATAATGAATTCCACCAAAAATTAAAGTTCAACCTAGTATGATCTTTCCAGTTATTAGTAATATGTTGAATGGCAACTCCAGTCTGGTCTCTGATCCAACTAAATAAACCACTGTTTAATATTTCACTCAGGACTCTACATCTTCATATTTATTTATTTATTCATTCAATTTTCTATACCATTCTCCCAGGAGAGCTCAGAACGGTTTACATGAATTTATTCAGGTACTCAAGCATTTTTCCCTGTCTGTCCCACAATCTATCTAATGTACCTGGGGCAATGGAGGAATTAAGTGTCTTGCCCAGGGTCACAAGAAGCAGCGTGGGTTTGAACCCACAACCTCACTTTAACCACTGCGCCACACGCTCTCCTTGTTCACACGCCACACGCTCTCCTTGTTCCCATCCATTGATGTGCTATTGTTCATACAGGTGCTTTAGTCAGATTGTGAGCCTATTAGGGATATTTTCAAAGCACCTAATATTTGATACTTTATTGTTTGTGAACCGCTGTGAACTTTGAAGAGGTATTGGTGGTAGGTATCCAAATAAATATTGCATTGTATCCAAATATTCATAATCCACAAAATTAGTGCTCGTATTTAAAGGGATAGGAAAAGTCTTAGAAATCCAAGAGGTTGTATCAAACAGTGTCACTCAATCATTGGCTAAAAAATCTCCCCATAAAAGTTATCTTTTTCTTGCAAAAGAGCAGCAAATATCATGCAATCTATTTTCTAAATTGTTGCTTGAAACTTGCAAAAAGATTTTTTGTGTTTGTCTATTTATCCAGCACTGCTTTCAGCTTTATTTAAGCACTCTCTCTTGTAACAAATAATGAATGACATCCATTAAACATTAACAACAATTTAGTGTGCGAGCCTTGCTGCCACCTATTTTGTGGGCGGTTGGGGCTCACACACTAACCAGTTAAGATGTGCAGTGCTGACACACTAAGTGATTAGTGCAGAAATGCCCACGCTTATTCCTGAGACACACACCCTTTAGCCAAAACATTTGAAAAAAATGTTTAGTGTGTGGTTAGCGTGCGCACATTTGAAATTTACCGTGGGATGCTTCAATGTGCCCCATTATAAGCCCCTTTAAGCTTACTGCAGCTTAGTAAAAAACCCCTTAAGTTTTTTTTTATATTTCATGATGCATTTAAACATTTATCTTTATAAAACATGAAAAAGGTTAAATTTATATACTGAAGAATCAACACATCTTTCTGTAAAGCTGCTTGTCTGTATAGAGCCAGCTGGTGAGCTCTTCATAGAAGCTTGTTTGGTTAATATTTCGAGAGTTTAAATAGACATTTCAAGTCCAGCACGGCCTATGTGCTGCTTTGAATGGGGAGAGCACCATGGATGGAACTTTACCCAGCATGACTCCCCTTGAATTTCATTCTGCATTTCTTGAAGCTACCTCAGGCAAGTTTAATTGAAAGTTGTATTATTTTTTTTATACATTTGGTGGTGTTTTGAACTTTATAAAAGGATGACTTTTCTGAAGTAGGAAAGTAGATGATTATATCCTTACTAGTATTTTAGCCCGTTACATTAACAGGTGCTAGAATATATGTCTGTCTGTCTTTCTTTCTGTGTCTCTCTCCCTCCCGCTGTTTTTCTTTTTGTCTATCTCTCTCCCTGGCCCCCTTTGTCTGTCTGTCTTTCTGTGTCTCTCTCTGCCCCTGTGCCTTTCTTCTTTTCTTTCCTTTCGCTGTCTAGCTTTCTTTCTATCCATCTGTCTCTCTCCCCCCCACACTTCCCTGTGCAGCAGCCACAGCAGCATTCCCTCCCCCTCCATGTCTCTGTGCAGTAGCATTCCCTCCCTGCCACTACTTCCCTGTACAGCAGCATTTAGATCCCCACCTTCCCTGTGCCGCAGCCACAGCAGCACCAGCATTCCCTCCCACCCCACACCACTTCCCTGTACAGCAGCAGCGTTTCCCTTACCCCCCTTTCCCATCCCTCGGTCTTGACTGCTCCCTTAGTCCCTTGCCGCCCCCACCCTTCCCTTCCCGCGGTCCGACCATCTGCCGATTCCAGCAGCGTGTACAGCACTCTACACACGCTGCTTCGGGGCCTTTTACTGCCTTGATTTACTCTTGCACGTCCCTGATGACATCATCAGAGACGCGGCAGAGCAAATCAGGGCAGTAAAAGGCCCCGAAGCAGCGTGTGTAGAGTGCTGCACACGCTGCTGGAATCAGCTGGTTTTGAGTTGGGACCGCGGCATCCCTTCGCAGCTGGAGTGTTTTGGGCTTTCCTTCCCGCCCCGCGAGGTGTCACCATGGCTCCTCTCGATCCCGCCAGCATCGGAAGCCTTCTCAGACGCTGGTGCGGCTGGTGAGAGGAACCGACACGGAGAGCAGGAAGTCCAGCGCTGGCGGCGAGTGGTAGGTGCTGGAAAGTAAGGCTGGGGCTCCCGCATGCGCACTCCTGCAAGGCCACGGACCTACATCTCACAGATCAGGGAAAACGGAAGCACGCAGTTGAGTGCGCATGTGCGGCTAGCGTTTTATTATATAGGATAAGCTGCAAGATTATTCTGGCTAACTCTGGACTTTTCAGATAAGCTTTTCTTATTATAACAATGAAAATTTTGTTATTGAGGTGCTTATCCTTTTTTTAATGGTTAACTTAAGATCCCCTTTTTATGGTGTTGATTTTTGTAGTTTGGAATTTTGCTTCAGTTGGGATTAGGTTACCTATACAGTCAAACCTCAGTTTGCGAGTGTTTTGCAAGACGAGCAAAACACTCCAGCAAACTTTTGATACGCTCATCAATGTGTTTATACGTAAAGTGCATGTGGGATGGCGCTCGGCTACGTGGGCTCGGGGGTTCTCCAACGTGGTGCGGAAGGCTGGCGGAAGGAAGAGGCATCTCCCTGAAGTGGCGCTGCCTGCAGCTGTACAGGGACCCCGATGGTTGCGCACGGCTGGCCACCTACAAACTGCAGCACCCAGCACCCGACAGATACCCACCCCTGGGCCACCCCTCGCCACGTCCTTCCAGTTCCTTAGCACTTTTTTGGTTGTGGAACAATTCGTCTGCATTGCCATTTTTTTCTATGGGGAACTTTGCTTTGATCTATGAGTACTTTGGATTAAGAGAATGCTTCTGGAAGGAATTATGCTCAAAAACCAAGGTACCACTGTATTTTTATTCCCAACCAGAGACTCTAGAAAAATGTACATATAATGAAATTTCTCTTTGTAAGGTTTTTAAATATATTTGGGACAATCCCCAAGCATACCATCTTGTTAGCATGCACTCATCTGGCAAGTTGATTTCATTTGTTTTATCTTTCTCTTTGTTTCATAGGAACAAGTAGTTATGAACCTGGATAGCAGACTTCAAGTCTTTCCTTTGTATATCTGCTGTAATTTCTTGTGTACATCACCAGAAAGGAGAATGGAGAGCAATGGACAGACAGAGAATACAGACAGCTGAAAACTGGGTGCAGAAAATACAACAGTTTTGTGTTTGTTTTTTTAAACCCCTGTCTGCCTGCTCTAATTTCATAATTCCTCTTTCTACAGTAAACCTAATAAATCAGAGGCCAATTCAAAAAGTCATGGTAGTCCATAGGCTTCCCAAGGATGACTACTGCTCTATTATCTCATAAGGAGACAACTCTTCTGAGCATGTTGATGGTTTTGACATACATTGAGAAGAGCTGGACCACTGGCCGAGAGGTTAAAATTCCTCAAAAGAACTCACAACTCTAGGTGGCCTTACATATCAGTAAATATACATTGCAATACTTTGGCCTGAGTTATTTTTGCCTTTGTTTTAGAAGAAAATGCATATGAGCATGGGCAGATATACTAGCGTTAATTTCAGTTTTATACTGCAGCCAGACTGATGAAGCATGAATGCAGCAATGATATCAAACTTTTTTTTTTTTTTTTTTGCATACATTTGAAACTTGTTAGAAATATGGATAAAGACTCTAGCCAAGTAAAGACCTTTTTTTCACAAATTTTATGTGGAAGTTGAAGAAGAAAAACAGCTTTAAAAGTCACCTGGTGCTAAGTTTCTATTGGTAAAACCTGTGTGTTACCATGGTGGTGTTTTTTTTTTATCAGTTATAACTATTGATCTAAATACCTGTTGGGATTACTTTTCTTTGCAGTTCAGTTTCTATCAAGATTATTTCAGACAGTGGTCACATCTTAATCATACCTCTTATGAAACAAACTATTGGAAAATGATCCTGGGTGTTTTCCTCTTGCAGTGTTTTTGATATCAGTTCTTGTACAATCCCATTCTATTCCGGAACCATTGGGTTATTTTCCTGTACCTGCCAGAACTTGTAGGAAGCCTCATATTTCAGAGACTTAAGCTCCACCCTAGAGAATGACTCGGGAACAAATTTTTCCTCGTTCCCCACAGGAACTCAATTTCCCCATCCCGTCCCTGGAAGTTTTGTCCCATTCCTGTAAGCTCTGCTTTAACCGCACAAGCCTCGAGCACTTATGATTTTAAAGTGTTTGAGACTAGTGCAAATGAGGACAGAGCTTGTAGGAATGGGGCAGGGACAGGAAAATAACTTGACCAATAACCAGTTTCTTTCCTACAAGCCAAACTTTAGGAGCTTGTATTTTTTCTGCTCATCTGTATTTTCTTTTAAATTCCGTCTTTTCATTTGTGGGTTTCACCCTCATACTACAGAGGTTCCCCGCATCTGTTTTGGCAGCAGGCTCATCAGTCCCACCTTGACTCTTCTGGACTTCCCAACAGTCCCAGAATAGAGTGGGATTGTACAAGAACAAAAAATTAGGTTCTTACCTTTGCTAATCTTCTTTTTTGTAAATTCACACTCTATTCTGGGAAACTGCCCTGTTCTTGCTGATTTGCCGATTATCTGCCTTTCCAAATTCTGGTAATCTCGATTTCTGGTTTTTGACCAGCCTTTATAAGAATGTCATCAGAATGGGTTTGACACTTAGTTTTGGGGGGTCCCTAGTTCAGGCATCCCCTTAAGACAGTGCAGGCTGAGTCTCCTTTTCGCACTGTTTTTTGTCATTCCAGTTTCTGATGTTTAATGACCCAATTCAGTTGTTTTCATTATTGCTATTTTGGATTTCTTGTTATGAGCAGATTAAATTTATTTGTCGGGGAGTGTCCCCATTCCCCCCCCCCCTCCTCTCTTATTTTTGTCCTCTGCCAATGTTCCTGTCTGCTTTACAACAAACTGGTTATTGAGAGGACAGTGAAAGAGGGGTGGAGCTTAAGCCTTTGAAATATGAGGCTTCCTACAAGTTCTGGCAGGTACAGAAAAATAACCCAATGGTCCCAGAATAGAATTTAGATTTACAAGAAAGAAGATTAGCAAAGGTAAGTTACATATAGAGCCTGTGGTAAGTTGGTATATAAAAGTGGTATATACTGTACTGCTCTGTGTGTACCAATTCTGTTTTAACATTGGTTAGTCCTATGTGCATTTTAAATGGACTATAGAAACTGTAATGTAGGGTGCTATAATTGATTTTGTCCCATTGGAAAGGCTGATCTAACAGTACTGACCAAATGATCAGAAATGAGCTCAAGAAACGCATCCTCAGCTTTATATTCTGTTTTCCTCATTCATGAACTCTAAAAGACCTAGGCGCCTAATAAAGTATCTCCCACGTTTAAGTTCCTTAATTGAAGTACCTGTATTTAGTAGGTACTTAAAGCTTGGGCAGAGTTAGGAGAGAATGAAGTTGGGCACTTAGGCCCAGATTCTATAAACAGCGCCATTGTTGTCATCTGCCTTTAAAAACAGCGTGTGTCATTCACACAATGGTGCCGTTTATAGAATCACACCTTGAGAAAAGATAGGCGCTGGAAATGCAGGCCAGGGTTTTCAAGGCCTACGTTTCTTGCGCCTACAGAGGCACTTTACAATGTCTAATGCCACTTCCAGTGTTAGCCACGCCTACAGTGACATTAGGCATCATAAAATGCCTCCATAGATGCGATTCTGGTGCTGTTCTTGTTTTTTAGGCGCCTGTGGTCACCTACATTTTTTTTTTTTTTAAAGCTTTTTTTAAATGTTTTAAATGGCGTTTTCTTAAGTACCAGTAGGGTGCCTTGTTAAGTACCAGTAGGGTGCCTACTGGCGCCTAAAAACTCGATGCCAACTAGTATGGCGCTAAGCTCGATTCTCTAAAAGTTGCATGCACATTATAGAATCATGCTTAACACCAGTGCGTGTTATACTTTTTAGTCCAGCGAAAATCAGGCCTAAATGCTTCTGGTGACTTATTGGTCGGTGCATAACTTTTAGGAATGTCCACAATCTACCCCTGGCCATGCCCCCCTTTAGGTTCATGCACTGGACATAGCCCATAACACTTTGCGCAATGTGTCTTAACATGTGTGTAGAACTTCTAATCGATGCCAATTCGTTTCAATTTCCAGGTGTTAATTAGCACTTATTGGCACCGATTAAGCCAATTAAGTTGGGCATGCACTTTAGGCGCTGTGTGCAGAATTTGGTGGTTAGTGCAAATTTGCAGCTTTAGGCATCTTAACATAATCTAATTAATATTTGATCTAAAATTGTTTATGTATCTAGTTTTATTTCAAACTGTGAATACCTAAGAGGCTCTGAAAATGGGTGCTTAACTTAGGTTCATAAATTAAGTTGCTTTAGCTGGCTTTTGAAAACGCATCTTTATAAATAGGAAGGTGATTTTAATTTATGAGCAGTAATCCAAAAAGCTATGCAGATGTGTATATCTTGTGCTTAGTAATAATGTATCCAGTTTAAGCAAGTCGCAGCTTTTAATCTTAGAAAGGGCCTTTTACAGAATCCCTTGCAGGATTAGTTCTCTAACTGTGATGAGCTGAAGCTTCACTCGGCTTCTAGTAGGTACTGTACTTACTGTTGTGATTTGTTTTTATACTATTTCTTAACCCTAGATATTGTGTTTGGAAGCATCCACTGGAAAATCTAGTGTTTTTGCCAAACCCTACATTATTTGTTGGAGAATCTCTGGATAGCACTGCAAAAAGTGCACATATGCTCGTAATAACATTCAAAGTAAAGTTCCAGTGATAACAGTACCACAGTGAAATTATGAAGGACCATCTATGTTTAAAAAAAGTTGTGTTTTCTAGAATTACCACTCCTTATGGCAGACAGTTGCATTATTTCCTTATAAAGTTGTCTTCCTTTAACTAAACTGACCCTCATGGAGAAAGTGCCTACTGCTTTAATCCAGCCTCTACTAATTACCATCCTTGAAAATATTCTAGGTACTCCCTGTTCTGGCTTTCTGAATTAGTTCAAATGGTGTGTGGATAATGCGATGCCCATAAACAGTATTAAAGAACCAATAGGCAACAAGTGAAGTGAACTCCAGCTGGCTTACCAATAGGATTTGTTTGCAACCTTGACCCTTAGTTAATGCTACTGCTGCCCTGGTCAACATAATCTGTGTTTCTTCATATCACTCAAGTCCTCTCTTATTTATCTTCTGTTTGGAATACCTCAAGATTAGCAGCCCCTCTTCAATCTGCTTCCATCTGTAGAACTGGGACTGTAAAGGAGGTAGGCTGCTTATTATACTGCAGGATTAAGCATTCATTTATTTTGGCTAGAAGTTCTATGTAGGGAGGTCTCTGAAAGAGTCCATTTGTGTAATACCTCCAGGTCTAGAGCTTATAGCAACGAAACAGTTGAACAGACCTGTTAGTGAGCAGCTCTCACTGTGTCAAGTTTTAGTGGTGTAACTATCTTCATTTTATCAAAAACATTTTAATACAATGCAATGTCATCCAAATCATTCAGTCGTCTTGTTGTTGTTTTAACTTGACTGAAGCCAGAAGAGGAACATTTGGGTTGCTCTAGTTCTATTTAATAAGGCTGTAAAGCACAGTTTTAGCGTGTGGTATTCACAGTTCAAAACATAACAACCCCTCTGGCTGTACATAAAATTCACACCAGTTATAATAATTCAATAATTTGTCTCAGAATGTTGTACAAATGAGTTGCCCAACGCATTGTGATGCATAAAATAGTAATCCAGAATTTGTACTTTGTTCTTACAGTGTCTTGTCAAAGTTGTCAAGACATTTATTTATATATATATATATATATATATATATATATATTTTTTTTTTTTTTTTTTTTCTTCCAAGACTCTTCAATGACACATTCTCCCAAATAAAAGTAAACCTGTATGAAGTCAAATTTAAATTCTGATGTTCCTGCATAGTGCAAAATCTATAGTCTTGAAAAACATGCCTTTTTTTTGTGTGTGTAATTTAGTATGTCTGCTTTGTTTCATGTTTTCTTCTGAGGAATGTTGTGTCCCACTTAGGTTTGGGAGCTTGGGACTTATCAGTGCCTTTGTATTTCATACATACTGAGATGAATTCGACAGCAAAGGGAGGTTACAAGAATTTTACTCAGCAGCCGAAGATGAGAGAGAAGTCTAGATAAAACAAACAAACCCAACAAAGCCAAATGTGTAATCTAAAGGAGAGTTTGTATATATACATGTTGTTTTCTGTAAAAATCGGTTTAAAATTTGAAAGGTAGGATTTATGTTTATCTAGCCTTTTTTTATGTTTGTAGTCAGAAAAGTATAGGATAAACTCTCATATGCTTGATAAAATGCTATAAATAGGAAGTGTTCATAGATATATTATTAAAACTTGAAATCCTCTGCTGTACTTTTTACTGTATATTTAAACATGGTGCAGGTCAGTTTGTAAATAATGGAGGTTATATCACTGTCGAACATGGACTCCACATGTAAACAGATACAGCTGTGAAAGCTGATACTGTATTTTGTACTGGTAGTTATTCATTTATTATACAAATGGAGAAATAAATGCTGAATCTACTTTTGGGAAATAAGTAAATTTTTAGCTAGCGTGATCACTTCTGGTGTATCTTATGGTAATGTGATAACTCAGAATGAGAGGATGTGTTAAATCAGGCAGTTTTCCAAAATTGACCAATTAAAGGAAACCTTTAGCTAAGTACCGTATTTTTCGCTCCATAAGACACATTTTTTGTCCCCCCCAAAAGTGGGTAGAAATAAGAGTGCATATAATGGAGCGAATACCCCCCTGTACTCCCATACCTTTTAAGAAATTCTGTCGTCCAGCGCTGTATGGCACAAGCTTTCAGCACTCCTGCCCTTCCCTCCGCTGACTCCCGAACTCTCGTGGCAGCGTCAGAGTCGACCACGAGGCAGGTATGAGATTTTTGCGTTCCTGCCCTCAGTCCCGCGAGAACTGGTGGCAGCCCGCAGCGGAGCGGGACCAGGAAGGAATGCGAAAAGCTTGCGCCTGCCTCGTCTCCACTCTGTCGCTGCTGCGAGAGTTTGGGAGTCACCTGAGGGAAGGGCAGGAGCGCTGGAAGCTCCTGCCATACTGCACTGGATAGCAGGATTTTTAAAAAGTGCTCCGTTCTGACACTGCTTTGAGAGTTTGGGTGTCAGCTCTGAAAGCTCCTGCCATACAGTGCTGGACGGCAGGATTTTTAAAAAGGTACAGGGGCCTGCCTGCCTGCTTGCTTAGTTGCCTCGGGGTGGGGAGCCCTGCCTGCCTGCCACTCACTAGGCCGGCCTGCCTGCTACTAGACCTTCTCTGTGCCCTGTCCCTTCTTACCACGACCACCAGAGGGAGGGACAGGGTACAGGACAGGGCATTTAACCCTTTCAGGACCAAGGGACATATTTGTCCCATAACTTTAAAATCCTATAAATTTTGATTGGGATAGTCTACAGTTCTAAATTTGATATGTACGGATTCCATATGATACTGCCTTTATGTAAACAAACTGGTTCCGACATTCATTCATTAGCATCGTTGCTAGATTGACGAGAAGATTCACTTGCCACACTGTCCATAAGCCAGAAGTGTGATTTTTTTTAAATAAAAATAATGATATTTCACAAAAAAAATCAATTTTTTGGCATCTACAAGCCCTTTTTACCATAAAAATGTCGTCAAAACCACAAAAATTGGCCTACGATCCTTATGGTCCTGAAAGGGTTAAGAGTTGTAAAATCTCTTGATCCAGCCCGAAGGCTTACTGACTGACCACATACATCCTAATTAGGGATCCATGCCTTTTCTAAGTCCTGCAGTACCCTTATTCTTTGCCACCCATAGAGCAGACACTTCAGCATCAGTGCTGCTCCAGTTGCTAAGAAAAATTGTACAGTGTTACTGTATTAACAATCGTAGACTCCATGCCTTCTCTCCCACAGTGGTCCACCAACTGAGACACATTGCATTCACATTGTTCTCCACAGTGTTCCCTTTCTTAATCATCCTCTTGGTTCTCTCACCATTCTCCTGTGCTTTTAGAGCACTGCTGCTCACCACAAAGTACTGGGAACTCATCCCAATAGAAGTTCCACTTACACACACCCAGAGGAATTTGCCTACTCATAATTTACATAAAAGATTTTGAAAACTTTCACTGGTGAATCCCAGCCTATGGGTGACAGAAGAGACTTTAAATCCATTCTTAAATCATGCTCTGCATCAAAAGAGACAGCTGCTCTACTGCTTGAGCTTCTGCGAGAATTGCAGCTATCAGTTTTGAAAAACTATACTTACTACTTCTAGGTGACTAAAATTTTACAATAATGTCTCTCCCACTGCTGGAGGGGGGGGGTTGTTTGCGATGGGAGAGAGTGGGCATCTCTTGCTGCCAAGGTGGTGTTGGAGATGTGTTGCTTGGTGGTGGGAGAGAGTGGGCATCTCTCCCACTGCCAGGGGCAGGGTGGTGTTTGCAGCGGGAGAAAGTGGGTATCTCTCCCGCTGCTGAGGAGGTGTTGGAGGGGAGGGTGTTGCTTGGCAGCAGGAGAGAGTGGGAATCTCTCCTGCTGTTGGTTGGAGGGTTGCTTGACTTCAGCGGCTCAATTTGTTGTTGGGGGTGGGTTTTTTGCACTTATTCTGTGCATGTGCCCATCACTTATCACCAGCAATGGGCACATGCAAATTTAGCAAATCTTCACTGCATGAGCGTTTTTTGTAGAATGACTCGCTTTTTTTTTTTTTTTTTTTTTTACTTCTCTACTATAACAGCTGCGACAGCGACCCATGTTTTTAACGTAAATTTTTGAGAATCTAGGCCTCTGCTACAGAGCTATTTTCAGGTTTTCTTTGTTTCTTGGACTTCTTTAGTTTAAATCGGTGTATGACTGTGACTTCTTTATCTTTTAATACAGACTGCTAAAGAAAAGAGTGAATTTAAGAATAGCAATTTAGCAGCCTTTCTCTTTAAAGCCATGTATAAGGAATATTGAAGTAAAACTCTTTACGGTGGCAAAGTTACCAGCTACTATACAGTGAGGCAACTGAATCTCCTTACATAGAACTAAGGACAGTTTAGTGGGTGTAAAGAAAATCCCCCAACAAGCAGGATGAATCGGCTATGGATTGCTCTCATAGAGCTCAGAAAATTCAGAAGGCTTATCTGAACACCTGCAGGTGGCTGAGGCAGTGAAACCAGTTTGTGTACCCCCAGATGTTATGTTCACCCCTCCAATCCCCTCCCATGGCAGTTCCAACCCTCCTGATATGATTTCCCCGCCCCTCAAAGCTGCCTTTATGAAATTCTCTCCCCACCCCACAGTATTGGTGGGGATGTGGTGCCAGGAAGACCCTTCTGCTGCTCAGGTTAGTGCTTGAATCCAAAACGGTATCTATGACACCTAACAATACTCTTGTTCCCTGCTAGGGGGCCAACATCCATAGAAGGTTTTACTTCTTTCTACTGTATGTAGATTGTCCCTTAGTTATAGCACTATGAGACTACCTCTAGGGTCACTGATGCCATATTGAATTCAGGAGCCAATTCAGGCCCATATGCTGAAAACTCACCATGCCTTTAATGATCGATGCTAAACCAGTTTTGTCTGGTTTAGTATCAAAGTATTTCAGCTATTGATGCCTAAAATGGCAAATTGCCGCCTTTTCTGTGGTTTGTAGCAGTCTCTGATAATCGTATGTAAATGAATTACAACAAGCTCATCAATATTAAAATGAGCACGCCAATTGATGCCCAGATGATACACAAAATGCACCAGTTTTTAACACTCTAAAATCTCTGACAGTTCTGGAGGTGCTGGTAGAGTAAAAAGAAAAGCATTTCTTTAATGGGCACCTAGGCCTATGAGGGATGCACTGGGAGGGGCTTAATACTCTGATTGGTTCAGATACCTAATGTCCCTCCTATGGGAGGGGCCTTAGGTGACTGAACCAATCAGAATCTTTTTTTGAAAATGAGCCCCATTGTGCATTCAGACAAGCAGTTCTACAAAGCTTTTCATTTAATAGTCAATAGGGGTATACAGAAAAGTTTTTATTGCCTTGTTTCAACAGTAGATTGAAAAGTTAATTTTGATTTGTTTTAGTGTGCACTATTTCATTTTGACATGTACTAATAAAATTAGACCTGTAACATAAGTTATCCCAGGACAAGCAGGCAGGTATTCTCACTAGTGGGTGATGTGATCCGACAGAGCCCCGATACGGACATCTTGCAAGCATATCTTGCTTGAAGAAACTCAGAAGTTTCGAGATGCCCGCACCGCGCATACACCAGTGCCTTCCCGCCCGATGCTCCGGGCGTGTCTCCTCAGTTATTTTTCTTCCGCGTAGCTGAGAAGTCTATCTTCAATTTGCGCCCATTGAATCTCTTTTTTTGCCTCCTTTTTTGCCGCGGGTTGAGTTCTTTTGGCTCTCCTGTGCATTTATTTCTTTCTTTGATTTCTTTTTCAAAAAAAAAAATTTTTCCTTCCGATACCGGGTCGGCCGCGTGGCTGGGGCCCCGCGCCTTCGACCTTGCGGCGGAGCTTTTCCGGCCTATGTCCCGGCTGATCACCGGTTTTAAAAAGTGTAGCAAGTGCCAGCGCGTGATTTCGCTCACGGACCCTCATCGACGCTGCTTACAGTGTCTGGGACCGGATCACTTCCCGAAATCGTGCCGGCCTTGCTCCACTCTGACGGCGAGAGCGTTTAAGCATAGATGTCTGCTGTGGGAGTCCATGTTCAAGATGGAAGCTTCATCGGATCCTGCAGCTTCGACATCGACAGGTGCTTCGACTCCTTCTGTGAAGCCCTCTGCCTCCCCGGCTGCTTCGGGCCTCCTGAAACTGGCGTCGTTCACACCGGTTTCAGCCCCGCCTTCGGCGCCGGTGCCTTCATCCGTCTCCTCGGAGCAGGTATCGACCCCGACAGTTCCTCCGGTGGTGCTCAAGGTGCCGAAGACTGGCAAGTAGAAGCACGTAGCACCCAAGGAGCGCGGAGACCGTGCGGAAGGGCCCCCTTTTGGTGCGGATCCCTCCATATCGGCTTCGTAGCGGTCCATCCTGGAGGCTCAGTTCGTTGAGCTCATGCAGACCATGGGGCCTCAGCTGATTGCCACCATCCAGGGTGACCTTCCAGCTTCGGCTTCGAGGGGCGGACCGCCCCCTCCTCCTCCTCCTTGCCGCACTACCTCGTTACTCGGCGAGGAGGAGCGGCGAGCGGTGTCCGGGTCCTCGAGGAGGTCCTCCGTTAGCGCTGTACCTCCTTTGGAACCGATTTCCTCGAGGAGGGCCTCCCTTAGTGATATGCCTCCCTTGGAGCCCATCCCCTCGAGGAAAGCCTCGTTTAGTGACCTGCCTCCCTTGGAACCGATTACTCCGCCCCATGACTCAGTGTGGCGTCCACCTTCGGGGCCACCCAGTCCTGGGCATAGCAGGAAGCAGGACGAGTTCTTCCGAACCCCCTATCAAACCTGGGCGGCGTCGGGGGAGCCTCCAACTCTGCCGCCTCTGCGATCGACGGCATCGAGTCCAATCTGCTCCTTGGAGGCGTCTGAGCCAGTTTCTCATAGACGGGCTCGATCCCCTTCCAGGTATCGGGAGGGGCATCGATCCAGACATTCTTCGAAGCATTCCTCTCGACACTCGACCGTCTCGCCACAGAAGAAATTGCCTCGGTTGGGGTATGCTGCTTCGACTGGGTCTCCTCCTCCGGGCCCGGAGTTCGAGGACCCCGAGGTTTTCTACTCGTCCTGTTGCTCGCAGGCCTCTCTGGAGCCTGAAGCCTCTTCTTCTTCTAGTCCGTCTCGCAGACCGGCGACGGCAGACCAACTGTCCTTTTCATCGTTCCTCAGGCAGATGGCGGATGACATGGACATTACTCTCGATGCTGGGTCTCGATATTCCAAAGAGTACCTCGATACCATGCACTTGCCTCGTCCTCCGGCAAAGTCCTTGCGGCTTCCCCTGCACAAGCTCCTCGACCAGACCTTCATGCGATGCTTCGAGTCTCCTTACTCTATCCCTGTGGTCCCTGGCAAATTGGATGCGCGGTACCGCACGGTGCATCATAAAGGCTTCGAGGGTCCTCAGCTTTCTCACCAGTCCCTCCTGGTCGAATCCTCGCTCAAGCGGTCTCATCCTGGCCAGATCTATGCTTCAGTGCCTCCGGGCCGCGAGGGCAGAACCATGGATAAGTTTGGTCGACGCATCTATCAGAATTCGATGATGGCGTCTCGAGTCCTGAATTACAATTTCCACTTTGCAGCCTACTTGGAATTTTTTTCTACCTGTGCTTCGGAAGTTCACACCATACATCGAATCCCAGGCTAGGTTTGAGTTTGAGGAAGTGGTTGCTTCGCTGTCCCAACTTTGGCTTCAGTTAATGCAATCTGCCTATGATGCGTTCGAGCTCTCCGCCCGAGCGGCGGCCTGCTCGGTGGCGATGCGCCGGTTGGCCTGGTTGCGTACTATTGATATGGACCCGAATCTTCAGGACCGCCTGGCAAACGTCCCGTGTGCTGGGGCGGATCTTTTTGACGAATCCATCGAGACTGTCACGAAGAAGTTGTCTGACCACAAAAAGTCCTTCCAATCTATCCTTCAGCCGAAGCCTCAGCAGTCTCGACCTTCTCGTCCGCCATTGATTTATCAGAGGTGTTATCAGCCGAGGCAAACTCCTCCTGCCAGGCAACCGACGAAGCGTCAGCCTCCCCAAAAGGGTCAGCCTAAGTCTCAATCGCCTGCTGTCCCTAAGACCACTCAGCCTTTTTGACTGTCTCGTCGAGGGCATAACCAACCTCGTTCTGCCTCCCCCTGTTTTTCCCATCGGAGGGCGCCTCCATCATTTTTATCATCGCTGGGAGGCCATAACATCCGACCTCTGGGTCCTTACTATCATCAAGGAGGGATACTCTCTTCATTTCCATCGGGTCCCTCCGGACCACCCTCCAAGAGAGTATCCTTTCAACTTGACTCAGACCGCCCTTCTTCTCCAGGAAGCTCAGGCTTTGCTCCGGCTTCGTGCCGTGGAGCCGGTCCCGACGGACCAACTGAACCAGGGGTTTTACTCCCGGTACTTCCTTGTTCCAAAGAAGACGGGCGACCTGCGACCCATTTTGGACCTCAGGGCCCTCAACAAATTCCTAGTCAAGGAGAGGTTTCGCATGCTGACACTTGCTTCTCTCTACCCTCTCCTCGAGCAGAACGACTGGTTATGCTCTCTGGATTTCAAGGAGGCCTACACTCACATTCCCATTCATCCGGCCTCCCGCAAGTTCCTCAGATTTCGGGTGGGACATCTACATCTGCAGTATCGAGTGCTTCCATTCGGCCTGTCCTCGTCTCCCAGAGTCTTCATGAAGTGTCTGGTGGTGGTGGCCGCTGCCCTCCGGAACAGGGGTCTTCAGGTATTTCCATACCTCGACGACTGGCTCATCAAGGCCCCGTCAGCTCCAAAGGTCATTTCGGCGACCTTGACCACGATCTGCTTCCTGCAGAGCCTAGGCTTCGAGATCAATTTTCCCAAATCTCATCTGCAGCCTACCCAGTCCCTTCCCTTCATCGGGGCGGTACTGGACACCATCCAGCTTCGAGCATTCCTTCCTCCTCAGCGCATGGATGCTCTTCTTCGTCTCTGCCAGTCTGTATCTTCTCGCCAGTCCATCTCAGCGAGACACATGATGGTCCTCCTGGGCCACATGGCCTCTACAGTTCATGTGACGCCCTTTGCCAGGCTCCATCTCAGAATTCCTCAGTGGACCCTAGCTTCTCAATAGACTCAAGTGTCAGACCCGTTGACTCGACACGTCATAGTCACTCCTGCTCTTCGGCAGTCTCTACTTTGGTGGATGACCTCTTCGAATCTATCCAGAGGTTTGCTGTTTCACACTCCTCCTCATCAGAAGGTTCTCACTACCGATTCCTCGACCTATGCCTGGGGGGCTCATCTGGATGGGCTTCGCACTCAGGGATTCTGGACCTGTGCGGACCGACTCCATCAAATCAATCTTCTGGAGCTCAGAGCCATCTTCAATGCTCTTCAAGCTTTTCAACATCTGCTTCACGACATGGTGGTCCTCATTCGCACCGACAATCAGGTCGCCATGTATTATGTCAACAAGCAAGGGGGCACGGGCTCGGCCTCCCTCTGCCAGGAAGCTCTCAGAGTTTGGGATTGGGCGGTTCACCACAACACCTTCCTCAAAGCTGTCTACATTCAGAGGAAGGACAATATCTTGGCGGACAAACTGAGTCATCTTCTCCAGCCTCACGAATGGACACTCCACTCCAAGCCCCTTCATCAGATCTTTGCTCAGTGGGGAACGCCTCAGATAGACCTCTTTGCGGCTCCCCACAATTTCAAGCTGCCTCAGTTTTGCTCCAGGATCTACGCTCCTCATCGCCTCGAGACAGATGCTTTTCTGCTGGATTGGGGGAATCGCTTTCTGTATGCGTTTCCGCCATTCCCTCTCATTCAAAAGACTCTGGTCAAGCTGAAGTCCGACCATGCCACCATGATTCTGATAGCTCCTCGGTGGCCCAGGCAACCTTGGTTCTCCCTTCTACTTCAACTCAGCAGCAGGGAACCGTACCTACTTCCAGTGTTTCCTTCACTGCTTACTCAGCATCAGGGGTCTCTGCTTCATCCCAACCTGCAGTCTCTCCACCTGACAGCTTGGTTCCTCTCAACGTAACTCCGCACCAGTTTTCCCAGGCGGTGAGGGATGTCTTGGAGGCTTCCAGGAAGCCTGCTACTCGTCAATGCTACTCCCAAAAATGGACTAGATTTTCTTCATGGTGTATTTCCAATTCTAAGGAGCCTCAGCGAGCCTCCCTATCCTCTGTTTTGGACTATCTTTTACATCTGTCTCAGTCTGGTCTCAAGTCGACATCTATACGAGTCCACCTGAGTGCTATTGCGGCTTTCCATCAGCCTCTACAAGGGAAACCTCTCTCTTCTCATCCTGTGGTTTCCAGATTTATGAAAGGACTTTTTCATGTCAATCCTCCTCTCAAACCGCCTCCAGTGGTTTGGGATCTAAATGTTGTCCTTTCTCAGCTTATGAAACCTCCTTTTGAGCCTCTGAGCAAGGCTCCGCTAAAGTTTCTCACTTGGAAAGTGGTTTTTCTGGTGGCCCTCACATCTGCTCGTAGGGTCAGTGAGCTTCAGGCCTTGGTGACGGACCCACCTTTCACAGTATTCCATCATGACAAGGTGGTCCTCCGCACTCACCCGAAATTCCTGCCTAAAGTGGTCTCTGAATTTCACCTCAACCAATCCATTGTGCTTCCAGTGTTCTTTCCAAAGCCTCATTCTCATCCTGGAGAATCAGCTCTTCACACTCTGGACTGTAAACGTGCTTTGGCTTTCTACTTGGATCGCACCAAACCACACAGAACTGCTCCTCAACTTTTTGTCTCCTTTGATCCAAACAAGTTGGGACGACCTGTATCGAAGCGCACCATCTCCAACTGGATGGCAGCTTGTATCTCTTTCTGCTATGCCTAGGCTGGATTACCCCTTCCCTGTAAGGTCACAGCACATAGGGTCAGAGCGATGGCAGCCTCTGTAGCCTTCCTCAGATCGACACCGATTGAGGAGATTTGTAGGGCTGCCACTTGGTCCTCGGTGCATACGTTCACCTCTCATTATTGTCTGGATACTTTCTCCAGACGGGATGGGCAGTTTGGCCAAACTGTGTTACAAAATTTGTTCTCCTAAGTTGCCAACTCTCCCTCCATCCCATTGAGGTTAGCTTGGAGGTCACCCACTAGTGAGAATACCTGCCTGCTTGTCCTGGGATAAAGCAATGTTACTTACCGTAACAGTTGTTATCCAGGGACAGCAGGCAGCTATTCTCACGTCCCACCCACCTCCCCTGGGTTGGCTTCTCTGCTAGCTACCTGAACTGAGGAGACACGCCCGGAGCATCGGGCGGGAAGGCACTGGCGCATGCGCGGTGCGGGCATCTCGAAACTTCTGAGTTTCTTCAAGCAAGACATGCTTGCAAGATGTCCGTATCGGGGCTCTGTCGGATGACATCACCCACTAGTGAGAATAGCTGCCTGCTGTCCCTGGATAACAACTGTTACGGTAAGTAACATTGCTTTGTTGAATTTTAGTGCATAGTAAGCAAACTTGCATACACTGAAATGAAACAAAATGCAGCAAAATACAAAATAGTCAACCCCTGCAACATTTGCCCATCCAGTTTGCTTTCAGAAACCAAAGCAAATCAAAATAGAGTGCATCTCGGCTATCCAATTCCTTCCCCATTCTTTTGACTGATTCTTCCTGTTTGTTAGCTGAGAAAGCAAAGTCGCTTACCTGTAACAGGATAGACACACAATACAATGCACCTTCCCTGCTTTGATAATTAACAGAGCAAGAGGACTTGTGAGATCATAAGAGCACAGAAAGTTCATGGATCTCTGAATTCCGTGAAAGTTTGTGTCATGGTTGACACCATGGCTCCTTGAGTCATGGTGTCAACCCTGTGTGTGCTGTCTGTGAAGAAATCTCATTATAGATAAATTTTTCCAATTATATTTATGGTGCTTTATATAACAGTCATCATGTGTAACAACAGCAATCTGACATGACAAGTTAAACAGTTGGGCTAAATGATATAAAGTCACGTTAGAAAGATAAGAATCCAAAGTTCTCAATGTGGGGAGTCTAAATGGTGTGCTGAATGTATTTTAAAAAACTAAGAATGCCCATATTTTTTGTATAGTAAAACCCAATTTGACCACAAGTATATGAAAAGATGTGAATTGTCTTTTAAATGAGCAACGATTAGTTTCAGAGCTTTAGTGATTAAAAAAATCAAATAAGGCTTTATCTTCAGTCAAAAGATGATATTGCAATGGATTTGTACTGTATATAATAACATTTAATGACAGTGGAGTTGTAAAATAAAAAAATATCTTTAAGCTTGTTCCAAATGTCTGTCCAGAAGACTCATATTATTACACTCAAAGAAGGTATACTAGAGTACCAGTTTGATTATGGCATGACCAATATAGATTTGAGGAAGAAAAACCAGATAATATGGATTTCTTGGATGAACCAAAGGGCTCTGTGCTATAAGAAGTATAGTAAAACCTTGGTTTGTGAGCATAATTTGTTCCAGAAGCATGCTTGTAATCCAAAGCACTCGTATATCAAAGCAAATTTCCCCATAGGAAATAATGGAAACTCAGACGATTCATTCCACAACCCCAAATCTTTAATACAAAATATTGTATGTACTTGTATTTCAAGACTTTGCTCATTTAGAACAGTCACTAAATTCCTTTAGCATCAGAGAAAGATGAACCATCATCTCAGTTGTGATGATGTGATGTGTGTTTACTGTATGTACTCGTACTGCAAGACTTTGCTTGTTTAGAACAGTCACTACAGTCCTGCAGTGTCAGAGAGAGAAGAACCATCGGCTCAGTTGTGGTGATGTGACACGTGTATACTGTATGTACTTGTATTGCAAGACATTGCTTGTATATCAAGTTAAAATTTAATAAAATGTTTTGCTTGTCTTGCAAAACACCTGCAAACCAAGTTACTTGCAATCCAAGGTTTTACTGTACATTGATTGTGTGATGGAGGAGGACAGTGAGGCCCTTGGGCAAAAAAATCATGAAAATGTGCCATTGAGAGTCTGAAATATTACTTTTATAGGCTGGATACTTTTCCAGTAGCTTTGCCTCCTCTATACTTGGTGTGAAATCTACCCACTAAAGGTTATGATAGCTGGACCATGGGGTCTTTAACTAAGCTATATTAGGCTCTTCCCATCTGGTTTACACCATTTTAACTGCTAGTGCAAAGCCGCAATAAGAGGCTTTGCTGTATTTGTGCAATCAGCATGCAGTAAACTGAACATTAACCTCTGCATTCTGTAAATGGCACTCAAATTTGAGCACCCAAAAGTGTGTGCACTCATGAGATCTGTGCCAATAAATGAGTTAATGAGCCATTAATCATAGTTGGTTAACAATGATTGATGTTGGCTCTAATTTGGATTTGTGCATGGATCTGCCTGCGTGTGATTTTATAACGATCTGTACTCAAATCCTCTTGCATGCAACCCCAAAGAAGGAGTGGCTATGAGAGGGACATGGGTGGGTCAGGTGTGTTCCAAAGAATGACACACAGTCTCATAGAATTTGGGGGCTTCACCCAAATTGCATACTTGGTTATAGTTGTATAAGTCCTCTTGTCTAGAGTTGGTGCTGGACTATGTGCTAAGCATTATTCTACAAAGCACTCAATCCAAGTGTCCTTTTTAGAACAGTGCTGAAGGCCGGGTAAGATTAATGGCATGAGGCAGTGGTGAGGGGGTAGAGTTGGGATTGTGCAAATGCAGTGGGAGAAAGTGGGCATCTCTTCTGCTGATCTTCAATTTGTGCTCTGTTTTTTGTTTTTATTTGCGGGGAGGGGGGGGGGGGGGGAACTGGGAACTGAGCTCTGAGCTGTCAAACCTTACTTTTCCTGGCAATGCCTGGGCCACTCAGTGCTCAAGCACTGATCAGAAAGTAAGGCTATGACAGCTCAGACCTGACAGAAAATTTTGGCTGCAAACGAGGATAGGGAATCATTCAGTGATTAGAGAGAATCACTCGGAGTGTTCATTTTAACATTAATGACCTCGTACTACATTTGCATGGCAGTATCGGAGACTGCTAGAAAACTTGGAAAAGACCACGGTGTAAGATGCTTTGATAATTCATCGCTAAAATACATGTACACTAAAACCTGCTGGAACTGGTTTAGTGAGCACATTAAAGGCACATTTTAGTTATGAGAATTTTCCCATTCCCCCCTCCAGTCTTCTGTAGTTACTCTCAGTCTAACCATTAGACAGGGCTAATCCTGCTTTACCTCTGAGATCTAACAAGTCCCGGCTGTCTTGTTGCTGAGACTATTCTAGTACATATCAAGCATAAGATAAATCTGGTTGCTTTCAGACATTCTTCCTTTAGATTTCAAAGTTCATGATAAGATGAGATAGAAATGATTGCTTTTGAGCAAACCTCTGCTACTTCTCTAGTGTATGAAGACAGTTTGGAAATGAGGCTAAGTGCTGAGGGGGGGGGAATCTCAAACCCCAACAGAGACTGATGAACTGGGGGGAAAACTGTGAATTTTAAAGAAGCATTGAAAGAAAATTTCCCATGCTTCCTAGGCAGTCACATCTTGTAAAAAAGCGACAGCAACCCTGAACTGGCAAAGTGGATAGGTGCCAGGGACGGATGGAAATAGAGCTGGCACAAGATAAGGGAAAATGACTATTAGCGTCAGGATTTAGATTGGATAGTGGTGAAAAACTGTTAAATCTTTTATTTGTGCTAACATGGCCCAGAGCTTTTGTAACATCCATTATTAAATCTCCCCCACCCCCTTCTGGGAAGTATCTCCTCCAGCTGTGGCATGTGTCTCGTAGGAGAGTCCTTAAGGACTTATTTGGAAGCTGCTGTGATGGTAAATACAGTGTTTAATACTGTTCTTTTTTAGAAAAAAGGCTGTAATTTGTCAAAGGGGGGTGGGGGGGGGGGGAATCAGCACATGGTTAATAAAATCCCTCATCTTTGCAAGTGATTTTAGTTTCCCTAAGATAGCATTTTGATTAGGCAAGGCTCTCTTGCTTCTCCATCTAACTCATTTGAGGCACAAAATAATACATTTGAGAGTGCATTTAGTGTCACTTTGGCAGTGGTTGTTAAATATTCTCATGCTTAATATGAAATTGCTTTTTTATTCATCTTACTAGCCACTTGACTAATGTTTAACTGTGTCCACATATAGTATACTCTGATTGAAATGACCTCTATTCCAAGTTTGATTTACTCAATATATGCATTGACTCATCAGCTTGAGAGGGGAAATTGACCAACTGGAAAGCATTTACAGCATGGTACCAAAAAAAAAAAAAAATCAACATCTGATTGTAATTTAGGTCTGCATTAGAGCTCAGGGCAGGCACTTCTGAGCTGCTCTTCCTAAATGGATTAAACTGGAGTACAAATAGAGAAAGTGACTGGGATGATACTACATGGAGAAGCAGTGAGAAATGAGATTTGAATCTGCCTCAGCATCCCTGCTTGTACACACAGAAACTCATGCTTTATGAATTAGAGCAGTGATTCCCAACCCTGTCCTGGAGGACCACCAGGCCAATCGGATTTTCAGGCTAGCCCTAATGAATATGCAGGGTGCAGATTTGCGTGCCTGTCACTTCCATTATATGCAAATCTTTCTCATGCATATTCATTAGGAATAGCCTGAAAACCCGATTGGACTGGTGGTCCTCCAGGACAATGTTGGGAACCACTGGATTAGAGTAGCAGTTCTCAACCCTGCCCTAGTTAGTATATGCAGGATATCTCAAGTCTGTCTACCCGAGTGGTATAAATCAGTGTTCTTCAACCTTTTTACACCTATGTCCGGTAGAAATAAAATAATTATTATGTGGACCGGCATCGGTCTGCAGACCGGCGGTTAAAGAACACTGGGCTAAGTCATGAGCCAGACCCCGCCCATCTTTACCCAGTCTCCACCCCAGACGCTGCCTCCATAATAGTACTAATTGTAACACTATTTTTTCCATTCATTTTTCATAGATACACACAATATAATCTTATTAACAGCACATAATGGTTAACCACAAAATTAAACTACACAAAGCACACTGACAGCAGATGTAAATTCTCAGAATTGACATAATTTAATCACTAAATTCAAAAATAAAATAATTCCCCCTACCTTTGTTGTCTCCCTCCCTCCATGCTATGCCTTACCTTTTGTCCTGCTCCCGCCTGGCCATTTTATGCCGCCTCCGGTGTTATCTTCAGACCGGCTCCCTCTTCCTCACTGATGCAGTGCATAAAGCTGTGGGCAGTGACTCCTTGCGCATCCCGCATCTCATCTGGAAGCCAAGGCTTCTGGTCCAGACACAGGACATGCGTAGGAGCCACTGCCCGTGCACTGAATCAGTGAGGAAGAGGGAGCTGGCTCGAAGATAATGCCGCATCGATCACACCATGGACCGGCAGTTGAAGAACACTGTTTTGGGCCTGATGCATGTGCCGGCCCTGTGGACAGGCAGGAAATTTCTGTGGACCGGCACTGGTCCACAGATCGGTGGTTGAAGAACACTGGTATAAATAACCAGTATGATTTAAATATCATATAATCCATTCAATTGGAGAGTATATTTAACATTCATATAATTTGTTAATCAGTTATTCTTCAGGGAAAAAGGCCTTAGAGTTGGAGCACTACACGAAGTCTTTTCATTGACTAGTGTTATCAGTGTAATTACAATCCATGTTTTTGCTCCATAATTCAGTCATTGGCCAAAAACATACTTTAATGTGCTGCTTCAGGGACAATAATTGGGCACAGTAATTTATCTCTACTTTGTTCTGTCAGTAATTTTCAGAACAAAGTAGAGATAAATTACTGTGCCCAATTATTGGCCCTAAAGCAGCGGATTAAAGTATGTTCCGCGAAACGCTGGCCACGTCGGCTCCGGTTATGGTTCCGGCTGCTTACTAGATGGCACATATGGGAAAAGATATTGATTAAGATAAGTAATCACCTGTTAGTTCTTTTCAGTATTGTTTGGGTGGTGTACTATAGAAATTTTTGAATATACTAAGTGATTGAATATTAAGTAATTGAGAAAAAAGAAAAAACATAAAAAAATATAAAACAAATAATATAAAACAAATAATAAAATGACTAACTAGAAAATCAGGTTTTTGGCCAATGACTGGGTTATGGAGCAGAAACATGGATTGTAACTAGTCGATGAAAAGACTCCGCATAATGCTCCAACTCTGAGGCCTTTTTCCCTGAAGAATAACTGATTAACATATTATATGAATGTTAAATGTACCCTTCCAATTGAGTGGATTATATGATATTTAAGTCATACTAGTATAAGCAGGAGGCAGTTTTGCTTAGGCTGCCTCTCTAATGTGTGCATAATCATAATGGATTTCCCAGAAAACCAGAGAATTTGAGGTACTTCCAGAATATGGCTGAAGGATTCAAGTTTCCAAGTTTATTTAGAACTTACTATATTGCTGATCAGTTGATCCAGGCAACAGTGTAAAATCTACAAAATATATTTAGAAGTGATATATGGAAATGCATTAAGAGAGAGAGGGAGGGGAATGGTACAAGGGTTGATTGAAAAGTAATGAGACCACCTCTGTTTTTCTTATGAAGCTCATACATTAATGTTTCTGAACCTGCGGTTGGACTTTCGTAGTCTTCATTGTTGGGTCACAGCGAGAGGAAGAACTTTATACATTCTGTCATTGCAGATGAGGAAGATGTGTCTGTGAGAATATTCCAGAAGCATGTGATTGAATTTTGTGTTAAACATGGAAAGAGTGATAATGAAACTCTTGCAATGTTACGGCAAGCACATGGTGGTGAAACAATTAGCTGTGCTGCAGTATTTTGGTGGTGGACCCACTTCAAAGAGGATAACTTGCGAGTGACTGACAAAGCACGTTCTGGGAGGCCATCCACAGCAGTTACGGAAGTCAAAATTGCCAAAGCTACGGAGATGTTGCAAAATGACAGAAGGCTAACTTTATGCAAACTTTCATTTGAATGGGTTCAACATATTATGAGAGAGGAACTGAAAATGACTCGTATGTGTCAGGTACCCAGAAATCTCACAGCAGATGCAATGATGAGTTGAAGAGTGCAAAAGAACACTGTTCGAATGTCGGAGAGTATTCCCGATTTCCTGCCATCAATTTTGATGTGTGACGAATTATGGATTCATCATTATGACCCGGAATCCAAACAACAGTCTAGTGTAAGGAAACATGCAATTATCCCAGGACAAGCAGGCAGCATATTCTTAACACATGGGTGACGTCACCGACGGAGCCCTCGGTACGGACCTTTTTAACTAGAAGTTTCTAGTTGGCCGCACCGCGCGTGCGCGAGTGCCTTCCCGCCCGACGGAGGAGTGCGTGGTCCCCAGTTTCTTCGTTTCCGCGGAGCGAAGAAGACGCGTGTGTTTTTTCAACGGCCGTTGAAACCACTTTTTTGCCTTCCCGCTCGCGCTTTTTTCCTTATTTTTTCTTTCTTTACCTTCGGGTTTATTTTTTCTTTGATTTGCACATCGAGGAAATCTGCAAGGCAGCCACTTGGTCCTCAGTTCACACGTTCACTACTCACTACTGTCTGGATGCGTTCTCCAGACGGGATGGACACTTCGGCCAATCTGTGTTACAAAATTTATTTTCCTAATGGCCAACCATCCCACCTCCCTCTTTGTTAGCTTGGAGGTCACCCATGTGTTAAGAATATGCTGCCTGCTTGTCCTGGGATAAAGCACAGTTACTTACCGTAACAGGTGTTATCCAGGGACAGCAGGCAGATATTCTTACATCCCACCCACCTCCCCGGGTTGGCTTCTTAGCTGGCTTATCCTAACTGGGGACCACGCACTCCTCCGTCGGGCGGGAAGGCACTCGCGCACGCGCGGTGCGGCCAACTAGAAACTTCTAGTTAAAAAGGTCCGTACCGAGGGCTCCGTCGGTGACGTCACCCATGTGTTAAGAATATCTGCCTGCTGTCCCTGGATAACACCTGTTACGGTAAGTAACTGTGCTATTCTCCTCTGCCCTAAAAATTCCAAGTGAATCTTTCAGTGGGTAAAGTCATGCTGCTGTTATTGAGAAAGACATGGGGGAAGCCACTGCTTGCCCTGGATTGGTAGCATGGAATATTGCTACTCCTTGGGTTTTGGCCAGTTTCTAGTGACCTGGATTGGCCACCGTGAGAAAGGGCTACTGGGCTTGATGGACCATTGCTCTGACCCAGTAAGCTTATACTTATGTTCTTATTTGGGAGTAAGTATTCCTTGAATTGGAGTTTTGAGTTTGTTGGTAGAGAATGACACGGTGATAAAATTCATCACCGTTCCCGTCCCCACGGATAACCGCGGGAAATAATCCCATGTCATTTTCTAGTGTCTATTTCAACCTCAGTCCTTCTCATCAGCATTCTTCAAAGCAAAGCTTGCGGATCAGTGGCTGAGCCCATTCATACTCTGATTATTCCATCTTTCCTTAAAGAATGACATGAAGATGGTTTCCCGCGGTTATCCGCGGGGACGGGAACGGTGATGAATTTTGTCACCGTGTCATTCTCTATTTGTTGGAACTGTATTGTTAAGCTTTGGCACTTGGCTACTGACCGGATAAAATCCATTTGTTTGTACTGTTCTGGCAGGATTGAAGGACAGAAAATTAAGTAATGGGTAATGCATTTGATATACTGCCTTACTGTGGTAATAATAAAAGTGGTTTTAATAGCAAGCCCAAATTTCACCTTGTTATCTCTTCTGGGGAAAATATTTGTGTTCCAGAATTAATAAAAGATTTGCTGGGTTGGGAACTACTGCTCTAGATTACAGCCACTTCTGTGCTGTGCTCATCATCTTCAGTGCCCTATCATTTGGAGGATTGCTAAGACTGAACTTTTTGTCCATTGATTCATCCTTTCACAGCCTCTGCCTCTCATCAGTAAAGACTCCACTTTACATCCTCTATAATAAAAGCCTAAGCACGCATGTGCACTTAGGAAGGCATGATCCCTGCCACCGTGGTCTCTGGGTCAGTGCCAAATTCCATTTTCGAACACGGAGGCAGGGGATACGCCAGCGACTCCCTCCTCCCGCCCTCACTCACCAACCGCTGCCGCCGCCGCTGCTCCTCTTCAAAGCAGCCTGCTGATGTTTGTGGCAGGCTGCTTTGAAGAGGAGCATCAGCAGTTCAAAGACACCAGGAAGCCAGCTGCAGGGGGAGCAGGGGAGAGGGACAGGAGGATCAGGTAAGGAGTGCTGCTGGACAGGGGGAGCAGGGAAGAGGGACAGGGGGAGCAGGTAAAGAGTGCTGCTGGACAGGGGGAGCAGGGAAGAGGTGCTGCTAGACAGGGGGAGCAGGCAAGGGGTGGTGGTGGACAGCCGAGGAAAGAGAGAGACATAACGAAAGAAAGACAGACAGACAGACAGAAAGCAGCCAAGGAGAGAGAGAGAAAGAAAGAAAGAAAGACACACATTTATTCTGGCGCCCGTTAATGTAACGGGCTTAAAGACTAGTGAGATAATATTGGACATTCTCTCCAGCAATTACTCTTTTGAATGTTGCTGATCATAGAACCTGTAAATTCCATGGATTGCTATTTGACTTGTAATGATCTGATCTCTATGGTAGGCTTTGCATTTTTAAATGGTTTTTACCATTTTGAAACAAATATTGTTAGGCATGCTTGTTATTAAAAAAAATTTTTTTTGAACTTAAAAGAGATTTTCATTTTTAAGTGTCTTTTTCATTTCTTTGTTTCTGGTAAGTTGGGACTTTCTTCCATGGCATCCTGGACCTGTGGTGTTGCTTCAGAGGCATTCCAGAGCAGCATTTAAATTGGAGTCTGAGAAAAAGGAAAAAGACATTAGTTAATTTTTCAGTAACAAATTTTCAACAGGAAAAACATTTAACATAAACCATGCTGGAACTGTTCTTGAGCAAGCTCCCAACAAAAGCGAGAAAAGACTACTAATGTTACATAATTTATTCCAGGGGTAGGCAATTCTGGTCCTCGAGAGCTGGAACCAGGTCAGGTTTTCAGGATATCCACAATAAATATGCATGAGAGGCATGGAGGCAGTGCATGCAAATCCATCTCATACATATTCATTGTGGATATCCTGAGAACCTGACCTGGCTCCAGCTCTCGAGGACCGGAATTGCCTACCCCTGATTTATTCAAAGGATATATGTCAACACACAACTAGTGTTTCTCAACCCAGTCTTGCAGTACCCCCTTGCCATTCAGGTTTTCTTAATAGCCACAATGAATATTCATAAACTTGATTTGCATACACTGCCTCCATTATATGCAAATTTCTTTCAAGCATATTCATTGTGGATATCCTGAAAACCTGACTGGCAAGAGGGTATTCCAGGACTAAGTTGAGAAACACTACTAGGAGGACACTCGAAGTTACAGGGAAACACTTTTAAAACCAAGAGGAGGAAATATTTTTTATTCAGAGAATAGTTAAGCTCTGGAATGCATTGCCAGAGGTTGTGGTAAGAGCGGATAGCGTAGCTCAGGATTGCCCAAGTCCGGTCCTTGAGATCTAATGGCAGGCCAGGTTTTCAGGATATCCACAATGAACATGCATGAGAGAGATTTGCATACCAAGAAGGCAGTGCAGGCAAATCTCTCTCATGCATATTCTTTGTGGATATCCTGAAAACCTGGCCTGTTAGTAGATCTCGAGGACTGGACTTGGGCAGCCCTGGCATAGCTGGTTTTAAGAAAGGTTTGGACAATTTCCTGGAGGAAAATTCCATAGTCTGTTATTGAGGAAAGTCATGGAGGAAGCCACTACTTGCCCTGGATCGGTAGCATGGAATATTGCTACTCCTTGGGTTTGGCCAGGTACTAGGGACCTGGATTGGCCACCGTAAGAACGGGCTACTAAGCTTGATGGACCTTTGGCCTGACCCAATGTTCTTATGTTCCTATGCTACTTTGAACAGTAGAGTTAACAAGTACATGCTATTAAATCTGGCTGATGTGAAACAGTCTGTTCTTTGGTGAATTATGTGATGCAAGAGGGGTTTATCACACACTTTGGGAGCAACTGTCTCTGACACCAGTCAGCCACTTTTTGACAGGCACAAGTCCCAGTACACGGATTTCAGGTACTGGAGTACTCGGCTGAAGAACAATGCCTGAAAGTATAAGGGGCCTGCAGGAGACAGTTATGTATAGATATATAACAGATATTCATGACCCTTATGATAACCAGGCTCTGCTTCATTAACTTAGTAACTGATAGCAGATAAAGACCAGTATGGTGCAGGCAGTCTTCCCATTAGCTACTTGATTAACTGACCTTGATATATCTTTTTTTAACAGCTTAAAGAACTTTAGCTCAAACCCACTGAGCTTTTCCTAGTCTGCCTGATGCCAGTTTGTCAATGTCTGTTAAATTTAATCTTGTCTACACTACCTTGTAAGGTAAATTAATGTATGATAGAAATATTGGTCCCAGCCTGTTGGATGTCTGGCAGCCTCAGGATATGATTAAACTCTGTAAATTACTTGTTAGAGCACTTCCTTGATCCCACCTGTCCCTGTTCTATTTTTGTCCAGTAGCAGTATTAAGGAAGGAACAGCAGAAACAGTGTTCTGTTTTCTCTGGCTCTTGGGCAGGTCCCCAACCAGCTCATCATGTCCACCATTGTGTGAGTGAAAGAATTTATTTATTTTTTTAAATTTAAACTTTTTATTACAATTCTTTCACAATAGCAAACAGGTAATGGAAACTTACAGGGAACCCCCCCCCCCCAATATAACAAATAGTAATTTCAATCATTATCCCTCTAGCCCACTTTAGTGAAGGGCCGAGGGCCATTCGTCTTTAAAAAAAACACACATCATTATTCAGGTAAATCAAAGAGTTATTTACAAAATTTTTCTTTCAAAAACCTAAGCCTATTTAAAAAAATGTATATACTCTATAAACCGGTGTTAAATTTTCATTAACTTCTCACAAAAAGCAGTTAAGCATTAGCATTGTTGTTGTTCCCGCAAGATTACAAATTGTTCCAGTTTGTTAACATCAAAAAATATATATTCTTGATCATGGAGCTTAGTTATACACTTACAGGGAAATTTTAAATAAAAAGTAGCTCCGGAGGTCACGTGACACTATGAGCCACTAGAGACGTGCTCTCGATCGGCTCCGGGACCCCGCTCCTCCACGCACGGCTTTAACTTGCTGCACAGTCGCCCCGATCGAATAATTTTGTGGCAGAGTGGATCGGGAGCCTATGGACCGGTATCTGACTCGATCGCAAGAGCCTGCCCGCAAACAACTTCCCCGATCCGACGCACCACGCTTGCAGCCTCGGAAAAACAAAATGGCGGCTGCATCGGGAATGGCTGTGTCTGAATTCACAGACACAGCGTTGGCTGATATCAGAGCGGCGGTCGCTCAAGTGCTGGGACCCCATTTGGACACTTTAACTTCCCAAATGTCCCGACTGGAACATCTGCTGACTGAAACCACAACCCGCACCACAGAATTAGAGCAGCGAGTTTCTACTGCGGAGGACACGGTCAACTCTCATGAAATGGATATAGCAGCCCTGCAAGAGACAGTACAGCAACAGGCTACTAAGCTTGATGACCTTGAAAATCAGTCACGCCGTAGCAATTTACGCTTTCTAGGAGTTCCTGAAACTATTCCGGATGCTCGCTTGCTTATGGAACTGGAAGGTTGGCTCGAGATGGAATTCCCGGATGTGGTGGCTCCGGGCTCCTTATGTCTGGAAAGGGCCCACCGTTTGGGAGTGCGGCCTGCCCGTGATGCCAGACCCCGAGTGGTGATTGCTAAATTCTTAAACTATAGGCACAAGATGGAAATTCTACGTCAGTACCGGCTCCAGAAAGATTCCTTGAAATTGCGGGACTCTGTTATTCGTCTCAGTCAAGATTATTCCCTGGCACTTACTGAACGCCGTAAAGCTTTTTACCCGCTTTGCACACGGCTAGTAGAACTTAAACAACGGTTCTTATTTGTGTTCCCAGCCTTATTGAAAATTCAGCACGATGGCACATGGCACTCTTTCTCGGGGGCCACTGAAGCGCAGGATTTCATTAATGTGCATCTGGGTTCTTCTAAGGACCCTCCCTGACTGGTGGTTACCGGCTATGCCCTGTATTGCTACTTTGTCTTAAAGCCTACTGAATATGTTTATTGTACATTTGTCTAGGAGGTTTGGGGTTCTGTTCGGTGTCTTCACAGACCTCTGTCATATTCCTGCGGGGATATGTTTCTTGAGTTTATTGGGGATTGGGATTGGGATGGGGATGGGAGGGCGAGTTGGGAACAGTCTCTTACTTTGTTTCTTTGAGTGTTGCTATTTATATGGTTTGCACTGTATTTTTGTTTTCTTTCCTATACTGAACAGGGTGGACAATTTATAACCTGCACTTGGGTGAGGCTGGGCACCTGGGTGCGGATTTTCTCTCTACTGTATTGTCAGTATTGTATATCTAGGACTCCTGGGTGACAACACACTTCGTATAGTTTCTTGGAATGTTTCGGGTATTACCTCACCGGTGAAACGTTCCAAGTTATTGCAACAGTTGAAACATCATTGAGCTGATTTGGCCTGTCTGCAAGAAACTAAATTGGCCGCTGATGAACATAGGAAACTGCAGTGGGGATGGGTGGGGACGGTGTTCTATGCCTCTTCAGGAAAGAAACGGGTTTGTTTGCTAGTCCGCAAGGGGTTGAAGTGTGCTGTTACTGTATGTCACCAGGACCCGCAGGGTCGCCATTTACTTTTACATGTTTCTCTACAGGGTTCTGACTTTCGATTATTGATTACTTATGGGCCTAATTCTTATTCTCAGACTTATTTTGATACACTGGTCTCCCTGGGTCTTTTAGATACTTCCTTCCCACTGATTGTGGCGGGAGACCTTAATCAGGTGATGGATGCCTCACTCGACCGCTCGGCTCCCTCAGCCTCGCCCTCGGGTGCGTTATCTAAAGGTATACCTTTTCTTTGCAAGTCCCTTGGTCTGCTGGACCCTTGGCGACTCCTTCATCCTTTCGAGAGAGACTATACCCATCAGTCTCGGGCCCATGGGTCTTTTTCTCGCATAGACTATCTCCTGATTTCTGAATCCTTGTTCCCCATAATTGCAGAAGCTACTATAGGGCCCCTGGAGGTTTCTGATCACTGTCCTATTTGCACTGGGGTTCTCTCCTCCACTGGGGACTTACCGGTGGCGATTTCCTTCCTACTTACATACTGATCCTGACTTTTTGACGTACATGCGTACCTGTTGGGATGAATTTTTACTCACTAATGGCCAGCACCAATCCACCCCAGATCTTTTTTGGGACACGGCTAAAGCGGTCCTTCGGGGAGCGATTATATCTTACGTTTCAGCCCGACGTAAAAGAATATCGCATGGCATTATCCATTTGGAAAAACAATATTCCCGTCTGAAAGCTAAATTTTTGCAACATCCTACTCGGGCCCTACGGGAAGAGCTTCATTCGACTCAGGTAGCCCTTAATGCTTTATTACATGATCGGATTAAATGCTCGCTTTTCTATAGAAAGTACCGGTTTTATCGTTTTGGTAACAGAACGGGTAAATTGTTGGCTACCCTGACTAAGAATTGGCAAGATGATCGTTATAGTTCCCGAATTCGGGCGGCTAATGCTTCTTATTACACTAAGCCTGCAGAGATTGCGGATGCGTTTTTTCGACATTTTTCTACCTTCTACGCTACCCCTAGTTCTTACACTGGCCCTGATATTGTTGATTATTTAGAAGACGCTAGCATGCCTCAATTCACTACCTTGCAGAGGTCAGCATTAAACAGACCTATTCAGGGCACGGAGATCCAGAAGGCGATTAAGAACTTACGCTCTTGTACGGCTCCGGGCCCTGATGGGTTTCCAGTTGAGTTCTATAAAATGTTATCTCTGCAGGTATGTGAACCTCTTCTGGGCTACTTTGTGGAGGCGATGGAGAAGGGCTCGTTTCCACTCCATGCTAACCAGGCCACGATTACTCTGATCCCGAAACCCGGCAAACCTAGAGATGAAGTCGAATCTTACCGCCCAATCTCTCTTATTAATGTTGATTTAAAAATTTTAGCCCGTCTACTGGCGAACCGTCTGACTCCTTTGTTGCCTTCTATTTCCCACGCACAAGTTGGGTTTGTACAGGGCAGGCATTCGGTGGTGAACGTTCGACAGGTATTGTTGGCGGTGTCCAGAGCTCAATTCACATCCACTTTGGGCATTTTGGCCAGTCTGGACGCTGCCAAAGCGTTTGATCAGGTTAATTGGCATTACCTATTTCGAGTTTTGGAATATGTGGGGGTGGGGGGATGGTTCTGGTCTTCTCTCCGGGCGTTGTATAGTGCACCGACGGCTTCGGTTTTAGTGAATGGATTACATACTCGTCCCTTTTTAGTTGGACGGGGGATGCGTCAGGGCTGTCCTCTGTCACCCTTACTTTTCCTTCTTTATTTGGAACCCCTTCTTCGTACAATTCAGAGAGACGATGTATTGGTCGGGTTGCCGGAAGGTTCTTCCCAACTCCGAGTGTTAGCCTTCGCTGATGATTTACTGCTTACTTTAGCTCGCCCACATAGATCTTTGTCCCGTGCTCTCGAGCTTTTGGATGAGTTTCATTTGTTTTCTGGATTAACACTTAACTCCCAGAAATCTCTGGTGCTTCCATTATAACTGTCAGTCCGTGATTCGTGGCCGGGAGTTTTTCCCTTGGTTTGGGCCTCCTCCTCAATTCGTTATTTGGGCATCCTTATACCTAGGGACTTGACCACTCTGTACTCTATTAACATTCTTCCTATGCTGTCTAAGACTAATCACTGTTTGAAAGCATGGCATGACTTTGATGGGTAAGATAGCCTTATATAACATGATGGTCATTCCTAAATGGCTCTATCTGCTCCAAACTTTACCTCTTTTTCTTTTGCACTGTCATTTTCGGCTACATCGTCATTCTTTACTTCTGTATTTATGGGGAGGCAAACGATCTAGAATTCTTTTTCACACTTTATCTTTACCTACTGCACAAGGGGGCCTTGGGTTATTACATTTAGGTCGCCTTAATGTGGCTTGTCAGCTTCGACATGTGAACGATTGGTTCTGTGGGACTAATTATTTTTCTGCTACGGGGGTAGAATGTTTAGCTTTTGCTCCCTATCACTTTAGCTATTTGATTCATGTGAAATGCTTACCGCCTAGGGAACATCATTACGGGGATTTTCTACTCTCTCCCATTAGAAAAGTTTGGAAACAACTTTGCACTCAATTGGCTATTCGATCCGATGTGACTCCCTGTCTCCCTATTACTGGCAATGGAGACTTTCTCCCTGGTATGGGGCTGGATGCACATCCTCGATGGTCTGGGAGAGGTCTGTTTTATTTGTATCATGTACTCCAAACTGATGGATCTATTCAGTCCTTTCAGATGCTATGTGACTCTTCAGCCAATTGCAACATTATGTACATTCCCTGCCTGGATCTGCTCTGACAGAGGACATACAGGAAAAATTGTCAGAGGCTCTGTGTTTAACGGCCCAGATATCTATCCCTCTACGTTTTCATCACCGTTTTTTGCAAGAATTGGCTGGAACTCTGGACTATGATGCGTTAGCTGTTAAATGGACTCAAGATTTACACTTCTCCGTCTCTGCTGATCTACTTAAACGGAGTGTTTCCTTGGGGGCAAAATCTTTGGTGTCTGTAGCGGAGAAAGAACGATACTATAAATTTTTGGTTCTGGCTTATTTTGCTCTTGTTCGAGCTTTCCATGCCCGCCTTTGTGCTACTGATCAATGTCTCAAGTGTACTGCACCTAGAGCATCGTTGGGTCATATGTTTTGGCTATGTCCGGACATACGGGCATATTGGACTCGTATCTGTCAGCATCTCGCATCTTTTTGGAACTGAACCTGGATACCTACGGACACCTTTATCTTCACATTGAAACTGTCCTTGCACCCGGTCCGTCCGGGTGTGGCGGCGTTTGCCCGGAAAGCTATAGTAATAGGCATCAAGACTATTCTTCAGAGTTGGCTGTCACCAAATACCCCTACAGTGTCACAGTGGCGGACTCAGATGATTCAATTGGCAGGCTATGAACGTCTGGCCAATGCGGATATGGATTCTAAATCTGGCTCCCTTTATCTTCGTTGTTGGTTGCCCTTTTGTTCCACTTTGCAACCCTCTGTACGTAGTAGATTGCTTAACTGATTGTTGGATGTTGGATTGACTGTTCCCGTGGGTGGGTGGGTGGGTGGTGGGCTGGAAGGGTGGGTGGTTGGGGGGGAGAAGTTTTTCTGTCTACTACACTTGATGTACTGTTTCCTTGCTGTTGTTTAAAACGAATAAACAGATTTAAACATAAAAAGTAGCTCCCAAAGATAATACCCTAGATTTCAACTGTAAAAAAGATTTCCTCCTCAATTGTGTGGCTTTTGCCACATCAGGAAATATAAGTATTATATCTCCACAAAACTTTGCCACCTGATTTTTAAAGTAAGTTCTCATAATGAGTCCTTTATCAGATTCATTACTACATATAAACAACAAAGTAGACCGAGTAGAAATGGTATCCTTTGAGTCTTTAAAAAAAGCAGTTATATCTATTTCTACTTGATCTACCTCTTGTTCAGATGTTATTTTTTTCTTTTGAGGAATGTAATAACAGTTGGAAATCCCTATAGTATCTGCGCCTAGCAAACCAAGTATTTCTTTGAAATACTTTTGTACTCTTAGCTCTGGGGTCAACAAGTGAGTGATGAGTGAAATAAATTTTTTAAAAAAAATGTTACACACCCCCTGGGAAGGGAAGCACAAACTGTCACTGTCAGATCACTGCATGGGCCTTAATAATGCGTTCCCCCCCCCCAACCAACTGATAACTAAGTCCATACTTTTCACTACATAAAGAAGAGAATTTATAACACAGTGATGCCACAGTAGATATTTGAGGTGTGACAACATCAGACTACACACATCACCCAAGCTGTGTTTCAGCGAGAAGCTCATTTTCTGAAACTAGTTTCTGAAAAGTGGATGCTCAGTTCTGTGCTGAAGCACAGGATTTGGTGTGTAATTGAAGTCCCACTCTAGCCCTTCTAAATCTCTCCCGCTACAATCGAGGCACAGACCCTAGAAGTCTGCTTGGCACTGGTTTATCTGTCTAGCCACGATCAGAGCACTGACCATGGACATCTTTCCTTGTTTTCCAGCTACTGAAACTGACTCTGTCCGGCCATGATCAGGGCACAGACCGTAGATGTCTACCCAGCACTGGCTTCGCTTCTCAATCAAGTGTTTTGGGTCCCATTCCCTCCATACAGGATTCCTTTGTATTTATCCCATGTACTTTTTAATTGTGTTACCATTTTCATTTCCAACAATCTTCTGCGGGAAGCATTCCAGGCATCTACCACTCTCTCTGTGAAAAAGTACTTCCTCAGGAACTGAGCTTGCGTGAGAAGTCTCGAGGTCGGTGACTAGAAGCATGCCACTGGCTTCCAATTACAGCAGCAGCATAAGAAGGAGGTGCATGGATCAGACTACAGGAAGACACGGGGACACATTTTTCCCTGTCCCTGTGGGAACTCACTGTCCCGTCCCAGAGAGTTCTTTTCCTGTCCCTCCCCCATTGTTGCAAACTCCATCCTCATTTGCACAAGCCTCAAACACTGTAAAATCATAAATGTTCGAGGCTTGTGCGGTTAAGGCAGAGCTTACAGGAATGGGACAGGGACAGTGAAAAAACACATTGGCGCCATTCCCTCTCTCTCCCTTGTGTGTAACCAATCCATAACCCTACTCCCCACTGCCCACCAACCTAGCCAGCTAATTAACCATTCCCCTTAACTGTATCCATGACATCCTGTTTGTCTGCCTTGCCTGTTTAGATTGTAAGCTCCTGAGCAGGGGCTGTCTTCTTCGTGACTCTGTACAGCGCAGCGTACATCTGGTAGCGCTATAGAATAGTAGTAACCAGATGGCCTTCTTTAGGATTTCCAGACAGGCTAAAATACTGAGTACTCCAGCAAAATAGGAGGGTTAAGATCCCTGTTAGGAGAAGAGAGAATATATTCCTCTAGGGACCTTAAATAAGCATGACAGTTAATAATGATGATTTGGACCACTAGAGATCTTGTTTTGGCTGGGGGGAGGGGGCAGGCAGGGGGGGTCAAGGGGTCTGTGGCACAGTGGTTAAAGATACAGCCTCAGCACCCTGGGGTTGTGGGTTCAACTTGTTTTTAAGATACTTTTTTATTTTGTACACCGCTTAGAAATTTATTAAAATATTTTTTTATACCGCTTAATCAAACTTGAAACTTCAAACCCACGCTGCTCCTTGTGACCCTGAGTAAGTCACTTAATCTCCCCATTGCCCCACTGGGACAGACAGGGAAAAATGCTTGAGTACCTGAATAAACTCATGTAAACCATTCTGAGCTCTCCTGGGAGAACAGTATAGAAAATTGAATAAATAAATCTGCTGGACCACTAGGGATCTTTTGGGTCTGGGGGAAGGATCGGGAGGGGGCAGGCAGGGGGGTCAAGAGGTCTGCTGGACCATTAGGGATCTTTTTTGGCTGGGGGAAGGTCCGGGAGGGGGAGGCAGAATGGGTCAAGGGGTCAGATCACCAGAGATCTTTTTTGGCTGGGGAGGGTTCGGGAGGGGGCAGGTAGGGGGGGGGTCAAGCGGTCTGATGGACTACCAGGGTTCTTTATTGACTGGGGGAGGGTTCAGGAGGGGACATGCAGGAGGGGGATTTTTTGTGGGTCTGAGCTCTCATATAGCCTTACTTTCCTGCACACACATGTTCAGTGTTAATGACATACATATCTATGTGCACACATAGGCATCTAAATGCCAACATTCTGTTTCAGTGCTATTCTGCAAAGCGTACTGACATAGCACATTTTTGCAAGGGGAGTGCATAGGCATTGAGCATGGACAGGACACAGGTCCTCTTATGTGCATATCTTGCACAATATTCTAAGTTACATGCATTCCTGCTGCATTTAGGCTGGACAGGTACTTAGGTCCAGATTCTTAAAACTTAAGGTTGCCTTTAACGCGGTCGCTAAACCGGGATCCAGCCGGTTTAGCGTGCATGTATTTTAGCAGCGGATTATCAAAACAGCTTACAGTAGCCTTTTCCGAGCTTCCTAGAAGTCTCCGATTCTGCCATGCAAATGGACTCATCAATATTTAAACGAGCACTCCAGCGGATTATTCAACATCGCTGAGTGATTTTCCAAGCACGGTGTTGGCTGTGAGTAAAATCAGCGACTAGTCCGAGGATGCCAGTACTGTGCCAGCACTCTGAAAAGTGCAACTGTGGCGTGTGTTATGACTGTAGCTAATGAAACAAAATAAAAATGACAATTCACATAAATTATATAGTCTTTTTTGGGGGGAGGGGGGAGTAGACAAAAGCACGCTGCTTGGGTGTATTATAGCCGTGTCATATGTGTTTCTGGCTGAGGTTCATGATTAAATTTTACATTAAAAACAAATTACAAGGTTTACATGAATTACAGTAGTTTTTTTTATCTGTTTTTGCGACATGAGCGCCCAACGGCTACAGCCGCATATGTCGTGCGCCTATGACATGTGTCTATATTATGCTCAAATACGACACACAGGCGATACGTGTGCTTACGGCGTTGCTTTTCCCGGCACATGCGCACATTTACGCCTCTTTCGCGGTGTAGTCTGCATGCGTGCCGATCACTTTCCCCGGCGACTCATCTCATGTAAATTTAGCGAACCTTCACTACTCTCCGCCAACATCATTTGCGTGCGTGGTTTTTATGAGAATGACTCGCCCTTTTGAAATTGCTACAGTCATGGCTGCGACAGCGGACCATCGGTTTTTACCACAAAGTTTTGAGAATCTAGCCCTTGGAGTTTAGGCATGTCGATACTGGATTACACTAGGCTCCTACTGTGTAGCCTCAGGGTGCCTACATGAAGATATCCAGTTATAGAAATGGCACACCGACAAATGCGCGCACGAAAATGGTGCGCCGTCATAGAAACATAGAAACATAGAAGATGACGGCAGAAAAAGGGCTATAGCCCATCAAGTCTGCCCACCGTACTGTCCCTTCCTCTTAAGTCTATACCCAGTGACTATTTATTCAGATTGACTCTCTTAGGGATCCCCTCTTTCCTCCTCTGACCCTCGTAGGGATCCATTCTTTCCTCCACTGACCCTCGTAGGGATCCCACATATGTATCCCATTTATTCTTGAAGTCCAACACGCTATTGGCCTCGATCACCTGCGCTGGAAGCTCATTCCAACGGTCAACCACTCTTTCTGTGAAGAAGTACTTCCTTATGTCTCCACGAAATTTCCCGCCCCTGAGTTTGAGCGGATGCCCTCTGGTGGCAGAGGGTCCCCTGAGAATGAAGATATCATCTTCCACCTCGATACGTCCTGTGATGTATTTAAATGTCTCAATCATGTCTCCCCTCTCCCTACGTTCTTCTAGAGTGTAAAGCTGTAGTTTGTTTAGTCTCTCCTCGTATGAGAGACCTTTGAGACCCAAGATCCTCCTGGTGGCCATCCATTGAACCGACTCGATTCTGAGCACATCTTTACGGTAATGAGGTCTCCAGAATTGTACACAGTATTCCAGATGAGGTCTCACCATGGTTCTGTACAATGGCATTATGACTTCAGGCTTCTTGCTGACAATCGCAATCGGAACCCTTTAGAGTTCCCATAATCCTCATCTTAACCTTACCCTAATATTAGATACCAAGTGAATATTATAAGTGTAATAGGGGGGGGGGTTCCCCCCCTCCTCAAAAAAGAGGGTGACTTTGTAACCCTCAAAAAGGCAAAATATTATCCGCTGTATGGAACATATTTGTCAGGGCACCACTGTCGTGCACGCACTTGTCGGTGCGTGCATTTGATGGGGCGCATTTATCGGGGCATCATTGTCATGCGCACATTTGACGGGTCTCGATAGAAATTGCCTCCATAGAAGGTAATTATATAAGTGCACCCAGGATAACAGGGTAAGCAAATGCCCGTTTCAAACCCATTTTATACAGAAAAGTAGGCACCTACTTTTCTTTATGGAATACTAGTGCAAGTGTCAGAAAACTTGCTTTTGTTTAAGGCGTGATCACGCGCATCAGCCCTATGGCTAGTGTAAAAGCTCTCGTCTAGATATTAGCCAGGCTACGTCAAAATTATAAAGTACTCTAATTTACATGTATATTTATGCTTAAGAATGCCTGACCTGGGATCACAGCTCTCAGATATGTCACATCCCATTGCATTAGGACAAATGGGCATGAGAATAGTCTCTACCTGTCTTACCAAGAAAACATTTTACATTTTTGCTGTGCTTTTCTATCAAAAAAAAAAACACAAGACATTAAATAAGTCTAGAGGTGGATTGCTAAGCAGAGCAGCAAATTTTTTAATAGGTTGTCCACTCAGTCCTCCCTCAGGATAACTCTTGACATTCAAAAGGCATTAGCTTCTGATGCACTTCCAAATGAGACACCACATTAACTAGCAGGAGTCTGTTTTTCTTCTGGCACCCCACTGACCCTGTTTTTAACAGTGGTTTATCCAAGGTGATACAGTTAGTTCACCCTTTATACCTTGTATCAAAAAAGGTTTCAATGCCAGTCTTTTAGCCCTCAGAGACGCCACCAGAAGATCACATTATCATATCTTCTGGCTTTACGCACCTGATCGTCATTGGGTCAATATATGGTGTGTATATCAATTTCTTATTTTTTAATTAATTTAATTTATTTTAAAATAATAAATAGTTTTAAAGAATATTTTATATGAATTTTAAGACTTAGATTGGGTGGTCATGTCGTGAAGAATCGGTACTAAAAAGGGATAGTAGTCCTGAGGAAACCCCCTCTACGGGTGAAACATGTTGGCTCATTAATCCCTTGCTAACCACCAACCAATTTAATTCATATAAAATATTCTTTAAAACTATTTATTGTTTTAAAATAAATTAAATTAATTAAAAAATAAGAAATTGATATACACACCATATATTGACCCAATGACGATCAGGTGCGTAAAGCCAGAAGATATGATAATGTGATCTTCTGGTGGCGTCTCTGAGGGCTAAAAGACTGGCATTGAAACCTTTTTTGATACAAGGTATAAAGGGTGAACTAACTGTATCACCTTGGATAAACCATTGGTATTCTTTTCCTTGTAAAAAATTTTTTTCGTTCTATATAAGCCAGATACACCAACCTATTTTTAACAGAACATATGGGGCCAGACTTCAGCACAGAAAATGAGTCGTTATGACAAGAATATGGTTCCTTAGATAGGAATGAATCATTTCTATCATTAAGCCAACCGGATGCATGACTTTCAGCTCAGTATCGTCACAGTTAAAGGGCTGCGGGCTGAGCTGAGGATGTCAGCCTGGGGTTCAATGGGAATGCCCACAACCTACCCATTCTTTCTCTTGTTTCTCTTTTAAGAACACAAGCATTGCCATACCGAGTCAGACCAAAAGGTCCATCAAGCCCAGTATCCTGTTTCTCCATGTAGCGCCCCCTCGTGGGCATCCTTGATCCTGAGGCTGACCCGGCAACAGTTCTCCTCTGCCAGTCGCTGAATGCATATACTGAAATTCAAACAACAGCAAACGGATCACCTTCTAAATTATCCAACCCA
This sequence comes from Geotrypetes seraphini, assembly GCF_902459505.1. Lineage (NCBI taxonomy): Eukaryota > Metazoa > Chordata > Amphibia > Gymnophiona > Dermophiidae > Geotrypetes > Geotrypetes seraphini. The sequence goes on from NC_047089.1 coordinate 207,169,750, forward strand.
CAAGATATTATTGATCAGAGAAAAGGGGGTATAAAGGATAATTTATACAATACCTCCTTTAAGAATTTTTTTTACTCATTAGTGTCTATCTTCTCTTTTATAATTAATAAGCCACTTCTATTAACCCACTATTTTTATCATTCAAATGAAACCCCGTTATAACAACAAACTCAACCTCCCCTCACACATAAATTAAGAGGTTGAAGTATCATAAAAAATGTATTATTCTCAGTAAAGAGACCTCATAACATAGATGTTATTTCAAATCTTCATCCTGAGTACATATAATGTTAATAATTTACTTTGAAACCTCCTTCCTAACCATCCCTTTATTGTTTATTTAATATAAAAACTAAAAATTTCTTAATCATTCTCTAGCACCTCAGGCAGCTTCTCACGAAAAAGAATTTTGATCTTTATTGCTTACTGCTGTTTCCTATAAACACTTTAGAAAGCTCTTTTCTAAATATTTGACTACTTGATTCATTTAATTCCTAATGATGTTTATTGTTTATAATTTTTTGTAAACCGCGTAGAACTTTTTGGTAACGCGGTCTATAAGCACAATATTATGTTATGTAGAAGAAGAAGTATAGGGGAGCAGCTTGCTGAAGGTAGTTCAGATGAAAAGGAAGGTTTTTACTGCTGTTCAGAAGCTCATCAGTGATCTGATCTGGGCAGGCAGCTAGTTCCATAGGCGGACAAAATGGCTATAGGAGCACTTACGAGCAGTTTCCATCTGGAGAGATCTCCCTGGGGGGGGGGATGCATAGCCGCATTTCTGCTTCGGAGCGGAGGGGGCGGGCAGGGGGTGTACTACTGAAGTTTGGAGGTGATGTAGGCTGGTGTAGTGAGATGGAGTCATTTGTGAGCTATTACCAGGGCCTTGAATGTGCAGCGTTTGTACATAACACAGGCCTACCACATGGTACATAGATTCCAGACATGTATGAGCTTTGTTGCCTACTCCACAGGGGTCATGCCTCTGCTAAATAATTCTTTGCCTTTCTGTACATTCAGTGCCAAAGTTCTCTGCTGCTCCTTGAACTCTTCTTCTAAGAAACTTAGGGCTCCTTTTACGAAGGTGCGCAAGAGGAGGCAGTAGCGGCTAGTGCGCGTGGCATTTTTGCGTGCGCTATTCCGCGCGTTAAGGCCTAGCGCGCCTTCGTAAAAGGAGCCCTTATTATCCCACCTTTACAAAAGTTTTTTTAAAAAATCCTACTTCCCTACTCTACAGTATTAGGACCGATGTGGTAAGAAATTGGATTTTCCTTTTCACTTTACTCTAAATTATTTACCCAGAAATTAAAATGATAATATTGTCCCTATCTGTCCTGCCCAAATAGTAATCCCACACTGCTTCTATTTCATACCTTGAGAGATCAACAAATATCAAATGTGATTGACCTCTGCCTTTAATAGCAGTTAATATTTGCCCTTCCTTGCACTACTTTTAATTTTCTAGGCAGTTTGATAAAACTACATCAAACATGTTTTTTAAAGCTTAAAGATAAGAGTCTTCTATATAAAGAAGGCACAGCCCTTGTCTGCTTTAATAAATTTTAAGTAATTTTTTTTCTCTCTTTGAAGCAGTTCAGCTTTGAAGTTCTTCCCCCTGAAAAATATAATTATTCCCTTTTCAATTCAGTGAATCAGAGAATGCAAGAATACTACAATCGGTCTATATTAGTACAATTACCTTTCTGTAAACTGACAGTTGTTTTAAATTATCGCCAAATCATTCCTGTCACCTTAATCCACATTCAGTCAACGTAACGTACTCTGTCAATTACCCTGGCAAAGTTGTCAATTTTGTCTTTATTAAATTTTCTACTTTGCTGTTTCTCTACTCTCATACAACATACACTTTGAGCCAATAAAACCTGTAGGGCTCAGTCATTAATTAATCATTTATACACCCAATTTCCACACCATATCCTGTAATATTTTTCTTTAAAAGATTGTGAACCCACTAGGGACAGAGAAAACATCTGCATATAATGTGTACAGTGCTGTGTGATTTCAGTAGTGTTCTTGAAATGATTAGTAATTAATAGTAAGTTCTTCACACAAACCATCTACAGGCAGGCACAACCCATAATATGTCTGTCTTCAGCCATCAAACTCTCTCATCTACCTAACTCAGCAGTTTAGAATCCTGAGATCTTGCTGCTGGCTTGCCATGCCAAGAGGCTGCTAACATAAGCTATTGCACGTATTTCCCCATATATAGGCCGCGGCTTATACATGGGTTTTACAAACCTATGTAGTGGATGTTCCCTTTTTGACTAATATTATAAGAATGTATCCAGATGTCTGTCGTTCTACCCAGGAGAGAAGGAAACAATTTCTCTTTTTCAGATCCCAGGCAGTTCAGTTAGGGGCAACTTTTGTACTAACTAAGATATCCCTGCAAGTGCGTTTTGACACATAAAGATAATAGATATGTTTTCTTTGAACCGCAGCAATTGTCTAAGTTTATTTCAGATAGCGAGCAATCTGTACCTTCTATATGAGTTCTGCTGTTTTCAAATAGCTCAGAAAAGAAATGTTCATGGGCACTCAGGGCTCCTTTTACAAAGGCGCGTTAGGGCCTTAACGCGGAGAATAGCGCACGCTAGCCACTACCGCCTCCTCTTGAGCAGATGGTAGTTTTTCGGGTAGCGCGCGCTAATCTGGTGCGTGCGCTAAAAACGCTAGCGCACCTTTGTAAAAGGAGCCCTCAGTTCTTCTTGATATATTTCCTAGGTTTTATTTCAGTTTATCTTCAGCTACCTCCCCGAGATATATTGTGGACTAACTATACTTTGTAATAAGGTGTTACCTTTTAAATAATTTGGAGTTCTATTTTCATTTTACATTGTATTTTTTCTTTTTTTTTACTTGTAAAGATTGTCAAATGTTGAAACTTATAAATAAAGAATTTAAAAAACCCCAAAAACCTTGCATAACTAGCTATCAACATGCCTACAATTTAAGCACTTGGGCTTGTGCCAGCCATAGAGCTGGTATAAATGCATGTGATTAACCCCCTCTTCTATTAAACTGTGCTAGCAGTTTTTATCACAGAGAGCCGCGCTGAATGGCCCTTGCTGTTCCCGACGCTCATAGGAACTCTACTTTTTCTACCACTTTAGCAACAAACATTGATTTGGCTTATAATTGGGGGGCTTAGAAAAGTCTGCTGTTGTAGATTTCAAGACCAGATGAACAACCATACGTTTTCAACTGCCAGACATAATTTCTATGGCCAAATATGAAGTAGTAAGGGCAGTAGCCTGTGTCTAGGGAATTTAATCCAATTAGAAGGTATGGAGTCTAATTGACAATTAGTCTTTTTCATGGAAGAGAGCAAGTTAGTTAAAGAGGTCAAAGAGCACAGCTGAAAAAATGCCATTGAGCCATGGCCTCATTTTAAGTTCTTCATCTCCAGACTCACTAGATGGGGATGTCTCCTCAACTGACATACAAGAGACATCTGATGATTTATCATCTACGAGCAAGATGATGTGTAGAGGTATTGACGCTCTTCCTTCAAAGGAGGTCTGTGGAATGGCTACCTTAGAATGAAAATGATTTGCTTACAAATCAACAGAAGGCGCAAAAGCATTGGCAGATAAATCTCTTATCACAAATTTTTTTTTTTTTTTTAAATGAGATTTGTTTGCGCTCTCATTTACAAATCTGGAATAATATGTTCTCTTAGCTAATTTTAATTGCTGGTCATAAAATCTTGTTCGTGAAGATCCATAGACCTACACTTTTGCCAAAGGCACTCAGCCAGCCTAAGCTGTTTTTTTCAACCGTCTAAAACCTTCATAGTACCATTTACTTTATCTTGCCCAGTCTGATGACAGACCCTCCTCCAAACAGGTGCAATTTCGTTCAATTTTTGCCTCAGAATAAGATCCCAAGTGCGAGCCTGGTCTTCCAGAGATCTTGTGAGAAAATCTCCTAGGGACATGATGAAGAAAGGGATTTATTCTGTACAAACTTCTTGTGGATTCAACACCGATCACCAGTTTTATAGTAGCTTTTGACAAGCCTAATATAAATGAGGAGTCATATGAAAATTAGTCAAACCCACCTTCTGACGGTCTATAAAAATTAAATCATTGAGAGTTGATGTTTGTGGTATGTTTATAGAAGAGGGGCATAAATCTGTTTCATGTGCAACAGGAAATTAATGCTTGTTAATGCCAATTAATTATGCTACATGCATAACTGGCCCTATTCTATAAATTTCCAAGTTTATTAAAAATTTGCTATCCTGCTATATTGTTATATCCATCTAAGCGGCTTACAGTCTAACATAAAATTATACGACTTGAGAATAGTGTTTCAATACATTCCAAAAAAGTGGGGATCAGGGAAAGAACTACAATATCAAATAGTAAAGATAGGGAAGGGAAACACATTAGGTGCACTAAGAGTTTTAGCGTGGATTTAGCGAACGCTAAATCAACATGTGCGCTAACCGCTAACACATCCATAGGATAACATGCACGTGTTAGCGTATAGCACTTTAGTGCATGCTAAAAAGCTTTTTCGCACCTTTGTAAAAGAGGGTGTATATGTCTTCGAGAGTTGTCCAGCTTATTAATTAGTAAGTTCTATTTTAACTAAAAGCATCATTATATTAAAAAGTGTTCAGATCTGTCTTAAATGTATCTAAAGATGATTGCAGTCTAATAGACATTTGAAGTGAGTTCCATAGAGAAGGACCCTGTACTGAAAAAATTGACCATCAAATATGTTCATAAATAATTATTTGATAAGATGGCACATGTAATTGATTTTGATTGATTGATTGATTGATCTAAAGGTTCATGTAGGACTATATGGTATTAATAATGAGCTAAATAGATTGGTTCATCAAATTTAAAAACTTTATACACCAGAAAAAGTATCTTATAAGTAATTCAAAATGATAGGGGAAGCCAGTGCTCTTCTTTCAGTACAGGAGTTACATGATATTTCTGAGCATTATGAATCAAACATAGAGTAGTATTTTGTATTAATTGTAATCTACGTAAATCTTTTTGTGGAAGACCATTATAAAGTGAATTACAGTAGTCAATCTGTTGGATTACCAGTGAATGAATAAAAATAGTAAGGGCAGATGGAAAAAAAAGATCTAATAATACGTAATTTGTAAAAAGATCGTATGACTACTTGATCAATTTGTTGTTTAAATTTAAGTTGAGAATCTCAGATGACGCCTAAAACGCAAACAGTATTTACTCTTGAAATTTTTACATTTTGTAACTATTTGCCCAATTGCATGCTTATCTTGGGGGCCATTTATAGAATTTGGGGGTATATGTTGCCATTGGGCAGTGATACATGATGATTATGACTCTCCATTCCCCCTCTATCAGAGGTTGTGACCAGGAATCTAATCCAGGCCCCTTGTATAACAGTGCACAGCAGTTGAACTGAGCCATCAAACCAGCCCTCTTCTATGTTCAAGTACAACCAAATTCTCAGGCATCTACTTATGTGTCTCTTAATACGTGCATGAAGCCTGTAGTGAAATGAGTGTTATATTTTCACCTGTTCTCCACAAGGAGATTAAAACTATCACCCAAGATGAATATTCCTAGCTTTATATCTTCAAAATACACCAACTTTCAAAAGCTGTTAGTGTCGAGAGAGATTTGAAATGGCAGTCATTTCCAAAGTTAGATGGAGCTGATATAGACTTAGATTTGACATCCCTTCTACAATTCATAAAAGAACTGTGTAATTTGTATCATATAGTTGATAACATATCAAAACATCTAATTGATTTGACTGAGAAATAGATCTCATTGCTTTGATGCTGGGACAAATTTGTCCCTGTCCCCGCAGGAACTTAATTTCCCCGTCCTGTCCCCATGAGTTTTGTCGCTGTCCCTGCCCCATTCCTGTAAGTTCTGCCTTAACTGCATAAGCCTCAAACACTTATGATTTTAAAGAGTTTGAGGCATGTACAGATGAGGACAGAGCTTGCAGGAATTGGGCAGGGGCATGGACAGAGTCCGCAGGGACAGGACGGGGAAAAATGTATCCCCATGTTATTCTCTACTCAGGAGTCCCGTTAAATACTGCTCATACCGTTAGTGACTGCTCATGTTCAATCTTATAGAATCGTGAGCAGGAAAAAAAACAAGTTGCACTGAGACATCTGAACTATAATGCTCTACTTTTTTGTATTTTATTAAAGTTTTCATTAAGTTTTTATTTTATTCCTGGTTCCGTCTTGGCATTTGTAGTTTTTTTCCACTTTTTTACGTTTCTGTCTGGACATTTGTATGGTTTGCCACCCTTTTTGGGGGTTTTTTTTAGTATGGTTTGCCACCCTCTTTGGTTTTTTTTATGCGCTAATGTGAGCATTAATCTATGATCTACAAAAAAATAAAAGACTAAAATATATGCCTTGGTAAATCTGGGTTTAGGGAGCTCTAATGCAGGAAAGTCCTACCCAGATTTTTGTAAAAGGGCTTCTTAGGGTACCTTTTTGTTTATCAACTTTCTATTTAAGTGCTCCATAATCTTTTATTGGGAGTCTAAGAAAAGAACTTCAAGTGCCAAGTGATGTTTGATGTTATGATGGGAAGGCAGTTGGATAGCTATGATTGAGCTGTGGTTTTTCATCATTAAACTGCGTGATTGCATTAGCCTGAGAGGTCAAACCGTGACTCCTCCCACTCAACAAAAGTTTCTAGTTTCAAATACTTCTGCCTAATGACTACGGTTCATAGACAACGGCGCGAAAGATAAAGGCGCGCCCAGACAATTGAGCGCAGCGTGGAGGCGCGCGCCGCTCAAAATTACTGTTTTTAGGAGCTCCGCCGGGGGTTTTTGTTGGGGAACCCCCCCCCACTTTACTTAATAGACATCGCGCCGGCGTTATGGGGGGTTTGGGGGATTGTAACCCTCCACATTTTACTGTAAACTTAACTTTTTCCCTAAAAACAGGGAAAAAGTTAAGTTTTCAGTAAAATGTGTGGGGGGGGTTACAACCCCCCACACCCCCCACAACACCCCCACAACGCAGCGCGATGTCTATTAAGTAAAGTGGGGGGGGTCCCCCCCACACACCCCCGTCGGAGCCCTAAAAACATTAATTTTGAGCGGTGTGCGCCTCCGCGCTGTGCTCAATTGTCTGGGCACGCCTTTGTCCCGGCGCGCTTTTCACCTGACACCAATGACTACAGTGGCCAAAATGCATTCTGAGTTTGTAAAACTGGAAATAACTGATCTGTCACATTGAAAAAGTTATATTGAATTTAAAAAAATTGAATGCAGAGAATTTCAAAAGCATCCATTTCCAAGGCCAGACAATTCCTCATTTTCATGCACATCAATTGAACATCAGCAGGATGAACAATATAAAAGGGCATCTGGAAGCTGTCAAGAATTGACAGAAAAGTCAAAATGCCCAAAAGTAAAGCCATTACAATGAATGTATGAAAACAAATCCCAGTGGCAACCCTCGAGGTTCAACCAACACTGAAGGAAAATTAATACTTTAGTGCAAAATTAATCTCTCTGTTCTGTGAAAAACAGGCTTTTTAAATAAGTGGTTTTCATGCCGTCTGTCCATTGGGAAGCCTGTCTTTATGGGTGTTCACCATAGGGTAAATGGCTACTGTTGATGAATGAACGGATTCCAGTTTTGCTGCTGGTAATGGGTCACAGAGTCTCAACTCCAGGTTTTCTGCACTTAAGTGTCCGTGTAAACCTCTGCCTTCCTTCCTTTTTACATGATTTGACGGTCCAAATTTTGGTCGCCCAGACTGCTGGCTCTCCCATTTTTCAGGCTGCTCAGCATTCCAAAATTTGCACAAGAGAATGGCCGCAAAGCTCTTCTTGAAATTCTCGTTCATAAAGGTATATACCACTGGATTGTTGAAGGAGTTGAAGAACCCAACTGCTTGGACAATGGCAAAGATCATTTTCACGGTGACGTCATCATACTCTTCTTCCAAATCATCTGAAAATGCATATTTAAATTAGAATGAGTAAACAGGGACTCACATGCACAGTGAATTCAAGTTTATTATTGTTTGATATGTCAGCTATCAGATGGCCAGCTAAGAGTTTACAGTAAAAAAAAATATATAAAGGAAAAACAGAAATAGAAAAAAATAACAGCCACAAAAAGTTATAACATAATAATTTTGTTCAAAATCAAAACAAAACAAAATACAAAAGTATGTTTATGTTTATTAAAAACTTTATATACCGCATAATAGCCAAAAAAGGATCCAAGCGGTTTACAATATATATTACAAAACAATTTAGAAAAGAACTCCATTCAAGATGATATCCATGTTGTAATATCATCCTTTGATTTCCTGTATTTTTTGCTCCATAAAACACACTTTTTCCACCCCCAAAAAGGGGGTGGAAAAGTGGATGCGTCTTATGGAGTGAATACACCTTCCCCCCCAGTACCTTTTTAAAGCTGTGGTGGTCCATCATGCTCTCCTGCTGGATGGCTGGCTTTGGAGCAGAGCATCGCAACGCAGGAGCATGACCTTTGCACTTCCTGCCTGATCCTGTGCCGCTTAGTGATTGGCTGATGTCAGTTCTCGATGAGTGGTGCGGGACCAGGCAAGAAGCGCAAAGGTCGTGCTCCTGTGTTGCGCCGCTCTGCTACCAAAGCCATCTGTCCTGCAGGAGAGCGCGCTGGACCACTACAACTTTAAAAAGGTACCAGGAGATGGGCTGCGGGCGGCTTTGGGCTGTGGGTGGGCTGCTTTGTCTGCAAGCGGCTTCGTGCTCTGGGCTGTAGGCGGGCTGCATCGTGCTTCCCAGCACCAGACGCACCAGACCACAAGACACACCCCCCGGTAGAGGAGGAAATTTTTTTTCCTTGGTTTTTCCTCATCTACCAGGGGTTGCGTCTAATGGACGGGTGCGTCTTATAGAACGAAAAATATGGTATAACTTCAGCAGTTTTGTTATCATGTATCCGTTAATGCATTCCTATGCTAATGCCTTTCTAATTTACAGATATAATTCTCTGGAATATTCTTTTTTTTTTTTCCATTATATTTTTATTTTCAAATTTTACAAAAAGTGTACATAATAATAAAATACATTTGATATATGCATGGTATCACTTTTATATCTAACACAATGTATGTCTGAATTTGATTTTCCCCTTCACCCTCCCCCCACCCTTTTATTGCCTTAATATAATATTTTCAAATTTTATAAAAGTATACAACATATTGGAATACAATTGATAATTATTCAATAACATATTTATATCTACTACAATATATTCTGGATAAATTTCCCTCCCCCCACCCTTCTATTATTTTTTAATCATTTGTTACATTTTGTATCATATATTATAATATATTATATATAAATTGTTTTCCTTATCCCCCCTATATGTGTGTCATAAAAAAAAAAGAAAATCTCTAAAAGAAGAAAAGAAGAAAAAGTATTCTATTATTTAATCATTGCAGTATTTTGTCAATGGCCCCCATATTTTTATAAATTTATTATATGTCCCCTTTTGTACTGCTATTGTTCTTTCCATTTTAAAAACATGGCATATTGTATTCCACCAAAATGTGTAGTTTAGGTTGTTGTAATTTTTCCAATTATTAGTTATATGTTGAATGGCAACCCCTGTCATAATTAATAAAAGTTTATTATTTTCTGGTGAAATTTGACTTTTTTTTCTCATCATTGTTCCAAATAAAATTGTATCATATGATATTGCAATATGATTTTCCATTAATTTATTAATTTGTGGCCAAATTGAATTCCAAAAAATTTTAATATAAGGACAATGATATAATAAATGATCTAATGTCCCTGGTTCTAGATTACAGTGCCAGCATCTATTAGACTTAGAACTGTCTAGTTTTTGTAAACGAGTAGGGGTCCAAAAAGCTCTATGTAATAAAAAGAACCATGTTTGTCTCATAGACGCTGACACTGTACATCCCATTCTCCAAGACCAAATTAGTGGCCATTGAGATGCATTAATTTGATGTCCAATCTCAATGCTCCAAATGTCTCTTAGACCATTTTTTGGTTTTTTATTCAAATATCCAGATATTAATTTATACCACAATGCGGCTTGATGTCCTAGGAAGTCTGCTTTAAAGCATAAGAACTTTAAACTATATTGATTGTTTAATGATTTCCATTCAGGGAACCCAACCTGAATGGCCTGCTTCAATTGCAACCATTTAAAACTTTGTGTTTTATTAAGACCAAATCTATGTTGCAATTGTGAAAAATCCAGCAGTTTACCTTCTGAAATAATATCATCTAGAGATCTGATTCCTGCAATAATCCAGTTCTTCCAAAGGATTTGAGCTCCGCCTACTTTGATCTTGGAGTTTATCCATATGGATTGATTAGTTGATTTATATATTGGGATGGGTGTTAATTTATCAATAAATCTCAATGTTTTCCAAGTATCCATTATTATTTTATTTTCTCTGTATCTTTTAGGTATATTAATACTTGGTAAATGAACTAAATTTAGGGGAAACATAAGGCGCCATTCCAAATATAACCAATCTGGTGCATTATCTATAAGTTCTGGGAGGATCCAATACATACCCTGACGTAGAATATAGGCTTGATGGTACCTATAGAAATTTGGAAAATTTACCCCTCCCTCCTTAATTGATTTTTGTAAGGTTACTAAAGCTATTCTAGGTGTTTTACCAAGCCAAAGAAATTTTGTTAAAATTCTATTAAGCTTCTTATAAAAGGACCCCTGAAAATAAATAGGTATCATACTCATTTGGTAGCAAACCACAGGCAACATCATCATTTTAATAGTTTGAACTCTGCCCCACCAAGATATATGTAATGGGTTCCATTGTTCACATAACTCCGTTACTTTTTTTAATACATATTTTTCATTTTCTTTTACAGTATCTTCAATTGTTTTTTTAACTTGAATGCCTAGATATTTAAATCCTTCTTCTTTCCATATGAATGGAAAAATATCAAATAATCCTTTTACACAGTAAACATTCAAGGGTATAATTTCAGATTTATTCCAATTAATTTTATAACCTGAAAATTTGCCAAACTTATCAATTAATTCCAATAAAGAAGATAAGGTAGACTCTGGATTTCTCAAATAAAGCAAAATATCATCAGCATAAGCCGAAATTTTATATTCCATATCTGAATATGGAATTCCTTGTATCTCCCTCGTTTGCTGTATTGCTAACAATAAGGGTTCTAATACAACATCAAATAACAAAGGAGATAAAGGACAACCTTGTCTAACTCCCCTTTGCAATTGAAAACCATCAGATATCTTATTATTAATATTTAATCTTGCAATCGGGAAGCTATACAATGTTTTTACCATTTGTATAAATCCAGAACCTATACCAAACCATTCTAAAGCCTGATACATAAAATTCCATTCTACCCTATCAAATGCTTTCTCAGCATCTAATGAAACTGTAAATGCCGGTTCATCCATTTTTTTTGACAAGTTTAGCATGTGAAATAATAGTCTAGAGTTATTGGAGGAATGTCTTTTAGCAACGAAACCCGTTTGATGCATATCTATAATATGTGGGAGAGCTTTGGCTAATCTCAAAGCCAAAATTTTCGCCAAAAGTTTATTATCAACGTTTATCAAAGATATAGGCCTGTAGTTTGAAACCAAAGTAGGATCTTTATTTGGCTTAGGCAAAACAATTATTATTGATTCAGCCATAGTACCTTTTATATTACCTTTTATAAGTTGTGTCTGATATAATTTTAATAAATGTGGGGAGAGGATATTTTGAAATGTTTTATAAAATTCTACTGTGTAACCATCACCACCTGGAGCGGATCCAACTCTAAGAGATCTCAATGCTGTTTCTAATTCTTTTAATGATATAGGTTCTTCTAAACTTCGTTTTATATGATCAGGAATCTTAGGTCCATTTATTAAATCTAAAAATTTTTTTCCATCTTTTTGTTTCTCCAAATAAGGTTCGGAAGAATATAGATCCTTATAAAAATTTAAAAATTGTTTTAATATTATATTTGTTTGATTTGTTATTATACCATTATCATCTTTTATTCCATTAATATTAGTTCTCCTTTTTTTTGTCTTAAGATAATTTGCTAATAATTTTCCCGCCTTATTAGAATTTCCATAATACATCGTTTGTTTGGAAAACAAATCTTTTCTTATCATTTTTGAAGTTAATTCATTATATTTACCTTTTACTTTCAAAAGAGCTTGCAAAACTTCATATTCCCATTTACTTATCAATTTAGCTTCTAATATTTTTATTTCTTTTTCTAATTCTATATATTGTTTTTTAATTTGTTTCCTAATAAAAGCTGAATATGATATGATATTACCCCTCATAGTTGCTTTAAATGCATCCCATACATTCTCTATAGATGTATCTTCCACTAAATTTATTTGAAAAAATTCATTAATTTGTGTTTTAAAATTTTCCAAAAATTTGTCATCCACAAGCAATGCATTATCAAATCTCCAAAGAGGTCTATTATTTTCTAATTGATCTAATTGTAATTCTATCCATATTCCCGCATGATCCGAAATAATAATAGGATCAATGGAGGCTTTAATCACTTGTTGCACTTTATTTGTTGAAACAAAAATATAATCTATTCTTGAAAATGATTTATGAACCTGTGAACAAAATGAATACTCCTGATCATTAAAATGAAGAATACGCCATATATCTTTCAAATCACATGATCGAACTAAATTATCTAGACCTAAAGATTTAATATTTTTACCTGGTTTTTTATCCAATAATGGATCCATTACAGCATTAAAATCTCCAGCCACCACTAAATTAGAGGCAGCCAGTGGTAATAACATATTTTGTAGCTTTTTGAAAAATTCTGATTGATTCGAATTAGGGGCATATATATTAAATAACGTCAGGGTATCATTTCCCATACCTATATCGATATGTATCCATCTACCATGTGGATCTGAATTTTTTACCTTTATATTGGCCATACATTTTTTGTTTATAAGGATTGCAACTCCTGCTTTTTTGCCCACTGCTGGAGCAAAAAAACATTCTTTTATCCATCCACCTGATAATTTCTGTGATTCCTTCATATTAAGATGGGTCTCTTGCAGACAGTAAATATCTGCATTTTGTTTTTTTAAAAATGTTAATATTTTTTTCCTTTTAATTACGTGATTCAGGCCATTGACATTAATAGAATATATTTTAAAAGACATTATATATTTTAATACTTTTCATTATCTTATTCTTCCTCTCCTCTTTCATATTTAATATCCAAAAAATTTTCTTCATGACGCACATATTTAACCCTAATGTATCTCCCTTAATTATTCTAATAAATATTCTCCTTATTCCTCCCTTTCCCACCCAATATATTGGCTGCTTAAGGATACACATTGGAACTGTAATCCTAACATTCTCCCCATTCCAGGCAATCAATATTCAATTGTTTAAACAAATTTCCCTTCTATCTATCTATATTGATCTTTTATGTATATTTAATCATTTTCCATAACATTTTATTAATGTATCATTTTCCATTTAACAATATGTTAATTTGTATTTCCTTAGTATTATGATTTCAACATATAATTATTTTAAACATATATGCAGTGTATTATTTAATAATTTTCCTATATTCTGTTCTTTCTTTCATATAATTATTATTGTCTTTTCTTTGTATTGTTTTCCTCCATTTCTTCAAATATTTCGATATGTTATATTTTCTAATTTTTCATAGAGTCTTCAAAACCATCTTAATATATTATGTTAATATATCATAGGTTCTGGTTTAGAGAAAAACTCTTTTAGTTTTTCGGGATCCTCAAAATATAAGGACTTGTCTCCAGATGACACTCTCATTTTCGCCGGGTAGTATAGACCATATTTAAATCCTTTTTCTTTGAGTAGAGGTCTCATGTCTAGTAGTTTTTTCCTTTTAGTTGCTGTGTTTTTGGCGAAGTCTGGTAAAAACCATAATCTTGATCCTTTATAATTTAAGTTTTTATCTTTTTTTGCAGCATTTAGTATCTCTAGTGCTTGTTGGTATCTCAACATTTTGAAAATGATTGGTCTTGGTCTGTTTTTATTTTCTAGATTTTTTGTTGGGATTCTATGCGCCCTTTCAATTTCAATTGGTTGTTTCAAGTCTAATTGTAGAATTTTTGGAATTAAATTTTCAAGGAAAAGGATAGTATTTTTTCCCTCTAGATTTTCTTGTATTCCAAAGAGTTTGATGTTCTTTCTTCTTCCTCTATTCTCGTAATCCTCCAGTTGATCTTTTAATTTATTTAATTCCAGGCTGTCGTTTTTACATCTTTTTGATTCACATTCTATATTTTCCATTTTTGATTCTAGTTCAGTTGTTCTTTTGTTGTTAACTTCCATTTGTCTATGTATATTTAAAATTTCTTCTTTCATTTCAGACATATTAGTTATAGTTTCTTTAAGCATTTGTTTGATTTGTTTTAATTCTTCCATGACTTCAGCTTTGCTTAATGTGTCTGACTCTTCGATAGGAAGTGGTATTTTGCTTGGTGTTATTTGTTCTTGTTTCTGTCTTTTTGCAGATGTACCAGCCTCATTTTTGTTTTGTCTGGTACTTGTCATGTTGTTGTTTTCTTTTTCTTTGTTATTCTTATTTCTTGTATTTAGTCTTTTAGATTTGGTATTCTTAGGTTTTTAATCTCTTTTCTTCCAAGATTTTGTTCTATCTTTTGAAGTAGATATTTTTCTTTTTAAGCTCTTTTCTTTTTCCTTTACCTATGTCAGTTTGAAAATTCTTTTCTCACTTTCACTTTTTCATTGAAGTAGGGGAACTCTTTTTTTCTCCTCTCACAAGCCCAATCGCAGCCCTGATTGAGGAGAGCAACACTTTTTTAGAGTTATTTTTCCTATTTTGACCAACTTTAAGCAATTTTCTTCTGTTTTTTTCTCAGCGTCTCTCAATTTCCTCAATGTCTTACTGTTCCAGTTTTTTAAAGTTCCGTTGAACCTTTTCTCTGTCTCCTCTCTCACAAGCCCAATCGCAGCTTTGTCAGAGGAAATTAATATTCAATTCAGTATTTATTTTAGTAAGCTGATATTTATTTGTCTTCAGTGCTTCAGCACTTAATTATTGAGAGAAAATGCAAGTATTCCTCTTTCTTAAATTTTTTTTTTTTTTTAATCCCCTTTTTTTTATCAAAGAATAATCTTTTTCCTTTTTTTTTTGGTTTCAATATAGCTGGTCAGAATACAAAATTCTTTCACAATTTTTCCAATCAAACTGTTTGATCTCTCACTTGTACTTCGCGTTTTCAGCGCTGTATTCAAGTTTAATGAAACTACCAAAGATACAAATGGTTCTCTGCCTTCCCGTTTCTTGTCTGCACTTTTCTCACTTCAACTGTAGTAATTCAATTTTTTTTTTTTTTTTTTTGGTTATATCTGATCTGAACACAATCTTTCTTCACAATTTCCCAATCAGATTATATAGTCTTTCACATTCATCTCGCAGTATCAGTACTGCTTTCAAGTCTCTTGAATCCGTTGAAAACACAGACAGCACTCAGCTTTCCTGACTCTTACCAGCTTTTTTTCTGTTTCAGTTATATTTGTTCAGAATATAAACTTTTTCCTATTTTTTTCACAATTTCGCCAAACTGTTTAATCACATCTACTTCGCGGTTTCAGCGCTGCATTCAAACTTCAATAAACCGCCAGTACAAACGGTTCTCTGCCTTCCCGACTCTTATCAGCATGTATCACGCTTCAACTATAGTAATTCGGCTTTTTTTTTTTTTTTTTAGTTATATCTTGTCAGAACACAACCTTTCTTTACATTTTCTCAATCAAACATACAACTCGCAGTCTCTTGAAATCGCCGAAAACACAGACAGCTCTCTGCTTCCCGACTCTTATCAGCTTTTTTTTTTTTTTCAGTTCACGTTCATCTCGTAGTCTCAGCACTGCTTTCAAGCCTCTTAAAACCTCCGAAAACACAGACTGCTTTCCCGACTCTTATCAGTTTTTTGTTATATCTGATCGGAATATAAACATATACTTCAGCGCTGTATTTAATTTTATGTAACCGCCAACACAAACGGCTCTCTGCTTTCCCGATGCAGTGCTGTATAGGGAGTTATTTCCCGACTCTTGTCAGCACATACCTCTCTTTAAATGCCGCAATTTAGGATTTTATCTTGTATCTTTTGTTCAGCTTTTTATATATATATTTTCTATATAATTATTTTGAAGGAAAAATAATTTTTTTTTTATTTCATTGCCTGGATGGTGAGGAGCTTCACGATCACACCTCCATCCGTGCTCGCGTTAAGCCACGCACACCTTCTCTGGAATATTCTGATAGGAACTTAATATTTAATGTTCTTTTGCATTTCTAATTGTTGAAACTTGACCTGATCATGCTTGTATATGACTTCTTGTATATGACATGCTTGTATATGACTTCTACTATGTGAGGGATGATAAAACTGTTCGTTCAGTTATGTTTGTGATACAAGTGTGGTGATCGTAGGGAGTGCAGGATAATATGCATGTAATATATAAACCACATAGTTGTATACAGTATATAAATTTTTAAATAAATAAATGTACCACATAGCTTTACCAACAGGACAGAATTAAAGTGGCATTGTAAGAGGGTCAGTACAGATAAGTGATGAAAGCACAGACAAGTTCTATGCTGCCTGTTGATCCAAGCTCCAACCCCTCCTCTCATTGTTAGTAGAAAATTTTCAAAGCCATGGATAAATGAACATTTACCCATATACCCCAGATTCTATCCCCACCCCCCCTCTTTTACTAAGCCTCAGTAGAGGTTTCTACCGCAGCCTGGAGCGCTAAATGCTCCAAGACATCCATACTATAAACTCATGGCCTGAAAGCTGCTCTTCTCCAAACCACCTAAAATAATACCATGCATAGGTTTAATTGCATTTGGATGGGATCACAAAATAATGCGCTTGGATTGTATTTTCATTAATACGCATTATTTCCGATGAAAGATTTACCCATACCAGAAGCAGAAAATCGGAGTGCTTTGCAGCAAAACCAAAACTTTGAAGGGAAAATATGCACGCATTTTCCTCTTGAAATCTGGTGAACAATCCATGGGCTCATTTGAAAATTTCTCCAGTACTTCATAACTATGAACAAGATATACTGTATGTTTCCCAGTAACCTGTGCCTGCCTCTATATTTCTAGTTATGTTATTGAATCCCAAGGCTGGAAGAATCCTCAAGAGGTCATCTCTGTTATCCCCTACCTACAGCCTGTACCTATAATATCCCAGATAAATATTTCCTCACCTGCTCATTAACTCCTAAGAACATAAGAAATGCGGCTGCTGGGTTAGACCAGTGGTCCATCATGCCCAGTAGTCCGCTTACACGGCAGCCCTCAGGTCAAAGACCAGTGCTCTAAATGAGTCCAGCCTCACCTGCGTACGTTCCAGTTTAGCAGGAACTTGTCCAACTTTGTCTTGAATCCCTTGAGGGTGTTTTCCCCTATAGCACACTCCGGAAGAGCGTTCCAGTTTTCTACCACTCTCTGGGTGAAGAAGAACTTCCTTACGTTTGTACGGAATCTATCCCCTTTCAACTTTAGAAATTGCCCTCTCTTTGGAGAGGGTGAACAATCTGTCTTTGATATATGGATTAATAACTTATTTTTAGTGCACTTTAGTATAAGAGAACTTATAAATGAAAATGAGGAAGCAATTGAATAGCAAACTAGTGCTATTCAGTATTACACTTAAAAAAAATATCTATAATTTACAGTTTATTACACAAGATATACTCCATTTAAGGCCAAACTCATTCTGCGGTTTACATAATAAAAACAGTAAAACCCCAAAAAGGAACTACATAAATAAAACCCCCAAAATACATACCTTAAAATTCCAATATACGCATTCTCTGCCTTCACAACTTTCATCATGCATCACTCTGACCATCTAATCCAGTTTGTTCCCGAAAGCCAACCGAAAGTACTCGTAATAAGCTATCAAATGTTTTCTAAACCAAACTGCAGGCGATTCTTCCCTTAACTCTTGGGGAAGATTATTTCACCAGATAGGAGCTAAATAATAAAAGGTAGCATTACAAGTACAAGTCAGATGAGCCTCTTCTACTGCTGGCACCTGAAGCAAAGAGGCCCAACTCAAACATAGCGTACGGGACGGAACATATCTTATAGGGCCGCATTGGACCTTCCCTCAGTTTGAGTGAACTGGTACTGTTTAATGGAAGTGTCGCTGGGAAGATAGACAGATGATCAGAATGATTTACTATTGTAATGTTTTTGTACCGTGTTAAAAAAAACACTAAAAATAACTTCTGATGTATACATAGGACAAGAGCTGCATTTAGTTGCCTTTTGGATATGAAAACAGTATAAAACGTCTTAATGCTTATGTAATGCTTCTTTAGGCACTATTGTAGATACTGTCATAAAAGTAGTAGTCAAGTTAAGAGGGACTGTATAAAAATGTCTCCATGATGTGCATACTAAGATGATTGTTATACTGCTTACTGCTCATTTATCTTTGTTATTGTAATGTAATGTAATGTAATTTATTTCTTATATACCGCTACATCCGTTAGGTTCTAAGCGGTTTACAGAAAATATACATTAAGATTAGAAATAAGAAAGGTACTTGAAAAATTCCCTTACTGTCCCGAAGGCTCACAATCTAACTAAAGTACCTGGAGGGTAATAGAGAAGTGAAAAGTAGAGTTAGAGGAAAAATAAAAATAAAATAAACATTTTAACAAGACAGCATTGATCTAAATACTTTGGAAGGTAGAAGAGAGGAGAGAAAGGAATAGAAGCAGAAGGGGGAGCCGTTGAACAGTAGAATTCTGGAGAAATTTAAATGATAGAAATAGAACAAAACAAAGACAAAAGGCAAAACAATAGATAAGATTAAAGATAAATCATAAGCTGGAAAGAAAAATAAAATAAAACTTTGTCTTCAATCCACGGTTTCAGCGTCAGTGATGAAGTGGAGCAAGTAAGTTTAAGAGGAGCGATTGACGTTTCCAGAAAGGGCTTCTTCAGGGAAGAGACTTGGCAGACAGTCCCAGGATGCCTATGTCTCCTCCCCTGCGATGTTCTCCCATCCATGCATTCCCTCCCAGACACACTGCCCGTGCCCCAGCCGTTCCAAGGAGGCTGCCCCAGATGAGGCCCTTCTCATTTTGTAATTGGATATACTGGATGGGTGTCATCACCCGGTTTATAACTTGTGCTTCCATGGAAGCTCTTCTATTTTGTTTCTATGTTTTCATGCTTTCTAAAACCAATAAAATTTTCTTGAACTAAAAAAAAAAAAAAAAAAGAAACATGAGAATGCACCAGGAAATTGTCCTTGTACAATCCATCATCCTATCCAAACTCGATTATTGTAACCATCTACTTAGGCCTAACGAAAAAAAGTCTTCGCAGACTCCAGCTTATCCAGAACACTGCGGCTAAGCTGATTTTTGCTAAACGCAAATATGACCACGTCTCCCCTCTACTTACCAATCTTCACTGGCTCCCAGTACTTTCCAGAATTCATTTCAAATGCTCCTGCCTGGCTTTCAAGATCATTCACGAAATCCTTCCGCCCCTAATCCCTCTATCCTTCTTCGCCCCGACACCAACTACCACCAGATCTGCCCACAGACATAAACTATCCTTCCCCTCTCTACACGGCATCCTCCACGCAGGTAAACTGGGTAGATCCCTCCTCTCCAAAATCATCGGCCTCTGGAACGACCTCACTGTCCCGCTGCGGAACCTGGACTCCCTCCAACTATTCCGAAAACAACTGAATACCTGGCTTTTCTCTAGCATATAATAATCTCTTCTCCTGATTACATCCCCTCTTTTTATGCTTTGTAAACTCATTCTCTTCTCGCTTCCCATATTTTTTAAACTCTGTAAACCGTGTCGAGCTCCACTTCAGTGGAGAAGATGCGGTATATAAACCTAAGGCTTAGTTTAGTTTAGTTTAGAAATGGGCCTGTCAGAACAATATTATTAAATGGGGGCCAATCAGGCCGGTCCTGGCTGATACGCCGCTTTAAGACTAACTTGTATCCACTTACTGTATTCAAACAAAATGTGAACAACATGGAAGGGTGCCCAGCAGGCGGCGAAGAAGGTCACCACAATTACCATCATCATGACAGCCCGTTTCTTCTTCCTACAGATGTTATGGAAAGAAAGATGAGAAAATGGCTTCCATGGACATGCCAGAAGGTAGACTAGTTAGATCATTTCAGTGAGTCAGAGTTGCAATATTGGCACCAAGGTAATTAAAGGAGGGTTTACCTTGTTTAGAAAACTTCAAACCAGTTACTCCCTCATTGTAAAGTATAACAGCGTACTTAAATTTAGAGAAAACTAGCACTTATGTGATTACCGTATTTTTTGCTTCATAAGACACAGTTTTTTCTCCAAAAAAGTGGGTGGAAATGTAGGTGCATCTTATGGAGCAAATTTAATCCCCCCGGTACTTTTAAATTCTGCTGGTCCAATGGTGTATCGGCAGGAGCAAACTTTCAGCGCTCATGCCCCTCCCTCCCTGGATGGCTGCCTCATTATGTCGGGGCCACGCTCCAGCCTGGGCCTGCGCCACTCCCTGAATGGCTGGCATCAGTTCTTGCGGGACTCGTGGACCCGCTATTACATTTGCAGGGCTGCCTTTTCATGTCCTGAAAATATGCTATGGCAGGTTTGCTATCTTTAATGACAGTATTTGTATTCCTTCACAATGTGCCCATCAGTAGAGGTAGTTCCTGCCAGCTGTCTTAGGACATAGTACCAATGACAAAGGAAACTCTGGAGGTTCTGGAAGTCAAATGCAGGCTTTTAGGTAGAAAGTTGAAAATCAGAACCTCCAGGGTATCTTTCTCAGAAATGCTGCCTGTTCCATGTGCAGGACCCAAGAGATAAGCAGCGTTCCAGAATCTGAATGCAAGAATGAGATAACTAAAGTATAGGGAAGAAGGATTTAGATTTGTTAGGAGATGACCAACATTCTGGGAAGGGGGGGAGCTTATTTTGAAAGATTAACCCGCACACAAACACACATTAGTTTGCAAACGGAGGAAGGAGAAACACGTCATTGTGTCACTCTGCACAAGTGTACTCACCTGGTTATTTTTGCCATCTCGTTGCGGCTGAGCGTATTGAGCACTGAAGAGTCTCCGATACGTTTTTTGATCCAGAGTTCGTAGCCAATCTTGGAGTAGAGAAGTAGTATAGCAGTAAGAGGGACCAGGAAGAGGGCCACCAAGATAAAGATTGCATAAGCACGGCGGAGTGCGATATTGCTCCAAGACTCTAGACAGCAGACATGGTGAAGATTATATAGAAAGTCAAATTTTACCTAGTAAGGAGGAAAAAAGTAGCACGATCAGTGCATACACCAGTGATGCTTAATTTCAGAAAACAAACAGAGAGAAGCCGTGATGTGCTGCCATTTTGCAATAATATCAAACCCTCGGCATTATGCTGTTATGGTACGTGCCATTTCCTACCTAAAATAACACAAACGTCTAGCAAAGTTTTGTACTAAGTATGTGCGCTGTGAAAGAGTACACACAATTCAGGGGTGTAGCCATGAGGCAGGCCTCACCTGCCCAGTTTGGGTTCAGGTCTGGCTACCTAGCAGTCACAGGCTGCTGGCAGTGGTTACTACATGTTGCTGGCGGCTGACCTAGAAGCCTTCCCTCTGATGCATTTGCATTTTGTGTCACAGGAAAGACTTCTGGGTCATCTGCCAGCAGCGTGTAGGAACTGCTGCTGGCCATCTGAAGAGAACAGAAATGTTACTCGGGTAAGGGGGTGGGAAGGGAGGGAAAGAAAGAGAGAGGCTGCATGGGCTGGGAGAGAGGGGGGGGCATGGGAAGGAAGGAAAAGAGAGAGAGTTGCCTGCCCACTTTGGACTCAGGCCCACTCAAAATTGGCTGTCTGGCTATGCCACTGACACTGACACACATGGTATAAAACATCAAATGAACAAAATATTATACAAAAGAAATCAAAATGCTAAAAAGTTCAAAAATAGAGACTGATATAACAGTATGAAAACAAACGTTCCTTCCATGCATATCCCTACTGATCACCTCCAAAAGCGTTAATGGGCATACTCCACCAGGCAGTCTCTTTGGTATGTAGTGCAATTGTTTGTGTGCTACAAAGCACTGGAGCATTGATGTTACTGGAACACATTTTTTAAAAGATCTATACAGTCCACTACATTTTAATCATTTTTAAATCTTTTTTAAAATAAATTTAAGGTTATTTTTATAACATTTTAGGTGGTTAAGTAGATTACTGAACATCTCAGGATCCATTTTTTTTTTTTTTTGAACTTTTAATTAATGTATTTTGTGTAGTTTTTAATATAAGCATCTTATTATCTCACTCCTTAGAGCAGTGGTTCTTAACCTTGTTGGAGGTACTGAACCCCACCAGTTTCATATGCGTGTTCACCGAACCCTTCTTTATTGGAAAAATAAAATATGATTTTTACAAATTCAAAACATAGGTATACAGTGAGGGGAAAAATAATATCAATTTTGAAAACAAAAAAGTTCTCCTATATTTCGAATAATAATAACATAATAATGAAATTTACTGCAAATCAGTGTGACTTCTGCTGTTGCCTCTCAGAGACCAGTTCAGAAATGTGCGGCTTTACCTTGGCAAGTGCCACTCTCATGTCATTTTCGCAACAAAGTCTGTTCCTTTTCTTCGTTTTTATATCCAGCATCCTTGAAAAGGATTGCTCACAAAGATATGTTGTAACAAACGGTATGAAAATTTCCAGAGCTTTCTTAGCAATAACAGGGTACGTTACCAATTGTTGACACCAAAACGTTGAGAGCGTTGTTGTTCTGAAGAGTTGCTATTGAACCTGGCTCTGCTGAATTTCAATGATTTCATCGAGGTATTCATCATTGACATCTGTTGTCTCAACACTAAACGTGAACGGCTGTCTTACCCATGCTGGATATGACTCTCTTGTAGGGAAGTATCCGTCGAGAGACTTTGCAAGCTCATCTAAGTGCATGGCAATAGTTTGCTTCAGTTCCGCGGGTACAGAAATGTCTCCGATTCCAGATACATCTTCAATCTTACTTACACAGTTGTCTAGCAGGGGAAAGTTTGCGAAGTTATCGTTTTCTGTTCGTCGTTTCCATAATGGTAGCTTTTTTTGGAAAGCTTTCAGGTTTTCTTCCGCTTCGATGATGTTGACTCCACCACCCTGCATCCGCTTATTGAGATGATTGAGAGCTGCAAAGATATCAGCCATGTACGCTAAAATGAGAATGAACTCAGAATTTTTGAAGCAATCTGCATGACAATGTGCTGCTCACTGAATAACTGATAGATGATTGAACATGACCGAAGCGCTATATGAGTCGGAGGTGTGTTTTGACCTCCGCCGAACCCGCGAGACTGACTCACCGAACCCCTGGGGTTCGGTCGAACCCAGGTTAAGAACCACTGCCTTAGAGGATGCTCTTATTGTTTGATCCTCTTTTTACTTTTTTAATTGATTTTCCACCCTGTTTTTAAGAGCTGCACCATTTTTTATTGTTTTCAAATCAGTATTATTCATCACATCAAGCTTCCACTATTTAAGCTTGATTGCACGCACATGTTTGCCTGTTTATCAGTGCGTACCTTCTCTACTTTATTAAACCATGTGGATTTTTTTTATCCATTGTGTTGGAGGTTTTTGCTTTTACCGAGTAGACCTTAATGGTGCATCCCCTAATTAATGAGTATTTTTGATAGATTTTTGATATTGAAGTGAGTTTTGCTGGTTTTTATTGCGGGTAGAAGCTATTTATGATACCAGCAAGGAAAGACATCTTTCTTTGGCTTTTAATTTGTGTGGATTTGTTTCTCAGTTAAAGTGCTTATATTGTTTTTAGTATTTTCCAGCCAGTGCGACAACCATCATTTTAAGCAAGCACTCACCAAAAAGACTTACAATTTTTTTGAATGCCTGTTACTACATTCTTCTTTTAACTATTAAAATTAAGACCTTCCACCTCCCTATCTTCCTCGACAAATATCTCATTCCACATACCCCTTCTAGGGTCCTTAGATCTGCGAATCAAAACTTATTGACAGTACCTTCATTCAAGGACCTATATTATACTAGAAATTCCATCTTTTCTGTAGTCGCACCCTCGTTCTGGAATTCAATGCCTCTCTATCTCCGCAACGAAAACTCCCTAAATAAATTTAAAACGAATCTTAAAACATTTCTTTTTAGAGATGCCTATCAATAAGCGGGGGGGAGGGAAAAAAATTTATTTTATAAGAAATGCCATCCCTATTTTCCTCTCGTTATTCCCTACCCTTCTATCCTTCCTTTTATTTTTATTTATATATTGTAGTTAAAACTTCCCTATCCTTCAGTACCTCTCGTCTCTAATAAGTCTTAATATGTCATAGTATTAGTTTTACCCTTCTTATTTTATTTTAATTAAATTTTTAAATTAGCAGATTCAATTAATTTTTAAAATTGTAAAGCGTCCAGATACATGTGATGGTCGGTATATCAAGCTATAAATAAACTTGAATAAACTTGAAACTTGAAGTACCCCTGAGGAAGGTTTTACAAAGCTGAAACACGGCCTGTGTAGGGTCTGGCTACTATTCATGCAGTGGACTTATTTTGTGTCAATTTGCCTTTTAACATATTGTGATATTTTTGAATTGTTTTTTGTATTAATAAACTTTATAATTTTATACTCTTGGAAGCCCAGGAACTGGTTCCACATTTTGTTTTTAGTATCACCCGATCTTTGTGGTACCCAGGTCCATTTCTGTGGTTGGGATGACCGTTCTTGGGACGCAGACCACCCCACAGCATCGTTTTGTAATTGGAGTATATTATTATTAAATCAGCATTTTGCATAGTGCTTTGCTGTCACAGTTACTCGCCCCTGGAGCAATCTTGTTGATGAAACACATTGGGCATTGTTACTGGGAGCACTCTGAATAAATGTGAATGTATCTCCAGATTGTCTACTGTTTCTTCTGTTCCAAGTTGGCTTCCTTGGTGAAACATTTCTTTCTTGTTTCCTATACCTTTCTCAAGACATATAATTCAGAACATGTTAAATCTGCCAGTGATCTAAAGTATTAACGTTTTGATGTAGAAAAGGTACAGAGTATTATATACAATTAATAACTAAGCTTATGCAAATGTTGGCACACAGCCCTTCCACCCCCCCCTTTCCCTTCCTTGTGCTTTGTTTCGTTGTGTTACTGTGTTGTTTTTCAAATCTGGTTGTAAAGACAAAGCCCTTCATTTTAATGAGATGTAGAAATCCATATCCTGTTAATTCTTTTAAAGCACGTCTATCTTAGACACAAATAGCTTCCCCACTGTGCAAAATTTCTGTTTATGTGAAGCACACATTAAAGGTAGGTACGAGGTTTGGTAAAAAAAAAAAGCAAGTTCAAAAATGTAGTCTACATCAAGGGCTACACTTAGGGGTCGTTTTACTAAGGTGTGCTAACCAATTTAGCATGCTAATCGATTTAGAACACACTAAATGCTAAGGCGCCCATAGAATATAATGGATGCCTTATCATTTAACATGCGCTAAATCAATTAGCACACACTAAATCGGTTGGCACACCTTAGTACAAGGACCCCTTAGTCTAGCAAGTTTCCAGTTTAGTCTAGCAAGTTTCCAGAAAACTGGAAGCTTGCTGAACTAAGTGTCTAGCCCTCGATGGAGACTACGGGCTAGATTCACGAAGCCTACCTTTGCTGGGCGATCCGTGGCCGATCCGTTTGCAAGTCTTCTTGGGCGATCGATTCAGCAAGCCTCCTCATGCAAATTAATGCAATTGAAGGCACGCCCACACAGCCACTGAACGGATCACTGCAGAGCGATCGGGACGCACGCGCGAACCATCTTATTTTCCCGTAGATAGTCCGAGCATGTGTTGGCTCTCAGCACAAGCGTGGGAGGGAGAGGGGGGATCGGGGAGGCTAGAACTGTCAGTATAAGACGTGAAAGAGATCAGCTGGGGCTGGTAGCGAGAAGTGCAGCCCCGCTTTAAAAAAATCTGCGGGTTAAAACCGTGGGTTAAAAACACGTGCTCGCAGAGGGGCATGGCCAAAGAGAGCAGGGCGGCAGAGCGGAATAGGGCAGAGAGGCAAGGGGAGAAGAGAGCAGGGCAGCATGGTGGATGAGAGGAGAGCGGCAGAGAACTGGACGCTTTTTTGATAGTTTCAGGGCTGCAGGACTGGATTTCAGGCAGAGAGCAGGACAGTCGGAAAGGAGGTGAGCGACCGGTCCCCAGCAGTCGCTTCTTTTGATCGGCCAGCCCAATCGGTGTTCCTGAAGTTTTCTTTTGTGAATCGCTCCCTTCCTATATTTGCATGCAATTCCCCCTCATTTGCATGCGCAGATCGGATCGGGCAGGAATCGGATCGGGAGTAAGGTTAGTGAATGGGAGCGGGGTCGCAAAGTGATCGCAAACCGATCAGTACATGATCGGTTTGCTTTGTGAATCTAGCCCTACGTCGTTTTACTTGCTTTTTTACCAGCCTTTTCATACCACCCTCATAGTATCGGCATGACTGCAAAGTTCCCACAGCGCTCAGTAAAAAAGGCAGCCATATGAAACCCCCCCCCCAAAAAAAAAAAAGAAAGCTCCCTTGTTGTTAAGGCTGTCAGGCAGATCAAATTAAATCCAAAATGACAGGAACATTTCTTTGAATGCAGGAAAACAGGTGAGGTGCAGAGAAAATCTCCTGAGAAAAGAACTAAAAGCAACTAGATTGCTTTTTTTTCATTAGCAAATCTCAAGTTTTTGCTCTCTGACTACTATTTTGTAGGAGAGAATTATATTTGAGGCAGATACCAGCAGAGAAGAATCATAAGGCTCATCCAACCCTGCTAATTTGTGTCCCGCTTAATACTGTAATCTGTCACATGGAAAGATCACCATACTTACACGGGGATCTGTCACTTTTTAAATGACGCTATCCTTGAATTTGAATAAATGTTTCGCATTCTAGAAACAGCAAACAAAGGGGAAATTTGGGGAGAGTTGAAGGCAGGGATTGCATTTGCATGTAAATGAATAGAATACCAGCATTTATTCTTACTGCCTAAATTGAGGCGGATCCTTATAGAATTAACCCCCTTAGTGACCCTGTGGTTGCAGGTGTAAAAAATATGCACTTGTATTCCACGCATCTGCTTCAGTGCTCCATAAATGCCTACACACAGATTGCAATACCCACTTATTTGATAAAATATGGGGGTAGATGCGTGGAATACAAGCGCATATTTTTTACACCTGCAACCACAGGGTCACTAAGGGGGTTAATTCTATAAGGATCTGCCTCAATTTAAGCAGCAAGAAAGAACAAGCTCCGATCCCGTATAGGGAGGAGCGAGGCCAAATCGGCCTGAAGCCGGAGCGAATAGATAGGAGGGGGGCGGGGAGGGAGGAGGATAGGAAACGCCAATCAGCGAGGGAGGGGGGAGGGGAGGGTTAGGAGATGAGGGGGAAGCGGAAGGGAGGTCGCCCCTTTTCCCGACGGCGGTCCAGGGAGATCGACGCGACTTGGGTTTGTCTCCCCATGTGCTTCGCCGGCTCGCTCTGCGTGCGCTCGCTCCTGCTGGGTCGCGCGCGGCGCGGGTCGCGTCGCACCCACCCCGACTCTCCCTTGTTGAGCCGCGGCCTGCCACAGCCCGCCGAGACGCTCCCTTGGTTCCTGCGAGGTAGGAGCGTCTCGGGAGGGCCGCCGCGCAGGCTGGCGTCCTTCCCCTCCCTGGGCGGCCCGGCTGTGTGGGAGGGGGGATTGGGGTTTCCGACCTGGATCGACATTCAGCCGGCATGTAAATGATTAATTTCTGATGAAGCGACATTTTGTAAGTATGTTCCATTATGTGAAGGCACACTAACTTTAATGATGGGCATTCACATGGGTGGGTCAAACATTTGCACATATAGATAATAAAATTTGGATTTGACTAACACCTTTTTCAGCAGTAGCTCAAGGTACCCGAGGCATTTCCCTTTCTCTGGAAGGCTTACAGTCATAAAAGGCAATTCTCTAACTGGTGCATGCAGTTACATGGTGACGGGACTAAATCGCGCGAGACAACGGCGCGCCGACAACTGAGCGCAAGGTTGACGGCGTGCCGAAGAAAAGCACTATTTTAAAGGGCTCCGACAGGGGTTGTGGGGGGGGAACCCCCCCCACTTTACTTAACAGACATTGCGATGGCGTTGTGGGGGGGGGGGTTTGGGGGTTGTAACCCCCCACATTATACTTAAAACTGAACTTTTTCCCTAAAAAACAGGCAAAAAGTTCGGTTTCAAGTATAATGAGGGGGGTTACAACCCCCCAAGCCCCCCACAACGCCAGTGCGATGTCTGTTAAGTAAAACCCCCCCCCACCAACACCCCCCGTCGGAACCCTTTAAAATAGTGCTTTTCTTCGGCGCGCCATCAACCTTGCGCTCAGTTGTCTGCGCTCAGTTGTCGGCGCGCCGTTGTCTCGCGTGATTTTGTCTATGAACCCAGTTACATATGCCTTGCACGCTTACGTGCACAGAAGAGCACTACTTATTCTGATGTATTGATTGACCTGCAACACTGATTTCAATGGATGGAATTAGGAACTATACATCCCACATTGTTTTAGAATGCAATCTTAAAACTAGAGAATGACACGGGGACAAATTTTTCCCCATCCCCACAGGAACTCAATTTCCCCATCCTGTCCCCGCGAGTTTTGTTGCTATCCCTGCTCCATTCCTGTAAGCTCTGCCTTAACCGCACAAGCCTTGAACACTTATGATTTGAAAGTGTTTGAGGCTTGTGCAGATGAGGACAGAGCTTAGGCATTGGTGGAATGAGGCATTATGACATCACAGTCTGAGCTCTAGAATGTTGCTACTTATGATTTTAAAGTGTTTGAGGCTTGTGCAGATGAGGACAGAGCTTAGGCATTGGTGGAATGAGGCATTATGACATCACAGTCTGAGCTCTAGAATGTTGCTACTTATGATTTTAAAGTGTTTGAGGCTTGTGCAGATGAGGACAGAGTTTGCAGGAATAGAGCAGGGACAGGAAAAGAATTCACGGGGATGGGACGGGCAGGGGCAGGGAAAAATTTGTCCCCGTGTCATTCTCTACTTAAAACCATGACTAGCTAAAAAAGGCTCCCTCTTGGAATTGGGTAACTTGACAGCTCTAGGGAGGAAATTATAAAAATAAAAAAAAAAGACAGGAGAAACTCCTCAGGTAGGTATGAACGAAGGATCATGGCACTATAACCCAATAGAAGTAAATTTCAATCAAGCTTAGTGCCCAAAGGAGCAAAGGGAAACTGCTAGGTCAAGGGACTAAGGGCTCCTTTTACTAAGCTGTGATAGCGGTTTTAGTGCGTGCTTAGCACACGCAGAATTGCCACGCGTGCTAGATGCTAACGCCAGCATAGATCTAGCGTTAGCTGTAGCCATGTAGCGTGGGTTTAGCACGTGCTAAAATTCTGCGCGCGCTAAAAACGCTATCGCAGCTTGGAAAAAGGAGCCCTAAGTATCAGTGTTTGTTAATAACAGGTTTGTCGCAATTCAGGGAAATTGAATTAAAACCCTGCTATTCAGAAAATTTATCCAGAAAAACTAATACATCTCCTTGACTATTCCCAATCTTGTAAATTTCCCAGCTAAGTGTCAACCATGTAATTAGCAGCCTAATCTGTAATTTTCCTGGAAATGTCCAGTTATCTTCTTTTGTAATTTGCCTAGAACTGCAAGGTATTGGCGGAATAGAAGACACTAATGTAATGTAATGATCCTTATGAATGAGGGATTTGGAGACAGCACAAACATGGCGGCTGGTACACTGCTCGAATGAAAAGCAAGATGCTGTTAGCTAAGATAGGCAGAAAAATAACGCAGATGTCCTGAAGCAAAAATGGAGAGAGAAAATGGCAGCCCAAGGCCTCACTGAGATGAAGCATATGAAGAAAACCATGATTAGAAGTTTGTTTATTAAAATCTGATATACCACCTATTAAGAAATGTCGAAGAGGTTTATGTCTTCATTACTATAAAAAATCCCCAAATAAACACAAGAAAAAGAAAGTATAATAATAACTTAATAATAATAACTTTATTCTTCTATACCGCCATAGTCGAATGACTTCTAGGCGGTTTACATCAAAGAAGGCTGGATAATCAGCGAATTACATTCCAAGGAATAAAGTTGGACACTCTGTAAAATATAGAATAGAGCTGAACAATAAGGCGAATTGCAGAATGAAGTGAATTACAGAATAAAGTGAATTATGGAATAAAGCAAATTACAGAATGAAGCTGGACAGTTGGTGAATTACAGAATGCAAGTAGTGAGGGTATTAACAGGAAATAGATAAAAGGAAAATATGAATCTTAGGTATGTAATATAGGTCTTGTGTAAGCAACCCAAGGAATAATGCTGGAACAATCAGCAAATTTCAGAATGAAGTGAAGGTGTGCCCAGACAAGAAATACCCCTGCTTATGGGAATCCCAGATTAGTGAGAATTGGCTTGCTTGGTAATAGAAATTGGGATCCGAGCATGCAATTCCTATCCTCCCCTAACTGCAACCCATTAGAGAATAGTACATTTTTGAATTATTTGATGGGGGGGGGGGGGAAATGGTTGTACATTAATGTCGGTAAGTTAATGTAAATTAAGTGTAAACTTATGTATATTGAAATTGTTTTTTGCACTATGGTAGTTTGAAAATTTGATAAAGATTTACAAAAAAAATAAATAAATAGTACAACGAAAATGAAAAGATCATAGATGTAAATTTATATTTTGCTGCATTGCAGGCTCTGCTCCAGCCCAATAACAATAAATAATCCCTATAACAGAGAACAAATTCCAAGGAAGGCTGTAGACAGCTTTGTACAAGAGCAAACAGACAACTTCTTTGAGAAGTGCATCTAGGGACCACTGCTACTTTCATCTGATTTATGATGAATTGGGCATTCAATGACAGCACAAATGTTCAACATACAATTCTGAACTTTTCTCTTGATGAGGAGTGAACAAACAAGTTACTAATGAGCTGTTTGATGCACAGACAAAGTTTTAATTGCTTTCATTCCAGCAAATTACTTAAGAAATTTGAGTGGGCCGTGGGAGATGTCATTTCTAATTAACCAGGTAACATATCTGTAACTCTATATAGGGGAGAAGCAGTGCATGAATGGGAAGAATATAAATGCTAAGTACATTTTTTAAATCATTATTCTATAAATGCTATGCTAATTAAATTCTGGAATTCGTGGCCAGAGAATATGGTAAAAGTAGTTAGTTTAGCAGGGTTTAAAAAAGTTTCGCTAATTTGCTATAAGAAAAGTTCATAAGCCATTATCAAAACGGACTTGGGTAAATCCACTCTCTAGTTCTTGGATAAGGGGCACAAAATCTGTTTTATTCTTTTGGGAATTTGCCAGGTATTTGGATATGGATTGGCCACTGTTGGAAATAAGATACCGGGCTTGATGGACCTTTACTCTGTCCTAGTATGTGCTTATGTTCTTGAAAGATAATCAGAATTATAAGTGTTTCTCCAGTTTTTAGTTGGTTAATATTTTTTGATGTGAGCTATTTAAAAAACAGTTTTTGTTAAGATGCTGACTGACCTTATGCAAAGACTAAGGGCCCCATTTATCAAACCACGATGGAACTTTTTACTACAGGTTGGTGAGATAAATGCTCTGATGCTCATAGGAACTGAATGAGCATCAGAGCATTTACCTCGCCGCCCTGTGGTAAAAAGCTACACCACAGTTTGATTAAAATCACCTCAGAGAATACATATTTTTCGTACTAGCAAGATTTTTCATTTGTGTTTCATTTTTGAAGAATATAGATGGAGGTATAAAGAATAACTAATCACTTTTTCCAAGGCATCAAGCAGTTTATTAATTCCTTTCTGAAATGCCATTATTTAGCATCCTATATTTTACTGAAAATATAACAGCGTGTACTAATGACATTCATATTTTTTTGCCTTTCAAAAAAAATATCCATGCATCACCTCCTGATGCATGGGCTGGATTACTACTTCAAAAGGAAATTTACAGCCATCCAGGAACTAAGGGCTAGATTCACTAAGCAAACCGATCAGTTTGTGAGCCCTTTGTAACCCGATTTCCCTCCAACCTGATTCACTAACATCTGTCCTGATCATCCTCCGATTCGCGTAAGCAAATGAGAGGGAACGGCATTCAAATGTAAGCAATTCACTAAAATAAAAAAGCAACACCAGCTGGGCTGCCCGATCCAAAATAAGTGACTGCTGAGGACCAGTCGCTGAGGTCCTTTCCTACTGCCCTGCCTTCTGCCGCCCTGCCCTCTGCCCCGATCTCCTGCCCTGTCTCAGTCCTGATCTCCTGCCTGCCCCAATCTCATGCTCTCGCCCCGAATCTCTCCTGCCGCCTCAACTCGCCGCCCTGCTCTCACCCCAAATCTCTCCTGCCACCCCGACTCTCCTGCCCTTCCCCGCAGTGCAAGCCCGTGGTTTTAACTCATGGGCTTAAAGCGGGTTAAAACCACGGACTCGCAAAAAAGTTAAAAGCAGTCAAAGAAAATTTAGCTCTGCCGGATTTGGAGGGCCAGCACATGCACAGACCATCTACAGATAGTCTGCGCATGCCTTGGGATCGCTATAGAGCGATCTGGGCAGGCGGTTGGGGGTGTGATTCCGATAGCCCTCATTTGCATGAGGGCGATTCGTGAATAAGCCCCCTGGACACGGATCGGTTCCCTCACAGATCAGATCCAATCCGTGCCCTTAGTGAATCTAGCCCTAAGACATTTGGATTTCACAGATGATTTATTACACACTATCGGTTCTCACTGTGAGTTCTTCGACAAGTTTCTTTAGAAGTATGGCTGTCAGTACTTCTTTCAGTATGTTCCTTAAGGTTTTTTTCAAGACTACCTAAAATAGAGATACCACTGTAATATCCTGTTACCAGTGTGGCATGTCCCCTGAGGAAGGCAGTGTTCTGCCGAAACCAGGATCCTAGTTGGAACTTCCCATAGGAACTTACAATAAAATCCCTTGTGTTGTATTGTGACATTGGCTTTGCCTTTCTTTTGTTTTGTTTCTCGAAGGGCCTGCAAGAGAAATCTCACTCATTGGCCCTAAATCTCCAACTTTGGGATGGTCCACCTTGGTGTCTCTGCTAGCCTAACAGAGTATATAGAATGCACTAGTATAAGTATTCACACCTAAGTGTTGATAATAAGCATTTGAGTTCCACCCATGCTTCACCCAGACTCTGCTTATCTGTATGCCCCACCTGCAAATTATGCACCATGGAACATATGAAAAGACAAACAGCGGAGATGTACCAAGATCCAGGTGTGCAACTTTATTTCAAAACTTTATACGTGCGATGGCTCGACACGGCATGTTCTTCGGCCTACACGGCCTGTCTCAGGAGCCTTGTTAGTAATCATCACTATGTAATGTAGTATACATCAAAATCACTCCTAGATGTGGTTTTAATTTGTGTCTTTTGACAGCACCAATATCGCATTGCCTATCTTCAGAGAAGAAGGAGGTATTGTTTGAAAAGATAAGTGCACTTTATTCCCTCCTCTTATAATATTATGTATAACAAGTGTGATGATAGAGAATTGTACTGTCTTGTCTTTGAATAAGAAATTGCACAAAGAGCTACGTTGTAGCCATTTTCTGAGCGCTTTGCACCACTTATTGTGCTTATATGCACAAGAGAAGGTGAGTTTATATCAGCGGAACTGGCATAATTGGAAGCAGATATTATTCTTTAATTATATAAAAAAATTATTCCCATATGCTTATGAAACTATAACATGAATAGAAAGTCACAGCTCTAAACCCATCCCACTGATATAGCAACATGCTGGGAATTTAAATTATAACAACACTAAAGAATTGGCTAACACACCTTGTCCTTGGAAGAAAGAAGTCTAAAGGAGTGAAACAAATCCTCTATCCTGGAATTCCTCAAATCCATTCTTCACTAGATCCACGCAAAAACTAAAATTATCCCTCCCCTCCTTAAAAGGTATCTCCCTCGTTGGTAAACTCGGTTCCTCCCTCCACTTCAGAATCGCTCAGTTATGGAATAGTTTCCCTTCCCCTCTCCGCAACTTGAGCCCCCTTCTACCATTCCGTAAGCTTCTGAAGACCTGGCTCTTCTCCAAAACGTAACCTCATCCCCTCCCTAGTATTATCACACCTAACCTCTCTTCTTACCTACTTCTATAAATCTATTGGAGTTCTGTTCCTTCCCTAACCATGTAAACCGTGTCGAGCTCCACCTGTGGAGATGTTGCGGTATATAAACCCAAGATTTAGTTTAGTTTAGTTTAGTAAATGATGGACATCAATATGAGCCCTTGATGAATCAACGTAAACCTCTGGCTCAGGCAGTATCTCAAAAGGTGACCAGCACCAGACCATAGTCTAAATGAGAATAGCCTCATACATCATGTAGTCCATACGAAATTGATAAATGTGTGAATCAAATCACACTCCCAAAACAAACACAATAGACTTTTGCACCAAGGAGAAGGGGTTGTAGAGGCTTAATACATATATACACTCCCTAAAGAACCACCTAATAAATAAAGACCCACCTAATAAATACAGGAATAAATAGATAAGAGAATAAATAAGTTGTGCTATAAAATAGTAGACCATACAGTAGACAAAAACAGTACCTATGTATAAAGTGCAAGTGATGAAAGGTAAATACTTAGTAGAAAAAATACAAAGTGCACAGTGCTTGCTAATAATCCATAAAATACAAATGTATATATATCAATAAAGTTTGACAAAACA
This sequence comes from Geotrypetes seraphini, assembly GCF_902459505.1. Lineage (NCBI taxonomy): Eukaryota > Metazoa > Chordata > Amphibia > Gymnophiona > Dermophiidae > Geotrypetes > Geotrypetes seraphini. The sequence goes on from NC_047089.1 coordinate 207,204,659, forward strand.
AGGGACAATATAAATATAAAGTGCAAATGCAAGTCCTCACTGAATGTTCATATGGAAAAAGAGGATTATAAAAAATCTCTAGCACCAAATATAAAGGGTTTTTTTTGTTGCTAACATACATAAGACTTTAAAGTGCCACAGTCACACAAATCACACAAACACATCAAGCAATAAATAGCGAATAAATAACTTCAGTCAATAAGCATTCAAAAACGCATAATAGCCAAGGTAAATTACATTGCAAAACTATCCAAACATCACTCATAAATATCACCACTCTGAGATCACTTATAAATATCACCACTCGATAAATCACCACTCGACAGAGCTCTGTTTCGCCACTTCGTCAGGAGCAGAGATTGTTTGAGGGAAAAATAAAGCGGATAAAGGACCGACATAGACTGCTAAGACTGACGGAAGGAAAATCTCAAGGTTCCACAGCGTGCTACAATCAAAAACGCTGGCTATTATCCAATTAGGGTTACATTATTGTGCTGTTTTGGGGAATTTAAATTACCATCTGTGCTACACTGCACACTTTTTACTATGCCATCTTTGTCAGGTTTTTGAAGTGAAAATAAGCACATATTGGTACTTTCTATTTGAAAATTACTCCAGCAAAACTACCCATACACATGAGGAGGGTAAAAAAAACACCATATAAGTGTTTATGGCACTCATTTTCAAAAGAGGCACAGATTGGCAGATGTGCAAAAATATCTAAGTTGCGATATTTTAAACACAGAATTAGGATGTTTTACTTCTTGATTTGTCTAATTCGCAAGAGAGTGTTTGGGCGGAATTGGGTGGGCTTAAAAGCTAGAAATTTTTCAGCGATGATGGAATATAAAAAAGGGTCCAGGCCTTCTCCAGCCCTCCTTCCCTCCCTTTCTCCATGCTATTTCTCCAGGCCCCCCCCTCAATGCTGTTTCTCTATCCCTCCCTCCATGCTGTTTCTCTGGCTCCTCTCCATGCTGTTTCTCCATGCCCTTTAATGCTGTTTCTCTATCCCTCCCTCCCTCCATGCTGTTTCTCCAACTCCCCCCCTCAATGCTGTTTCTCTATCCCTCCCTCCATGCTGTTTCTCTGGCTCCTCTCCATGCTGTTTCTCCATGCCCCTTAATGCTGTTTCTCTATCCCTCCCTCCCTCCATGCTGTTTCTCCAGCCCCCCCTCCATGCTGATTCTCCAGCCCCTCTTCCGACCTCTGATGCTGCTTCCCTTCATAACCTCTCTCTCTAGCTTCTGACTTCCCCCACTTACCTCCTCCACAGCCGCTGTAATTCAGTCTCTGGGCAGCCAGCAGCAGCATCAACAAGGTGAGCCTGCTACTGCTGGCCTGCCTCAGAAGCCACCTCTCTACAGCAACTTCCTGTTCCTGTGTAGGCAGGACTTGCATACACAGGGACTTCTAGCGCAGGCCAGCAGCAGCAAACTCACCTTGTTACTGTTGCTAGCTGCCCAAAAATTGAATTACAGCAGTTGGGGAGGAGGTAGGTGGGAGGAGTTGGGAGAGCCAGCTTAACCCCCATTCTAAAGTGAAATGGTGTGGACAATACATCATGCTCCTTCTCTAGCAGTATGCAAATCCAAACTAAAAGCCCACTTCTTTGAAGCTGCTTTCAACTCCCACTCACTGTCAGATGCTTATGCCCATTGTATCATTCCTTCTACCAGACACTCCCTAACCCTGAGAAGCCCTGTCTGTCCAAATTAGATTGTGAGCTCTTCTGAGCAGGGACCGTCTATTGAATATTAAATGTACAGCACTGCGTACTCCTTTCAGCGCTATAGAAATGCTAAATAGTAGTAGGAGTAGTAGTGACCTTAGATCACTCTTCAAGGTAATATGTTGAAATAAAACAAAAACGTAAAGGAGAAAAATAATACCATTGATTAGCTTTCAAAGGTAACCCCTTCTTCCTCAGATCAACTGCCTGAGGAAGAAGGGATTACCTTCAAAAGCTAATCGTAAATTACATTGTTAGTCCAATAAAAATGGTATTATTTTTTCCTTTGTTTTTGTTTTATTTCTACATATTATCCTATTAAAAAAAATACCTGGATACCCAGACAGTCCTCTAACACTGGTTCCCAACTTTGTCCTGGAGGACCATCAGCCAGTATGGTTTTCAGGTTAGCCCTAATGAATATGCATGAAAGAGATTTACATGTAATGAAGATGATAGGAGTGCAGATCTGAAAACCCGACTGGCTGGTGGTCCTCCAGGACAGGGTTGGGGAACACTGCTCTAAAAAGAGGGCATGTCCAGGTAACCCTAGGTTAAGTGACACTTGTCCAGAATCCCAAGGAGCTGCAGTGGGAATCAAACCCCGTTGCCCTGGTTCTCAGCACTTCCGCTCCAATAAGAAGCAGAATTTGATCCAAAAACACATGCTACTAATAACAATGCAAATGAAACTTGTCAGTTCCTTGAGTCAAGGTCCTTTGCAATGGGAGAGGAGGTGGGGGGAGGTCAAAGAGGGAATACCAATTGAAGCTCTAGTCCACGAACCTTTGCCTTACCTCCAAAGTTTGCACACGCAGCATGGGTGACCCAACAATGATGGCTATTGTCCAAACGAACCCTTAAAGAAGAAATAACATATTACATCATGATTCAGACTGATCGATTTCTCTTTCTTTTTTTTTTTTTTTTCTTCCACCGTTACGCAGCTGTTTCCTTGCTCAGTTTGTCCACTAAAACAGCCACTAGTCTCAGGCATAAAAATTTCTTTCTACAGCAGAAATACATGACCATCAACATCTGTTGTTCCCTCAAGATCTTACGTCTTATGTTAGGAGTAACAAGGTTAAGCAGCACAAAAAAAAAAAAAGAGCTTGCCAAATTTATTATTGATTGATTTGCTGGCTCCCTCTGAAGTAGCAGTAAGAGCAGCAAGGCAATTTTCAGCTCAGAAGTTTGCATTATTGACTTGATTGTGGGACAGTTCTAGAAACAAATTGTAAGGCTGCCTATTATTTACAATACACAACTGCAAATATGAACCCGTTGCATTTTTAGATCTATATTTGTTCCTCCTCGGGTCTTAGGGGGTCTTTTATTAAAGTGCTTTAAGCTGGAAATATGTGCATTAGGGCACCTTTACCTCTACCACAGAAGCGTGCTATCAGTTACCACAGTGGCATGACTATTTGCGTGCACTAATTCACATGCTAACTGCATATTGTGTTAGGAGGCAGGAACTAGATGGGTCATAAGCAGTGACCTGGGTGGACAACAGCGGGTAGACCTGGGTGGGTCTAGGGTGGCCAACAGCGGCACACTGCTATGGTAGCTTGTAGGATCCCCAAGCCTCCCCAGCTGAAGGCACATTTTTTTCAATTGGCTTTTTCCGAACTGAAGAAATGAATTTGGGACTGCAATCTGTATTTATGCAGTTATTGATTTTTTTTTAAAGAAAATTTTCAGTTTGTATGTATTAGTTATGGTTTACTACTGATATTTTGATTGTTATAGATTGAATTTTATGAATAAAAAAAATTATTGCTTTTATTCTTTTTCTAATTTTGAATGGAGTTCTTTTCTTAATAGATGTGAAATATATATTGTAAATCATTTGGATCCTTTTTGGCTGTTATGTGGTATATAAAATTTTAAATAAAACCCAGAAGCACCTGTGCTCAGCTTGGCAGCCGGCAGCTGCTTCCGGAACTGGCAATGCTGGTACTCTGCACATGCTCAGTTTTCACACATGCTCAGAAACTGAATACACAAAGGGTGCTGGTGTTGGCAACTAAAAAAGGCCAGTACTGGGCAGACTTGCACGGTCTGTGTCTGTATATGGCCATTTGGTGGAGGATGGGCTGGGGAGGGCTTCAATGGCTGGGAGGGTTTAGATGGGCTGGAGTAGGTTTTAACTGAGATTTTGGTAGTAGGAACCCAAGCTCAGTACCGGGTAGAGCTTTGGATTCTTGCCCAGAAATAGCTAAGAAGAAAAAATGTAAAAAATTTAAATTGAATCAGGTTGGGCAGACTGGATGGACCATTCGGGTCTTTATCTGCCGTCATCTACTATGTTACTATGTTAGCTGCCGACTTCTGAGCTGAGCACAGATGCTTCTGGGTGCCTTCAGAGAGATCTTCAGCTGGCGGAGTTTGGGTAGGGTTACCAGACGTACGGATTTACTTGGACATATCCTCTTTTTCAAGGACTGTCTGGGAGTCCGGATGGCTTTTCCAGGTTTTGAAAAGCTTCCGGCTCGGGACTGCAGGTGGGCATCTGCACATGCACGGATGCAATGCAGTGATGTCACATGCATGCGCATTTACGTGTGATGTCATCACGTCACATCTGCGCATGCGCAGATGCCCTCCCGACACGGCTCCAAGCACGAGAAGAGGTGGGAGGTGGGGCTAGGGTAGAATGGGGCGTGACTTGGGTGGAACTTGGTGGGCCTGGGGGTGGGGCCATAGGTCCAGTGCTTAAGATCAAAATAGGTGCTTACATACAAAACACACCTACGATTCACTCTCTAACCACGCCTACTTTGTGATAGATGCCTTGGACTAGGTTCCTAACATCCAATTAAGTGCACTTTGCATTAATTATGAGGTGCTAATTGTCAATTATCAACAGTGATTAAGTCTATAACAGCATGGCTCCTAACAGCCAAGATTCCATTTTACAATACTAGTGTAAGGTCAGCATTGGCACGTCCATATGTAGGCACACCCTCTTATGCTATGTCAATGGTAGGCGTAAGTTGGCTTAACTAGGTGCGTCAAGTGATACACATGGTTTACGATATTCTGTAAACTATAAACTTACCTGGGGGGAAAGCCCATGGCATGTCCATGCTGCAGTTAGGTGCTACTTTCTAGAATAGCACTCAGGCCCAGATTCTACCAAAAAAAAAAAAAAGCCTAAAGTTAGGCACCTAGATTTGTGCACCTAGTTGATCTAGGTGCCTAACTTAATTATTTAAAAAGCTTAATTGGAACTGATAACGAGCAATTAGCACCTCATAACTGGCTTAAATTAAAATGAATTGAATGGCAAGTGCCTAACTCAGTAGGCGCCTACCAGAAAGTAGGCATGGTTAGGGGGGCAGATCGCGGACCTGTTTTGGACTTAGGTGCTGGTATTTAGGCCAAGAAAATCCTGGCATACATAGGATGCGCCTACGGTTAGGACGCCTGCTGGCACCTAAGCCCACTTTAGGCGCTGCTAGGTGTGATTCTATAAACGGTGTCTAACTTAGACTGACAGTCTTCCCCTCTTTCCGCATCCTCTGTCTAGTTCAAATTAAGCTGATAAATAATTGAAACTATGTTACTCTGTAATTCTAATAACAAATCTGTAATTCTAATAACAAATCTGTAATTCTAATAACAACTCTGTAATTCTGACAAATAATTGTAAATCTGCCTGTCTATGCAGATCCTAATGTAACTCAATGTAAACCGCCTTGAACTCACATGGGTATGGCGGTATATAAAAATAAACTATTATTATTATTATTATTATTATATGGTATGTGCTGAGTTCCTCAGCGCCTACGTTTTAGATGCTGTTTATAGAATCGGGGCCTTAGTGTCCATAGGCGCCTACCCGTGTCTTTGACGGTGCTCACCTCTAGGCCCCGCTTTATAGAATTCCTTCCATAATTTTCACACGGGGGCACTTTTAATATGCTGCACACTTTCAAAAATGCTGTTTGCTGTCATATGCTAACTTTGTCTTTACTGTAACTACAAACTCTTTAGAGAGGTCTATAGAAATCAAATAATGCCATCTCATAGCTCCAACCTATAGCTGTCGATTGCTGCTGTCAAATGTCTTTTGCTAACATCTTAAAGCATCCCTTGGAAAACTAACTGCCCAACCCAACAAACTTAGACCCTGTTACATCCTGTCGTCTAATGCTCTGCTAATGGGAAGTGGCAACGTATAGTTGAAATAAGGAATCTTTAATCAGTGCTTAGTATATGTGTTCTTGATGGAAGCAATTCTGGGGCAGAGCTGTTAAAACAGGGTTGCAAGGGACTCTGAGAGGCCATCAAAGTTGTCATCCTGCTTCCAGGCAGGGTCTCCTATATCTTGAATCATCCCAGACAGGTACCTCAACCTAATTTTAAAAATCTCCAGTGCCAGATGATCCAGCACCCTGGTCTGTTATTGAGAAAGACATGGGGGAAGCCACTACTTGCCCTGGATTGGTAGCATGGAATATTGCTACTCCTTGGGTTTTGGCCAGGTACTAGTGACCTGGATTGGCCACTGTGAGAACGAGCTACTGGGCTTGATGGACCATTGGTCTGACCCAGTAAGATTATTCTTATGTTCCCAGATAACAAATTCCCAAACCCAGATAACAAATTCCAGTGCTAGACTTATCCTCACAGTCAGAATATTCTTCCTAATGTCAAAACTCTGTCTCTCCTGCTGCCGTTAAAGCCTATGAGTTGATGTACTGTCCTTTCCCCCAGGTGGAAGTATAAAATGACCACCTGCCGTCCTCACTGTAGCCCCCTTAATCCTATCCAGTCATCCTAACTTCAGTCTTCTCAGTATATTCAACTCATCAAACTACCTCATAGATCATATTATCTAGGACTTCGGTTATTTATATTGCTCTACTCTGCATTTTCTCCAGCTTCTGTTAGGTATATGAACATATTTTCCCAAGTCCCTAACTGGTGTAGTCTACAGTGAATCGGAATGTGAATCCACAACCCTATTATATTTTGTTCCACTGGTGATCTGGAGACATACCTAACATTTTGTAGGCTCTCTTACTGGTGTACTTCTTCTTCATCTTCAGTGGGTACACTATTCCCTGGTACCTCTCTACTGCGATGCACGTCATGGTCAGGGTGCTGGCCACGATGGCTGTGGTCTGAATGAAGGGCACCATCTTGCACACAAAGGGGCCTGAGAGAGAAAGGGGCAGGTTTATAGAGAAGAACAACAAGAAAGGTTGACCCTGATCCCTCCACAAAGGAGACACGACCAAAAAGCAAAGGAATTGTGGAGAGCTGATGTCCAAGATGAAGACTTTATTATAACAAATAGATAATCCACATAAAAATGTCTAGGGCCTGAACCTCTGGAAACAGCGCAGAGGTTTACGTTTATTATTTAATCCACAAGTTTGCATTTAGGACCAATAGAGACCCCTGAAGAAGACTTTTGTGTCAAAACATGGACCGTGTTGGGTCCATATGTTTCCAGAGGTTTAGGTATTTTTATTTTAATAAACATAGATAAAAGTATTTATTTATTTATACTATTTATATACCACTTATATCCTAAGTGGTTTACATTCAGGTACTCAAGCATTTTTCCTTATCTGTCCTAGTGGGTTTACACTCTATCTAATGTACCTGGAGCAATGGGGATTAAGTAATTTGCTCAGGGTCACAAGGAGCAGTGTCAGATTTGAACCCACAACCTCAGAGTGCTGAACCACTGCTCCACACTCTCCCCAACTTGTGAGGCATTCTGAGCTGTGCACTGTGCACAGAAAGTCAAACATCTGCTCAATGCCAGTGATATTTTAGTCCCCTTCTTATACTGAAAATTTATCTAATTCCCTATTCACAATCCCGTATACTTCATTCTCTTCAGCAGAACATACGTACAATTCCATCTAATAGACATATTACATATGCATCTATCCAAGATCATATCTTTTCAGACAACGGTCCACAATTCAGGAATGTTCTTCCAAACCACATTTGAATGGAATCTAATCCTGAATGATTTAAAAGTCATTTGAAAACATTTTTATTCATGGATGCTTTTGGCTGACAGATTAATGACTCTGATCATTACAGGCCTTGTTCAAATCAATCTGAATTTAGGCACCCACAATTAATTTCTATACTTCCTTTACTGTTGATTATGTAGTTCTATTTTCCTATTTTATTTAATTTTTTCTTTCATTTTTTTATAAAAATGTAAACTGCATAGATGCTTTTACCAGTGTGGTATATCAAATGTAAAATAAACATGGAAACTAGTTCATACGCAAAACATATCAAGAACAACCTTCAGAATTTCACTCACAAATAACTTAGGGCTCCTTTTACTAAGCTGCGATAGTGGTTTTAGCACGCGCTTAGCACTCACTGAATTTCTGTGCATGCTAGACGCTAATGCCAACATTAAGCTGGCATTTGTTCTAACCGCATAGTGTGGGTTTAGCGCGCAGGGTAATTCCGCATGCACTAATAACGCTATCGCAGGGGGAGGAAGTGACGTCACCACTGTAGATGGCCGCTTAAACTCGGAGCTCTGATGGGGCTCGCGGTTCCAGTTTAATATCTTGCTTAACAAGCTGCGGTGCGCGACGCTGGATGAAAATTTAAAACGCGGATTTTATGGCGAATCGAAGGAGACTAGAGAACTTTAAATTTACAAACACTAAAACAGTGAAAACTCGATCGCACGTCTCCTGCTCCCCGACGGTGTCTCCTAAGATGGCGGATCCGAACGGGTCTTTACTGCCTGCGCTTCCCCGAGCTCACAATCCCCCATCTGACCAGCTTATGGAAGGGAAACTTGAAACGTGGTTCAAAGAGCTGAAAGCTGAAATGGTGGGGCTGAGAACGGATGTAAAAACAGCGCTGGGGGAGCTGCGTACTGAAGTAGGTGAATTGAATGGCAGAGTTCTAGTGGTGGAGGGGAGGATGAACCACGTGGAGACCTCAGTGCAAGAACGCTCAGAGGCAGTAGATTTTGCAGTAACACAATTGGAAGATCTGAAGAAACAGGTTGAAGACCTGGAAAATCGCTCCCGGAGAAACAATTTACGTTTCAAGGGAGTACCGGATCTGGAGAGATATAAAGATGCCAGAGAAGTGGTGACTGATTTCTGTAAGGCCCTACTGGCTGACGAAGGCTCCAGGGTAACATCTGTGATAGAGCTGCAGAGGGTACACAGAAGCCTGGGACAATCAAAAGGTCCAGGCAATCGTGATATAATAGCCTGTTTCAGTGACTTCCAACTGAAGGAAAAAATCTTGCAAGCTGCACGACGTCGCCCTGATTTTGTCTGGCAGGGGCTGAAAGTAGGGGTGTACCAGGATCTGGCCCTGGCAACGCTACAGAAGCGCAGAGCATTTCGTGAAGTTACACAGCTCTTACGGGCTGAAGGATATAGATACCGGTGGCTTTTTCCCTTTGGATTACAATTCACAATAAATGGGACACATAGGAAGGTAGAAACTGTGATGGATGCATGGATAGCTCTGAAAGACTTTGGATGCCGGAGACCTTCAGATTCACCGGACAGAAATCGAAGTGATCTAACACCAGACACGGGAGCGACGGTACCCCTACACACTGTGGATGATAGCCGACCTTCTACCTCAGCTACCTGACGCAAGTAACGGCACAGATCTTAGACATTTGTTTTAGGTCATCTCTGACCTGGTGGCACACAGGGCGCCTATGCTGACAACGGCATTTAGGCGGCCTACTTTTCCACTGAACACTATATGTTGATTCCGTGATTGCGGATACAGATGTTTCAAATGATTTTAGAGGTGGCACTACGTAGAATTTATGGTTTAATTAGATACCTTGTTGTGCATGGGTTAATTATAAAAGTATGCCCTTTACGGGAGGTTAGACTGTATGATAAGGTGAATGAGGAGGTTAAGCAACGAGGGATGTGTATTTAAGGGCCTTTTCGGTATGACTCACTTCTCACTATGGCTGATTCGAAACATGGAGAATCAGCTAATTGGAGGGGGGGAGGGGGGAGGGGAAGGGGTGTTCGAATAACTTCTGGCGGGCGGGGGAACTCGGGTACAGGGAGGTCTCCAGGGATGGATCAGGGGCTGATCATAGGATCATGGAATGTAAATGGGCTTAATAGCCCAGGTAAACGGAGTATAGTCTTCCGTGAACTTTATAGGATGAAATGGGATATTTGCCTTCTCCAGGAAACACATTTAAGGCAGAGGGATGTTTCATTGCTTCATAGGCCTAGGTTTGATATGCTCTGGACCCATCAGGGGGAGGGAGAATCTAAACGGGCAGGGGGATTGGCTATTCTGGTGAGAAAGGGCTTGGGATTGCAGGTGGAAAAAGAATACAAAGATGGAGAGGGAAGGTGTCTTGCAATACAGGGTGTTCTTCAGGGTCGCCCTCTGACCATCATCAATATTTATGGTCCTAATGTGGGTCAGGAGGCTTATTACCAAAAATTGAAAGGTGTCCTGGGAACATTTGTACAGGGAGCGATATATCTGGGAGGAGACTTTAATATCCCTCCAGAACCAACAATTGACCACTCTGGAGGTGGGCGCAGATCGCTTAAAAAACCTGCTGCTGCATTACGGGCTTTAATGGGTTCACTTGGCTTGATAGATGGTTGGCGCCTGCTGCATGGTGTCCAACGATCTTATACATTTTATTCACATGCACAAAATGTTTATACGAGGTTGGATGGGATATGGATTCACAGAAACCAAACAGGTGGACTGCGAGCAGCAGAGATTGAACCGATGCATGTATCAGATCATGCGCCGGTTTGGTTGAAATGCGAAGATCTGATAGATAAAGGGGGAGGTAGATATTGGAGACTTAACGAATCCCTGTTGAGTTCCCCTCAAGTGATATCCGCGGTGGAAAATGTTATTGAGGAGTATTTAACATTGAATGATAATGGGGAAGTATCTGAAGCTATATTGTGGGATGCTCTTAAAGCGGTAGTCAGGGGAGAATTTATTAAATGGGGGCTAGATTCAAAAAGCAGAGAGCCCGAGCCTTTCTCCACTTAAGAACTCAATTGACCCAGTTGGAAATGCACCATCAAACTACAGGGGATTCACAAACATTGACAAAATTGCAGAGAGTTAGAGATGAATTATATCAGATTCAGGTGGAAGAAACAGAACGTATGCGTGAGAGATTTCAAATTAATATATACGAACACAGTAACAAAGCTAGTGCGCAACTCGCTAGATATATCCGGATTAAACAAACACGAAATTCCATTACACGAATTAAAAGAGAAGTGGGAGGGGAGTTGAGAGTCACGGACTCGGCAATTCAAAGAGAATTCAAAGCTTTTTACGCTGAGCTATATGGACGTCCGGAGTCGTGGGAAAGGGGAAAGCAGTCCGTCTTTCTGGACTCATTACAATTACCGGAGTTATCAGAACAGGATAAGGAGTATTTACGGGAACCAATACAACTTTCGGAGATCGTGGGGGTGATAGGCGGGTTGAAGAATGGAAAATCCCCAGGGTTAGACGGGTATACTAGCAGATTCTATAAACAGTTCTCTACGCAACTGGGGCCTCTTCTGGTCAGGATAGCTAACGGTATATCTACGGGAGGCAGGTTACCTCCTACAATGGGAGAGGCAGGGGTAGTTTTACTACCTAAACCGGGACGCGATCCTTTACTCTGTGGATCTTATAGACCCATATCATTATTAAATCAAGATGCAAAGATATTGGCCAAGGTATTAGCTCATAGGTTGGGAAAGGTCTTACCATCTCTGATCCATCAAGACCAAGCGGGATTTATACAGAGGAGACAAGTGAGTGACAATATTAGACGAACTTTAAATTTACTTTGGGAAACGGGTAAGGGTCAAGACAAAGCGGTATTGATATCTGTAGACGCTGAGAAAGCATTTGATAGGGTCATTTGGGGGTTCTTATGGGAAGTGATGGAAAGAATGGGAATAGGAGGCTTGTTTGGAGAAAGGGTTAGAGCCCTTTATGCTGAGCCTAGAGCTTGTTTACGGATAAATCAATCGTATACCGATTTCTTTCCTATCTTTAGGGGAACTCGACAGGGATGCCCACTCTCTCCCTTGCTGTTTGCAGTGTCGCTTGAGCCCCTGGCATTAGCCATTAGACAACATGCATCTCTGGTTGGGATTATTACTGGGGGGGAAGAACATAGAATAGCGATGTTCGCCGATGATATACTCTTATATGTGGGACAGCCTGAGGTTTCTATACCACATCTCCTAAAGATGTTTGATACTTATGGGGAGATCTCAGGGTTTAAAATTAATCTGGAAAAAACTGAAATTTTGAACTTGACACTGACACGGAGCGAAGTAGAGGCGTTGCGGGACACCTTCCCTTTCAGATGGGCTGAGCAAGGAATTAGGTACTTGGGGATCTTTATCCCTTCAGATAGCCGAAAACTATACGACACTAATTATTTGCCTATATATCGTAGAATTAGAACTGATTTACAACGTTGGCACAGTCTGTGGTTGTCTTGGTGGGGCAGGATAGCGGTAATTAAAATGAATATACTTCCTAGGCTATTATTTCTTTTTCAGACCCTGCCTATTTCGGTCCCTTTGGGAGACTTAAGGAGACTGAGTAGGGAAATACGTAGCTTTATTTGGCACCGAAAATCTCCACGACTCTCCCAAACTTTATTGTGGGCATCCAGGGAGGTAGGGGGGAGAGGGTTACCTAATTTGGTGTGGTATTATCAAGCGGCACAAATAAAATTAGTGCTAGACTGGGAAATAGGGGAATATAAAAGTGGGATACGCCTGGAACAACTAAATAGTAAAGAGGAACCCTTGAAAGATAAGTTATGGTCCTCTGGATCGCTGAGCGGATGGGTTCAGAGCATATCAAATCCTTATGTGCAACACTTGGCACGACTATGGAATCAAATGCGAAAACAGATGGGCAGTGGGGCAATGGTCTCATCATTGGCCTGTATAACTGCTGAATCTTTATTTCCAGCAGGCCGAGATAATCGAATTTTTCAAAGCTGGTTTCGAAAAGGGATCCGAGTATTTCGAGATCTGTTGGGGGTTGATGGCATTATGTCCTTTCCTACAATTCAGCAGAAATATAAATTAAAAGATGATGACTATTTTGCATACTTACAAATTAGACATTTTATGATGGCCCAGGGTTGGGGGTCGGGGCGGCACACTGAAAAGGAACCACTGGAAAATCTTTGGCTGGTGTTGCAGAGAGTTCCGAAACCATTGTCAGTGATATACCAATATAGGCGGGGATACCTACCTAATGCTTACTCTTTTCGGAAACGATGGGAGAAGGACTTAGGGATTAGGATGTCGACTAAAGATTGGGAGACGGTCTGTAGGGAGACCTATAAAGCCTCTTCCTGTGCATTGATACAGGAGAATGCTTATAAGGTATTAACAAGATGGTACTATACACCAGACCGTTTACACAAAATGTATCCTGGTACATCTGAACTGTGTTGGAGATGTGGGTTGCAAGAGGGAACCTTTATGCATATTTGGTGGGAATGTGGGATCATTCAAGCATTTTGGAATTATGTGTCTGGTCGTCTATCTGAATGTCTGGGTGAACGGGTGGAGGTGTCTCCTCAGACCTGCCTCTTGGGCTTATATAATGATAGGGGAACATATTGGCAAACAAAAATTTTGAGATGGGGTTTGGCAGCAGCGAAATGTCTTATTGCCAATCATTGGAAGAATGCTGAAGCTCCTTCTCATACTGTATGGGTAAATAGATTGGTTTCGATAGGCAAGATGGAAATAGCCCTGGCCAAGAGGCGACATGTATATATTCCTTACTTGTCTACTTGGAATAAACTGGAGAACATCCTGGAGACCTTATAAGGGTTCTCCTAATGTTATTTGCATTACTGCCTGCCAGAAGTGTGTGGGGATCAAGAAGGGGGGGAATGGGGGACAATGATGATGAGACATTTGATTTTGTGGGAACAGTGGGGGTTTCTTTACTGGGGTTGCTATGTGATAATACACAATGTTGTATGTAGTAGGATTGACTGGTTATTTCACAGACATAGTTCAAATATTGAGTATACTTGATTTTCATAGCTTATGCTGTATAGTTGTTATTGTATCATTTCTACTACGTGTAAAACACAAAAGTTTTTTCAATAAAAATTTAAATATCAAAAAAAAAAAATAACGCTATCGCAGCTTAGTAAAAGGAGCCCTGAGTGCTTTTTTTTTCCAGTGTAAAGGCAAACCAATAGCACATGGCTTAGTGCCTTCCTCAGTGTGAAGGCAAACCAAACAACATAATCAGACAATATCCATTTCTAAGCAACCAAAACAAAGCTAGCAAATAAAGAAAAAAAAAACTCAATTAAGTACAACCCTCAGAATATCACATGTAAATAACAGATCTTTTATCCGTCATTTCCATGAACTTTGAAACCTGTACAGGCAATCTATAACACATGCTTATTGTCTTTTCAGTGAGAAACCAAACAGGACATGCTTCAGAAAAAGGAGGACAAATTGAGACATCCGGGTTTTACTTCTATTGAAAGTATTGAAAGTAAAACCCAGAAGTCTCAATTCATCCTCATTTTTCTGGAGCCATATGGTAACCCTAGGGCAGTGGTCTCCACTAATTTTTAAGTGAGGGCCATTCTGGATTCAAAAGGGCTGAAGGGAGCTGATAAATATCTTCCTACTTGGGGTCATAACACCAATAAATCTTCTCAACCTTCATTCCTATCAGAATACCTAGCTTCGGTCACATATGCAGAACACAGATAAACCCTATGCAAATATCAGACCACACCCCTTTTTACTAAGCCCAACAGTGCAGGCTGGCATGGTAAATGCTCCAAAGCCCATAGAAATTGAATGGACTTTGAAGAATTTGCCACGTGGCTTAGTAAAAGAACCTGTAATTTCTTCCTGAACAGTACAAAATATAGACAGCAGATGTAAATTCTCAAAACTGACACTTCTCAATCACTAAATTGAAAATAAAATCATTTTTCCTACCTTCGTTGTATGGTGATTTTGTTTTTCTATTCATCTTTTCCCAGTCTCTTGTTGGACTTCCTTCTGTCTGTGCTCTTAACTGTTTCCAAGGCCTTCTTATCCAATTGCTGTTTTTCTCTGCTTTATTTTCTGTCCTACATCCATTTTGGCATTGATTTTTAACGTTCAACTTTCTTCCAATTTTCTGATTTCTTCTCAAATCTATCTACTTTTTCCATGTCTTCTCTTCCTATATATCCATGTGCGCCATCTCCTCCCTACCTCTGCCCTTCCATTCCACTACACCACCCATGTGTATCATCTCTTCCTTCTGTTTTCCCCCCTATTTCCATTGTAACAGGAAGATAAAATAATAATAAATTTATAGCACTTACAGGGGAGAGGCAGGAGGGAGCTTCTCAGAGGCTGGGCCCATGCACAGAGCCTGGGAGTTGCAGGGAAATAAAAAAGACAGAGAGGTAGGAAGCTTGGGTGAAGCTACACTTAATAGAAGCTGTCTCACTAAGAGCCCCAGGATTGTTACTGTGTGCTAGAGAGCAGAGAGTACAAGGAATTAGTGAGGAAATGGTGTACGACTGCTGTGAAAATTTCTCTGTCAGCTCTGGAGTTTTGTGTGTGTGTAAGGAGTGAATATTTTTTTAAATAATATTTCTATTACATGTTTGATTTCATGAGAAATGCTGCAAATTAAGCCTGCTCATGGGCTGTTTTGCTGAGGTATGTAATGAGAAGGCTGTGAAGGAGGATACAACTGAATTTGTGAGAGTTGTGGGTCAAGAAGTATCTGATACCTGCTGGTTCTCATGATTTATTGAGATTTCTAAATTAAGTTTGGAGTTATATTTCAGAGGAAAATTGTAATGTAATCCAACCTTGAACTGAATAGGTAAAGGTGGAATAGAAAACCTGATGATCATAACATAACAGCCTACCAGACAAACTGAGCTGCATACTAATTATACTGTTGCATCCTGTTAAAACAGCTTACAAACCTAATGACTGCATTATCCTAAGGGTTGTACTATTGTTAGAAACTAGTTATCCTTTCTCAATATATTTTTGACCCTGAGCCTCAGTGGCATCACAATTGAACATTAGACTGAGTCCATTATCCCTGCTGAGAGACTAAGCATAGCCTCTGTGACCAGGGAAGTTAAAAGTAGTCTGGTGAAAATGAAAGCAAGACTGCCCTTTAAGGTCAGGTTATTTTATTTTGTTTGACTTTCAGGATAAGAATCACTTCTGTTGTAAATGCCAAAACAAAGGCATTAGAAAGGTCAAAGCCGTTCTTTCCTGAAGTGTCCCATGAACTAATATCCAGCTATCGCCAGTCTCCTATTTGCACATCAGTCTGGGTATTACATCCTTTGTGGCTTCTTACTAAACATTTTCTTTAAATTCAAGCTGTAATTCAGACACATATTATCCTTATTCTGTTTACTCTAGCTTAAGTATACATTTATGACGTGTCAGACAGGAGGTATGAAGACCTCTAATCTAGAGGAATAAGGAGCCAACATCTACATGGGAAAGTAGTGATGAGTGACATGTAGGGCTTCTGAAATGGAGAAACTGCAATATCTGATCTCTTTGTAGACCCTGTCAGACACTCAAACATAAGGTAATGGGGAGGCATAAGAAAAGGTTCCAAGAAGAGCGATCAAGATGATAAAGGGGATGGAACTCATTTCGTATGAGGAAAGACTAAAGAAGTTAGGGCTCTTCAACTTGGAAAAGAGATGGCTTAGGGGAAATACGAGCGAAGTCTACAAAATCCTGAGCGGTGTAGAACGGGTACAAATGGATCAATTTTTTACTGCATCAAGTTTTACAAAGACTAGGGGACATGCAATAAAGTTACAGAGTAATATTTTTAAAAACAATAGGAGGAAATATTTTTTCACTCAGAGAATAGTTAAGCTCTGGAATGCGTTGCCAGAGGATGTGGTAAGAGTGGTTAATATAGCTGGTTTTAAAAAAGGTTTGGACAAGTTCCTGGAGGAAAAGTCTAAAAATTGCTGTTGAGACAGATATGGGAGAAGCCACTGCTTGCCCTGGATCAGTGGCATGGAATGCTGCTACTATTTGGGTTTTTGCCTGGTACTTTTGACTTGGATTAGCCTCCGTGAAGATGGGATACTGGACTAGATGGACTATTGGTCTGATCCAGTAAAGCTATTCTTATGTTCTTCTCAACCTTGGAAAACCTGTCATGAATTCTCTGTTGGGAGGGAAGAAAAAAACCTTATCTTTTTAGGGCTTCAGGCGAACTCACTGTTCATATAAATCTCACAGACCTACAAATGGCTTTCCAAAATGGTAACAAATTTCCAAGTTTACTTAGTCTTTGCTACCCTGCTCCATGGGCTAACCTTCTGGGTGGCTTACAGTTTAAGACATTAAGGCCCATAGTCTATAAACAGCATCTTAATTAGGCGCCATTAGGCAGCCTACTGGTGCCTAAGTTAAGTAAAAAATGCCATTTTAAAATGATTTTCTAGGTGCCTACCGGCGCCTAAAAAGATGACACCGGAACTGAGCCTCCAGAGGCACCTACCAGTGCCTAACCCTGGCCTACATTTATGGTGTCTTCCTTTGCTGGAATTGCGATTCTCTAACAAGCGCTGTTACATGATTAACATGCGATCAAACATGTCATCTGAAATAACTTCATACGAATCCTGGTCTATTTATGGCCAAGTTTGCTGAAATCTTTGGAACACTGCAACTTCTGGTCCTCCACTAACTTCATACAGTTGGGTGAAGATGCTTCCAAGCATATAATGTCAACAGGTGAGCTATACTAACTTTTGTCCTACTGATGATTCAATGAAGGTGCATGCACCATTCTTCAGGCCTGTATTACTCACAGCGGTATCAAACAGCAGTCCCCGGACTCACCTCCACAGACTCCACTCATCCAGTAATGTGAGATAGGCTTCAGCTTGCCGTTTGCCAGTTCCTCAGCCAATTTTTGGAACTCCGAATAGCCTCTCTTCTCTATTGCCAGTGACAAGTGCTGCAATTCTGTTGACCATTTCTTTACTTCCAGTAATGTCCAGAAGTTTTCCATCCCAATGCAGCAATAATGCAGTATCTGTTGTTTCGTCAAGGAATTCATCCTTCAGAGTGGCTGCCTCCTCTCAGTTCTTGCAGAGTGAACGTCGGAGTGAGCTTCTTGACAATGTCATTTCATTTACATCATGGCCGAGTGCTTTGGCAATAGCACCAGCGACAAATGTGGCACCCCTGTCTGGCAAATCAACATGATCTAAAGCTCAAGCAACTTCAGGATGTTTTGACCGAGAACTGGAGCAAGGGGTTCTGCTGACTTCAAAATCAGCATCTGGATTTGAACAACTGTCAGTCAACTTCAGCAATATTCTTGGAATCAGATAATCCACTAGTCAGAGGGAGAGAAACAGCAGTTGGCTATATAAAACTACCAGCAATGACATTTTCTGCTTCTCCTTTGCCTGCAAATTTACTAAATCGTTCTTCTCATGCTCTTTTTATCCTTCTTTGCAAGTACACTGTCACTATTGGCCATGTTGCATCGTGAAACATCTTGCCTCTGCATAATTAGAAATTGTCTGTCTTGTTCAATTTTCATTGTGACTAATAAGAACATAAGAAGTTGCCTCCACTGGGTCAGACTCCACTGGGTCCATCTCGCCCAGCGGCCCGCTCCCGCGGCGACCCACCAGGTCCTTGACCTGTGAAGTGAATTTTTGACCTTTATAATCTACCTCTACTTCTATAATCTACCTCTGCTGCTATCTGTATCCCTCAATCCCTTTATCCTTTAGGTACCTATCCAAACCTTCCTTAAACCCCTTTACTGTGCTCTCGCCTACTACAACCTCCGGAAGAGCATTCCATGCGTCCACCACCCTCTGGGTAAAAAAGAACTTCCTAGCATTGGTTCTAAACCTGTCCCCTTTCAATTTCTCCGAGTGACCCCTGTTGCTCGGGGTCCCTCGCAGTTCGAAGAATCTGTCCTTATCCACTTTCTCTATGCCCTTCAGAATCTTGAAGGTTTCTATCATGTCTCCTCTAAGTCTCCTCTTCTCCAGGGAGAACAGCCCCAGCATTTTCAACCTGTCGGCGTATGTATAGCATCACTAATAGCAGCATCAAAAAGATGGACGAGACATTCTTTCAAGGCTTCTCAAATTCATCATAAAGCTTCATCATTATGCAAATCGCTGAGTCTATTTGGTGATGTGGCATTCTTGCATGCTGCCAAATTTCCAAGACCTTGAACATGGCCAGATGAGCTGCTTCTTTCAAAGCAGCCTTTTTTGTCAGTATGTAAGTACATCATCAATCGAAGAACATCTCCAGTGGTTGGAAGATATCAACTGGACAGTTCTTTAGTGCCCTTCCCTATTAGCCATACTTCAGCACTGCTTCTAGTCTTGACATTCTTACCTCTAAGATTTTATCCTAAAATACGACATCAGCTCGGTTTTGAACTGCCTGTTTATCACTAAACTAACTTCCTGCTTTGCTGCAACTAATGTTAAGTTGTTGTTATTCTAATAACAATAAAAATGTTGTTGTCAATAACAGCTTCAAAGAATAGCTATTTAGTATCCAATCAATATTAACCGTTTATAACCACTTTACCACATTGTTATGAATAGCCAGCTGCATTATATGAGCAACCTCTAAATTTGTCCCAAACTACTTCAAATTTTAACCATATCTTATCTACATGAGGTAGAACATATTCAGACTTGTGGAGGCATGTTCTGATAAGGTTGAATTTTTACCATAGTCTTATGGACCACCCTACTGGACATAGAAGCTAGTTATAACGCATATGTACTATAGACCTGGGAAACCAATCCTTCCGCATAATAAGCCAAGAATCTAACCTAATGTTATCAATTGTTACATTTGTATGCCACCATAGGAACACTCAAAGAGGTTACAGTGCAATTTCTTAAAAACATATGAATTGTACTTACATTATATTTCTATAATCAATAACAGTATATATATATATATATACACACACACACACACACACACTAGATTTTAGCCCATTAGATTAATGGGTGCTAGCAGCCCTTCTCCCTTACTTTTACCTCCCCCCTGTCCAGCAGCACCCTTTCCCTGCTCCCCCCTGTCCAGCAGTAGCCCTTCTCCATTACTTTTACCTCCTCCCTGTCCAGTAATACCCCTTCTCCCCCTATCCAGCATTGGGCCGGTCTAGCAAATGCCCCGTGGCTGCTTGATGAAACCGCGGCTGCTTGTGCTGCTGGGCTGGCCTCGGGCTGGGTAAACGCCACTAGACCCTGTCTGTACAACTGGCAGCAGTGCCTTGACCCCTAGAGGTCTGGACATTTGCTGTTCGTCGAGGCACAGATTGGCTGGGGTGGGGGAGGGGGAAGCCATTGCCACGTATGCGCATGAGAACGGAAGCCGATAGAGAAACCGCCGCAGGGTCCTACTGCGCATGCGGGAGCATGGCACCATGGAGTTTGAAGTGTGTATGCACGCTAAGGGTTTTATTATAGCGGAAGTGAAGAGACGGTAAAACAACAGTGACTTACAAATTTGCAGAAAACAATTTATAGTTAAAATAACAAGAATTTTTAGTTATAAAAATAAAATTACTGGATTTTCAATTATCAATAAATTTGTTAAACGATAATGATTTCAATAATTTTCTGAATTGCAAATATAAAGATGACGTCGATAGCAACTTACGAAATTCAACATCCCAACTAGCAGCCTGAAAAGAGATCAATCGATGTAAAAACTTCTTATAAATACAACCTCTTACCAATGGAAAAATAAAAATAGAAGTAATCTGTAAAGGGCGATTTGTATTTTAAAAAACCTGAATTGGGCCATTAAGTATCCCGGAATTTGTCCCTGAAGAGCTTTATAACAAAAAAGTTCCAAATTTAAACATAACCCTTGCTTCAAAGGGAAGCCAGTGAAGATCTCTATAATATTGTCAGGTGAACAGCAGCATTTTGGATTCTTTGTTACATAAGAACCTAAGAATTGTCGCTGCTGGGTCAGACTAGTGGTCCATTGTGTCCAGCAGTCCACTCCCGTGGCAGCACCTAGGTCAAGGACCTGAGCCCTAACTGAGTCTAGCCTTACCTGCGTACGTTATGGTCTAGCAGGAATTTGTCTAACTTTATCTTGAATCCCTGAAGGGTGTTTTTCCCTATAACAGCCTCTGGAAGAGCATGCCGATTTTCCATCCCTATCTGGGTGAAGAAGAACTTCCTTACGTTTGTATGGAATCTATCCCTTTTTAACTTTAGAGAGTGCCCTGTCTTTATCTACTAAGACTATTCCCTTCATTATTTTGAAAGTTTCAATCATGTCCTCTCTCAATCTCCTCTTTTCAAGGGAGAAGAGGCATAGTTTCTCTAGCCTCTCATTGTACGGCAACTTCTCCAGTCCCTTAACCATTTTTGTCGCTCTTCTCTGGACCCTTTCGAGTAGTACCATGTCCTTCTTCAAGTATGGCGACCAGTGCTGGACAGAGTATTCCAGGTGGGGACGCACCATGGCCCAGTACAACGGCATGATAAACTTCTCCAATCTGTTTGTGATCCTCTTCTTAATCATTCCAAGCATTCTATTCACCCTTTTAACTGCCGCTGCACATTGCGTGGACGGCTTCATCGACTTGTTGACCAGTACTGCACAAGATATCCTGTATTCGTATACAAGATTTTTGTTACTGACATGCATCACCTTACACTTATCCACATTAAACTTCATTTGCCATGTCGCGGCCCATTTCTCGAGTATGTTTATATCACGTTGCAGGTCTTCGCAATCCTCCTGCGTCTTCACTACTCTGAATAACTTCGTATCGTCTGCAAATTTAATCACCTCGCTCATCGTTCCAATTTCCAGGTCGTTTATAAATATGTTGAAGAGCACAGGCTCAAGCACCTGCGGCACTCCACTGGTGACGCTTTTTGAGTCCGAGTATTGTCCATTTATCCCCACTCTCTGTTTTTTTATCTGCCAACCAGTTTTTGATCCACATGAGTATTTCACCCTCAATCCCCTGGCTTGCAATTTTTCGAAGTAGTCATTCATGCGGAACCTTGTCAAACGCTTTCTGAAAATCCAGATATATAATGTCGACCAGTTCACCTTTGTCTATCTGCCTGTTAACTCCCTTGAAGAAGTGCAGCAAGTTTGTCAATCAAGATCTTCCTTTGCTTAAGCCATGCTGGCTGGTCCTCATCAGATTGTGTCAAGGTGGTTATATATATATATATACTGTATATACCTGTATATATATATTTATCTATCTATCTATCTATCTATATATATATATATATATCTATATATATATATATATATATATATATACTGTATATACCTGTATATATATTTATCTATCTATATATATATATATAGATATATATATATATAACTATTTGTATGTTGTGCTCCTCTGGATACCATTCTAGTTTGTAATTACTATACTAGATTTCATCTGGCCAGATGTGTCCAGAAGAGGCATGCTGAATACAACATGGGCAAAATCAGTTGATAGAGCTCGCAAATCACATGCTCATTTTATGACTTTGAAATTCCTAACTATTGAGATCACCTTTTTTTTTTTCTTTTTCAATAATGCATGAGTTCCAGACATTTTGTTTCCTATAAATACAATGTTAAGTGTGAATCTAACCCTAAGTGGAGTTATTTGCAAAGAAATAACCCTGAGCATATGAAAACAAGTCATTTGCATATCAGTGTTTATTAATAAGCTTCATGCAAGTTGTTGCGTGACCATAATCCCTACTGCAGCTGAAAACAGCTCACATTCTATGCTATCCCCATTCAAGTAGTCACTTACTATCACCTTCTAAAGTATCGGTCACCTTGGACATAAGCAAAACGTTCCTTCTCTAATCTCTACCCATCCTCTTCGCCCAGACACATACAGTCAATAAACAGGAGGCCCTAAGCCAGACATGGGCAACTCTGGTCCTCGAGGGCCGGAATCTAGTCGGGTTTTCAGAATTTCCCCCAATGAATATGCATTGAAAGCCATGCATGCAAATAGATCTCATCCATATTCATTGGGGAAATCCTGAAAACTTGACTTGATTCTGGCCCTCGAGGACCGGATTTACCCATGTCTGCCCTAAGCCAAGCTTTTGTCCTCCTATTGTAGAATAAACTGATCTGACCCCATCTGTAAGGGACATACACAGGGAATAGGCAGCAGACCAAAGATTTCTTTCAACTGGGATCAAAGCTAACCGGTATGCTCAGCTTTATAAGAGAAGCTCTTTAAAAAACCAAAAATCTTCTTTTTTTATTGTATTATATAGTAAAAGCTATGGCCATTAATATATGGCGCCTTAACTTGTGCATGCAAATCGGTGTATACAGCCGCTTTGCACACACAACTTGATTAATTGGCCTGATCAGCATCAATAATTGGCAATTAACACCTCATGATTATTTATTTATTGATTGATATACCGCATATTCCAAAATCTATGTGGGTTGTAACTAACATACACAAGCATAAATAGACAGATAGACAAACAGGCACATTAACAAAAAAACATTCCAAAACATTCCCTTATAAATCTCCTAAAAGAATAATAACTTTAAAAAAACCCCTGCAATATCTCCCCTATACGCTAATTAGCACTAATTAAAAGTTACCCGCAGAACTTGGAAAGTGCAATTCTATAAAAAGTATGTGCCAGTTTCAGGGCATGAATTTGAAAAGGGGCATGACCAGGAGTGGACCGTGGGCATTCCTAAAAGTTATGTGCATTGTTATAGAATAAACTTGATCCACGCACTACTTAGATGTGGACATTTAGGCTTGGTTTTAGCTGGCCTAAGTAGGTGCGCCTAAAGGTTATGTGATGTGAAGCACCAGCGCTTAAGGCTCCTTTTACAAAGGTGCGCTAGCGTTTTTAGCACACGCACCAGATTAGCGTGCGCTACCTGAAAAACTACCACCTGTTCAGGAGGAGGCGGTAGTGGCTAGCGCGTGGGGCCTTAACGCACCTTTGTAAAAGGAGCCCTTATTGTTATATATAGAATCAGGCCTAGACTGTGTAATTCTTTGTGCGTGTAACAGGTTTTCTAGTCTTTTTGTCACTTAAGAGTCGTTACCACAGAATAGGCACATATGCAAATGGAGTGGCACATACAACATAACATAAGAACATAATTGCCGCTGCTGGATCAGACCAGCGGTCCTTTGTGCCCAGCAGTCCGCTCATGCGGCAGCCCTTAGGTCAAAGACCAGTGCCCTATTTGAGTCTAGCCTTACCTGCGTATGTTCTGGTCCAGCAGGAACTTATCTAACCTTTTCTTGAATCCTTGAAGGGTGCTTTCCTCTATAACAGCCTCTAGAAGAGCGATTCAGATTTCTACCACTCTCTGGGTGAAGAAGAACTTCCTGACATTTGTACGGAATTTATCCCCTTTTAACTTTAGCGATTGCCCTCTCGTTCTCTTACCTTGGAGAGAGTGAACAATCTCTCTTTCTGTACTAAGTCAATTCCCTTCAATATCTTGAATGTTTCGATCATGTCCCCTCTCAGTCTCCTCTTTTCAAGGGAGAAGAGGCCCAGTTTCTCTAGCTTCTCATTGTACGGCAACTCCTCCAGTACCTTAACCATTTTTGTCGCTCTTCTCTGAACCCTTTCGAGTAGTACTATGTCCTTTTTCATGTACGGCAACCAGTGCTGGACGCAGTATTCCAGGTGGAGGCATACCATAGCTCGGTACAGCAGCATGATAACCTTCTCAGATCTGTTTGTGATCCCCTTAATCATTTCTAGCATTCTGTTGGCCTTTTTGCCGCTGCCATGCACTGCATGGACGGTTTCATTGACTTGTCTACAAGTACTCCCAAGTCTCTTTCCGGAGGGCTCTCTCTGAATAAAGCACCGGACATCCCTCACCCCTCCATCAAATGACCCAACTCTCCCGGTACCCCCCTCTTTTTGATCTCCCCCATCTCACTAACTCCAATGACCTACTCAATCCCCCCCTCGCATGCCCACCTTCATCACCTCATTGCTTGTAATTATGATCAATTGTAACTATGATCAATTGTAATTTCGTGTTAACTTTGTTCCAATATCTTCATTACTTGTAAATATAGTTAACTGTAATTTCTTATTAAGTTTTGTTTAATTGATGTGAACCGCCTAGAACTCCCTGGGTATGGCGGTATACAAAAATAAAGTTATTATTATTATTACTATCCTGTATTCGTGCATAGGATTTCCATTACCGACATGCATCACCTTGCACTTATCCACGTTGAACCTCATTTGCCATTTCACAGCCCATTCTTCGAGTGTGTTTATGTCTCATTGTAGGTCTTGGCAATCTTTCTGTGTTCTCACTACTCTGAACAACTTTGTATCATCTGCAAATTTAATCACTTCACTCGTCGTTCCAATTTCTAGAGAAGGTGTGAGATATTACTAAAAGAAGTGGGGTATTTCCAGCGTTTATCCAATAAACACTCATTCTAGAATATTTTTGCATTGGGGTATTTTACTTGCTCCCACAGTGTCCACATGTAAAAATAGATTACTAATTAGATTAATATTAACTGGTATTTGTTGTAATCAAAAGGGCAAAAATGTCCAACTTATCTTTGCAATGGCACCTCTTCCAACGTGATACACGTTTTGATAACTTTCTTCAGGGACGAGGTGATTGAAATTTGTAGGCTCATTTAGTGCTAACCCGTCTGTCTATGTGTTGCAAGATTGCTGCATTCATTGCATAGACAGACGGTTAGCGCTAAATGCGACTACAAATTTCAATCACCTCGTCTGTTGGAGGCACCCTGGAGTAGGGTGGCTAACCCTGTTGGGTAGGCGGGGGCATTCCCTCTTAAGATCTTAAAGGCAATGAGGCCTAGTTTAAACTTGATCCTTGCAGTTATGGGCAGCCAATTTAGTTTCATATAGTAGGCAGTGGCATAGGAAGGGGGATTCGGGGGGGGGGGCAGTCCGCACTGGGTTCGGTCTTACTAAGGGTGCAGCAGCTCCTCCTCTTCACCCCCTCCTCTCATTGCCATCCCCCTTTGCCCCTTGACTTCCCCTGTATCTTTTTTATTTCCACGGCACGAGGTTGCTGCCCGCGTCTGGATCGGCGCTCTCTCTGACATCACTTCCAGGACCCGCGCCTAGGATGTGACATGAAAGGGCAAGCCGACACCGACGTGGGCATGCTGCTCACGCTGGAGAAGTTAAAAAGGGAAGAGGAAAAGGAAGGGGGCACGCACGCAGCGGGGGAGGGGTGCCACTGCCCCAGGTGTCGCCCACCCTTACTACACCACTCATAGTAGGCCTGTAGGCGTTCTGATTTACATAATCCATATATGAGTCTTACCGCTGCATTTTGAACAGTTGAAGATGTGACAGTAAAGTTTTAGAGCAGAGAACTAGAGTTACGTTACAGTAGTCTAGTTGAGATAGGATTAGGGATTGCACTAAAATTTGGAAGGCCTCCATTTTGAAGTATTTTCTGACTGATCTTAGCTTTCTCATCACAAAGAAAGATTGTTTTATTATTCATTGTACATGGCTCTTCAGGGATAGGTGGTTATCAGTTTCTACTCCCAAGATTCGGAATTGTAGTTCCAATAGTCTGCATTGTCTATTGCGATTAGGCTCGTGTTAGATTTGGCGCAGCTTAGTAAAAAGGCCCTTGTTAAGGTTGCCTGTGCATATTGGGCAGCAAGTGCTTTCCACCATGTTCAATCGGCTGCATGAGTTTCCATTTCTTCCCAGTTGGTACCAAGAAGAGCGAGGAGGTGTTGAAAACGTCCCCTCAGTAAAAGTCATAATATATTTAGGAAATGCAGATTTTGACCTGCCAATGGTTTAGTTCAGGGGTAGGCAATTCCAGTCCTCAAGAGCCGGAGCCAGGTCAGGTTTTCAGGATATCCACAATGAATATGTATGAGATGGATTTGCACGCACTGCCTCCTTGAGATGCAAATCTATCTCATGCATATTTATTGTGGATATCTTGAAAACCTGACCTGGCTCCGGCTCTCGAGGACCGGAATTGCCTACCCCTGGTTCAGTTCTACATTTTTCCATAAGAGCTCAGAACGGGTTATTATACACTCAAGCCATCTCTGAAAGCAGAAAATAATTCTTCCCCCTCCATGCAAATGTTGCTTCTCCCTCCTTGTTTCAGTTCAGTTTCAGTGCCATTAAAAGCCTGAGCACAGATTTATGGACCTTTTCCCTGTGCAAGGCAGATGTTGTTTACATTGGCAAAGATTACGGGATGAACAGAAGGGAGCATTGAACCAGTCAATTCAGGTACCAGATCTTTATTGTTTGGCTGGGTCAAATCTGTCTGCTAGTTATAGTGTGACTGGTTTCCTTGCTGTGGGCAGCTTGCATATTGCAGATTAACACATGCTTTTTCAATATTACTTGTTTCTTTTCAAATTACTTTGCAGCTATAACCTAATTGTTTTAGCCTGTGAAGGTTCAATGTTCACAAAATCATTCTGCATTGCTGCAGAGACACCGAGTCTGGCTACAGAAGCATCTCCTCTCACCTCCAACCCAAGATTGCAAAACATCTCTGGCCACAGGTGTCACTACGTGGTGGCAAGGAGTGGCAAGTGCCACCCTAAAAAAAATAGCTTGCCAAGGGTTACCAGATGTTCAGGAAAGCCCAGATATGTCCTCATTTTAGAGGACTGTCTGGGTGCTGGGGGTATTTCCAAAACTTGGCGGTTTGTCCGGGTTTTGGAAGGCCCCAAGCTCGTGGCATCCACGCACGCTTGGAGGTCCTCCAAACACATCCCCAAGCTCAGGGAAGAAGAGATGAAGTTTGTGTGGGGGCAGGGCTGAGGACGGAACGGGGCAGAGCTGGGGTGGAATGGGGTAGGGCGGGGCATGGGTGGAACAGGGCGGGGCCACATGTCCTCTTTTTTTTTGCTGATGAAGTCTGGTAACCCTGCCATCCCTTTACCACCCCAGTTTTAGGCAGTGCATCCAATACTGGCCTAACTAGTAGGGCAGCACAGTTTGGGGGGTGCCAACATAGCAGCTGCAAACATGCCAAGTCATATGTAAATTAGATTTAAGTAATTTATCTGAAGAGCGTTGAGTTGACATTATTAGTAAAATAATGCCATCTGGAATGACCTCGTCATTCTATCGGTTGTTCCACTTTGGGAGCAGGAAGTATTGTATGAGTTCAGAAAGATTGAGAAAGGGAGGTTTCTTTACCAGACTAACAACGGTAGACTTTTTGGCTATAAAGTCCCTGTTCATCTTTATCAGCATCTATTACTCAGTCCTATACTCTTATCATTGTTCCTCGAGGATATCAATTTAATCTTGGAGGAGCGGAATCACAGAAAACAATCAATGTTGGTCCTATAAGCTTCAGGTATTCTTTGGTTTGATTTATGAATGTGCCAACTTACAAATATTCTGGCATGATGTCTAGCAGAAATTGCTGATGTACTGTATTACATATTAAGAGAAATGTCCTGTAAATTTCTGCTTTGTAGGTCAGT
Source organism: Geotrypetes seraphini (assembly GCF_902459505.1). NCBI lineage: Eukaryota > Metazoa > Chordata > Amphibia > Gymnophiona > Dermophiidae > Geotrypetes > Geotrypetes seraphini. The sequence goes on from NC_047089.1 coordinate 207,232,944, forward strand.
AATGTTACCTGTTCCCTTTCCTGAGTGTGATACACATTTTCTTGACTTTCTAATTTCAGTAGCATTAAAATTGATAGTTAATCACTGGAAGGATAACTCAGTTTTAAATGGAATCATATGGTGGAATTAGATACTACCACCTAATGAACCAATTGGGATGCATGGTTTTTTCCAGAATCAGGCCCTAAATATCACCTAAACTCCAAATGTTCAGAAAATGGAAAAGGCGGGATTGATATATGTCATCTGCTGTTTCAGAGAGGCATCTCTTGTATAGATATCTCTTTTAAATGCCAGTGGAGGGGAGGTAGGGACAGCTGGGAGCAGAGGTAAGCACAAGAATCTTACAGTCTACAAGTTCCGAGTTACCTACAAATCCAACTTAAGAACAGCTATAAAAACATAACTCGTTCTTAACCTGTAAAAAGATTTAAACTTAAACCAGTCAATATTAAGCCCATGATGATCAGACCCCCCAGATATTCAATGTTCATTGAATATCTGGTGCTCATTCCTAGTGATTTATTAACTACATTTATGAAGAGATTCATCTGTAGTGTGCAAAACTACCACTAGATGTCACAGTAGCCATTTGTAAGGAAGAACTGTTAAAGCAGAGGTCTCAAACTCAAACCATTTGCAGGGCCACATTTTGAATTTGTAGGTACTTGGAGGACCGCAGAAAAAAATAGTTAATGTCTTATTAAAGAAAGTACAATTTTGCATGAGGTAAAACTCTTTATAGTTTATAAATCTTTCCTTTAACTGTTAAAGTAATGATTTATAAATATAAAGAGTTTTACCTCATGCAAAATTGTACTTTTTTTAATAAGACATTATTTTTTCTGCGGCCCTCCAAATACCCTATTTTTTCTGTGGCCCTCACAGTTAAAGTTTAACATCTTTCCTTTCTCAGAACTGACACATTTCAATCACTATATTGAAAATAAAATATTTTCCCTACCTTTGTTGTCTGCTGACTTAATTTTTCTGTGCTTTTAACTATGTTTCCAGGGCCTTCTTGTCCTTTGACTGTTTTTCTCTCCGTCTTCACATTCTGCCTTGCATCCATCTTTGTCAATAACGTAACTTTCAATTTTTCCCTTTTTCTGCTTTCTTCTCAAAATCTACATTTCCATGTCTTCCCTTCCCTTCCTATCTCTCTCTCCTTCCCTCCCTAATTCCATGGTCTGACATCTCTCTCCTTCCCTCCTTCCCCTCCAGTGTAACATTTCTATTTTCCTTCCTCCTTTCTGCCCCCTGCAGTCCATCTTCCTTCCCTTCCTCCTTTCTGGCCCCCCTCCCAGTCCAACATTTCTCCCTCCTTTCCACCAGTCCAACATTTTTTTCTCTCTTCCTCCTGCATGCTTCTCCTCTGATCCTCCTTCCCTCAACCAAACATCTCTCTCTCTCTCCCTCTATAAGTCCAACTTTTCACTCTCTGCCCTCTCTCCCTTCCCTAGTGTAACATTTTTCCTTCCCTCCTTTCTGTCCTCCCTATTCATCTTGCTCTCTCCATGAGTCCAACACTTTCTGCCTCCTGCACGCTTTCTCTCTCTGTTCTTGCCTCTTCCCTCAGTGGCATCCCTCCTTCACACCCCCAACCCAACATGCTCTCTCCCTATGCATCATCTTTCTCCCCATGCATCATCCCTCCCCTCCAGTGTGTAGCACCTTTCCTTTCCCTCCCTTTCTGCCAGGACCAGTAGTACCTCTTCTCCCTTCCTTTTACCTCCAGCAGTACCCCTTCCCCCTCCTCCCCTTGTCCAGCAGTACCCCTTCTCCTCCTCCCCTTGTCCATCAGTACCCTTTCTCCCTTCCTTCTTCCCCTCCTCCCCTTGTCCAGCAGTACCCCTTCTCCCTTCCTTCTTCCCCTCTTCCCCTTGTTTAGCAGTACCCCTCATCTCTTCCTTCTTCCCCCTCCTCCCATTGTCCAGCAGTACCCCTTCTCCCTTCCCTGCTCCCCTTATCCAGCAGAACCCCTTCTCCCTTCCTTCTTCCCCTCCTCCCCTTGTCCAGCAGTACCCTTTCTCCCTTCCTTCTTCCCCTTCTCCCCTTGTACAGCAGTACCCCTTCTCCCTTCCTTCTTCCCCTTGTTCAGCAGTACCCCTCCTCCCTTCCTTCTTCCCCCTCCTCACCTTGTCCTGCAGGCAGGAGTCCCAGCATATAATGCGACTGTAGGAAGTTGCTAGTCAGCTGATGCCGACGCCGGAGCTTCTCTTCCTGCCCAGTATGTGAGATTGTGCTGGTGTCAGTTGACTTGCTGTCGCGTATGCTGGGACACCTGCAGACACGCGAAGGCAGGAGTCCCAGCATATAATGCGGCTGTAGGAAGTTGCTAGTCAGCTGATGCTGACGCTGGAGCTTCTCTTCTTGTCCAGTGTGTGAGATCGCGCCGATGTCAGCTGACTTGGAACTGCCTGCTGCAGTCGCATATGTCGGGACTCCTGCCTTCGTGTATCCGGCAGATACGCGAAGGCAGGAGTCCCGGCATATGCGACGACAGCAGGCAGTTGCCCAGATTGCGGGTTTGGGTTTCCCAGTTGCAGTTGCCCAGCTTGCGAGTTCGGGAACTAGACTGAGGGGCCGCAAAATAGCAGCTGGGGGGGGCCGCATGTGACCCATGGGCCGCAAGTTTGAGCTGTGTTAGAGGCAGGAGCAAATGGGGTTTGCCCCTTTTTCCAAGAACCACTAGACTACTAGAGGCAATAAGTAGGTCTAAGGGGCTCTTCTTGGGGGGACAGGAGGAGATTGGAAGCCCTTATGGGGGTAGGAGGGGAGATCAGAGGCTTTTATGGAAGGTGGGAGGGGGGAAATTGGAGGTGCACCAGCACATGACTGACTGCAGTGCAAGTGTCTGCCAATATTTTAAATGTCTCTATCCTTTCACAAAAATAATGTTTTGATAACATTACAGATAAGTATAAATATACTAATCACAGTATATATTTTCTCTTTTTCTGATGTGAAAAAATGTAAGTGTGAATGTGTGTGTTTTTTCTTCAATGTCCTTTACCGGCAGTGGCAAAGTAAGGAGGGAGCATGGGGGGGGAGGGAATTAGCCCAGGCATCTTCCGGGGGGGGGGGGGGGTGCCGGCACCCATCCTCCTCTGTGCCCCCCTGCTCCTTTCTGACACCCCTCCCATGCGCCCCCCTTCCCTCTTCCATTTTCCCAGCGCAAGCAGCATACCAAACTTACTGCTCGCATCGGTGCTGACTCTCTCTGATGTCACTTCCGAGTTTTGCGCCTAGAAAGTGACGTCGGAGGGAGAGCTCACATGATGCGGGCAGAAAGTTTGACACGCCGTTTGCGACAGGAAAATTCAAGAAATATGGGCAGGGGGGTCGGGAAGGAGTGGGGAGGGTGATGAGGGCGGGGGAGGGGTGCTGCCACCCCGGATGCCACTCACCCTCTCTATGCCATTGTAATTGCAGGTAGAGTCTTTTTCCTGCTTCGGGCACTTGTCAGCAGATCTTCTGGTATCATATCGCCTCATAGTCTCTTTTATTGATTTGTTAAAGATAAAAAATTTCTGGGTTTCTGGCTACTTTCTAATACTCCCTCTGTATGTGCATCTGTATAATGTCTCTTTGTTTTTACGGTGTTTACAGCTTTTCCCACAAATATAAACTTAAAGATAGGAATCGCTTACTAGAATCCTTTTCTAACCCTTGCTATTATCTGAGTAAGACTGCTTATTGCCTTCTGACTAATTGAAATTGTAAACACTTTAAAATGAATTACCAAATTTAATTAGAGGTGCCACTAATGGGAATAATAATTTTTTCAAAAAATCCTCATTAATTCACTCACGCTGAACTTACACTCAGCAATAATGTCAGTTTCAGTTAAATTCATTCTCTCTTAATGCTATAAGCACCTTTTTTTTGAAGCTATATTTCAGAGATTTTCACTTAAAATCTTAGGACATAGCACAGTCATGTTGAAATTCGTATGATTTCACCTGTTTGGGATTTTATCATACAGAGCAGAGCCTAATCATATAGGAGCCCTTTTACAAGCTCTGTTAAACAGTCAATGTGGGTCTGCACTACTGTCTCCTGCATTAAAACCATCAGAAAGTGGTAGAAATCCTATGTTTAAATCAAATTAACTTGTCTCTTCTTTGATATTTCTGGGCCGTTGACTGAAGTCCACCTGGTATTGTCCTAGGTTCCAACTGTTGAAGTTGCCATCTAAGCTCACTCCAGCCTATCCAACCATCCCGTTGTTTGCAGGATATCTACTGTAAAGTCTGGCAGTAACATCCTTGTTCCAAGTTAGTGGAGTTCCCATCGATGCCCTCCCCAGCCCATCCTACATTGAATCACCATTTATGGGACTCAAACCGTACAAGTCTGTCCAATACCGGCCTTAAGAGTCAGACATAACATTCGTGGGTAGAGGTGTGGCCAGTTATGACAGCTGGTGCATGAGTTGGTACCACGTACTAGCAGTCACAATTGTCAATACAACGACTGAGCTACGCTACTGTAAGCCTGGTAGCAGAGTGCCCCATCGACCCAACACATTAACCATGCTCCCAACACAGATCCCGCCCTTGATATAAGCAGTTTGGGCTCAGCTCACCCAAAATTTCATCTCCTTTAGTGTGACTGCCCTGCCAGCCAACAACTTCCGCCCCACTGAAAGAGTATACACATTGGGCAGCTGCTGGCACTGTTGCCAAGCCTCTGCCACTGCTGCCAGCTGCAGGTTAGTCTCTCCCTCGCGTGCATGCTCAGTCTTCATGCTTGCGCGAAACTTATCATATGTGCATGGAAGCTAGAGGCCGCAGATCAAGGAAAGTGCTGGTGGCTGCCTGCAGCCCAACATGTAAACTCTTTTAGCAGGGAGGCTAGCAGGGCTTAGGGATCCCCACCAGCACAGGTATGCCATTTACTTTAGGGGGACAGAGATTACGATCTTAAAAAAATCAGATCATGTAAGCCCTTATTACAGAAAACTGCACTGGCTGCCGATGGAGGAAAGGATCATCTTCAAATTTGCTTGCCTCTGCTTCAAAACCTTAACAGGCTCTTCCCCTAGCTACCTGTCAGATCATTTTGAATTCTCAGGCCCCTCCCGCACACGTAATGCCTACCTGTTTGCCTTCCCGTCCTTAAAAGGCTGCATCTATCTACAAGAGATTCTTTGATAGATCTCTGTCATTCCAAGCAGGCAAATGGAATAAATGTTTAACCGCCCTCATTTCAAATTCACCCTCCTACCAAACTTTCAGGAAATCAATTAAAACCTATCTCTTTGACAAATTTTTCTGACTCCCTCCCTGCTTTGTATCCCTGCCTCGTATCCCTGATATGCTTCTGGATATACCTGACTAATCCCAACTGCTAAGCTAATCTGAATGTCTTGTATGTAACGTCACTGTTTGTGTACAGTCTCTTCCTCTGTAAACCGCTCTAAACTGTTGTGGTACTGCGGTATACAAAAATAAAGTTATTATTATTATTAAATTTGGTTTTGCTTTTTTTTGGGGGGGAGGGGGAGTGGAGATTAAATTTTTTGCTTACCTACTTTATTCAGTCCCACCCTAAATCGGCTACCAGGCTATGCTACTGGATATAAGGCCCTTGTGTCATCCTGAGCCCTACTCTCTAACATCCCCCAACCTTCCAGGACTTACCCAGAGGTCAGCATTGGTGGAGCAGTGATACCAGGCAGCAGTGATCCTCTTCCACTGCCATGAAAGAATGCTCTCTTGTGGTAGTACCACTACAGTTAGGAGTCATAGCTGCCATTTTGGATTCAGGTGTCAACTCAGACCTGTCACTGCTACTTGAGGCAACTGCTCTACCAATGCTTATCCCTGGGCAAGTCCTGGGGAGGTAGCCGGGAATGGGAGGGTAGAGCTCTGGATTGGACAGGGTTTTCTGTTGCAGGGGATGGGTATTTGTTTTAGGGGCAGAGTCTGCATCAGGGCACCATTTATGTATCAGGGGGATAGGATTGTGTTCTGGGGGAATCAGGTTGATGTCAGAGACATCAGGACTGTGTCCGAGAGAATCAGGATTAGTTAAGGAGCCGTTTAAAGAATATGGGCCCTACATCCTTTACAGACTAGGCTCCAAAGAGTCACCCTTTATAAAACTGCCCTCTACCAGTGGATTTTTGCACCGGCTTTTTGAATAGCTGAAACCTCTTCTTAAATAGCACTCATGGATTTGAAAATATAAATACTTACTGGATAAATACTTACTGAATGTAAGTTTCTTTGAATTGCAACTGAAAAGGATTGTGAGCTAAATCTAAATAAATAAAACAAATCCTGCCCAAATCCCGCTCCCAGGAGTGACACCTCTAATGTAGCTACATTGCTTGGGGGAACAGCATGTGAACACTTAGCTGTGTTCAAAGGCAGTCAATATTCAGACAGGCAATTCTCCGGATAAATGGCTTCTGAAAAGTGTGATTGCAAAATGGACCAGAATGTTCTTTAACCAAACCAGTAAGTAGAAAGAAACATTAAAGCTGCTGATGGAAGCTGTGACTCAAGCTGGCTATTGCACTGCCTTTGTGTTGGCTTCAAAACATCTAGCATTGCCAGTCTGACCATCTGTCTATTACAAACAGCTTAAAAGTGACAAAGGATAAACTAAACTAAGTCCCAATTTTGTGCATCACCGTAGAACTCATTTCTGTTGTAAAAATATAGTTTCCTCCACAGACACTTTCTCAGCAAACACAGGGGCCCTTTTACCAAGCTGCACAGTTAAAAATGAAGTACCGTGGGATGCACGCATGGATTCTCCAGTAACTCCAAAATATGTGAGAACTAAAAAATATCTCTGATGTTTTTTTGGGGCAGAGAGTAGGGTTACCAGATTTCCAAACAGAAAATCTGGACTCCTAGACCCGCCTCCAGGCCCGCCCAGTTCCACCCAGCCCCGCCCCATTATGCCCTAGCCCCGCCCCCTGCTGCCTGCCTAACGGCGATTTGTTGGAAGCTTTTCAAAACCTGGACAAAGTGCCAGGTTTTGAAAAGCCGTCCGGACCCCCGGACATGTCCTCAAAAGGAGGACATATCCAGGGAAATCCGGACGTCTGGTAACCCTACGAGAGTCGGCATTCTTGCACTTATCAGTTAGTGCAGCTATATTGCTGTGCACTAACTGGTTAGCGCAGGAATACCGTGAGCCCTTACTGCCAACATAATGGGCAGCGGTAAGTGCCCATGTGGTACAGTGATTTTTTTAAATGGCAGCGCACTAGTGGCAACATTAGCACATGACTTTTTTTGTGAATAATTTGGGTGACAGGTCAATTGCGCGCAAGACAATCGTGCGCCGACAAAAACTTGAAGACAACTCAGCGCAAAGACTACACTGCGCAAAGACAATAGCGCGCGAGACAATTGAGCGCAAGGATAACTCAACGCAAGACAATTGAGCGTAACGATAACTGAGCGCCAATTGAGTGCAACGATAACTCAGCGCAATGACAGTTCAGCGCACTTCTAGATGGCGCCTGCCAAACAAAGGCCACGCGCACGTTCATCACGTTAACACGTGATCACATCACCACGTTGTCAGTATGGTTCCTTTGACTTTTTGCGTTTTCAATATAAGTCACGTGAATGCATTTTCGTTACTATGGTTACATTTCCTCTTTATATATGTGCTCCGAACAGCCCGCCTTCCTTTCGCTGCCTGACTTTGTCCATTATAGGTAAAGATCTGGTTTTGCTAGTACTTCATCTATAACGAATATTTGTCTTGCGCGGATTTTTCTCACCTCTGGTGAGAGCGAACGTACTTCCACATTTCTTCATTTACAGGTATGTTTATATTTTCGGTATGTTTATATTTTAAGTTCACGCGCAAGCGGACCGTATTTTTTAATGTCGCTCTCTTTGCAAGCTTGTCTTCGCGCTCAGTTGTCCTCGCACTCAATTGACTAGCGCTCACTTGTCTTGCGCTCAGTTGTCCGCGCATGATTGTCTTGCGCGCAATTGTCTATGAACCAATAATTTGTATTAGTTCGCTCAGCTGGCTCACACAACAGAAAAAACTTACATATACCAAGCTGGGCACATTAAAAACAACAAGAAGCCTGTACAGCGCGTTTAAACAGAGATGAACCATAGCACACCAGTGAAAATATGTAAAATGAAATGATGGCAAGTACCCCGGACAAAAGAGACTATATTTACAATCTATATATATAAAATCGGAGGTATGTATGTGTGTATGTATGTGTGTATGTGCCGCGATCACGCAAAAACGGCTTGACCGATTTGAACGAAACTTGGTATGCAGATCCCTCACTACCTGGGATGATATGTTCTGGGGGTCTCGCGGCCCACCTGCACACGTGGGCGGAGCTACAAACATAAAATCAGATTTCACCCATTCATGTCAATGGAAAAAATGTAAAAAGCTGCCATTCTCACAGTAATTCAAAAACGGCTTGACCGATTTGAACGAAACTTGGTATGCAGATCCCTCACTACCTGGGGTGATATGTTCTGGGGGTCTCGCGGCCCACCTGCACACGTGGGCGGAGCTACAAACAGAAAATCAGATTTCACCCATTCATGTCAATGGAAAAAATGTAAAAAGCTGCCATTCTCACAGTAATTCAAAAACGGCTTGACCGATTTGAACGAAACTTGGTATGCAGATCCCTCACTACCTGGGGTGATATGTTCTGGGGGTCTCGCGGCCCACAACTCTATGTTGCTTGCTCAGGGCTGGGTTCACCCAAGAATTTATATGTTCCTGCTCCAGGAGGTGAAACTAAAAATGTTGTTTATAATCACGTTTTGCGTTAGTTGTATTGTATTCATTTTGTCAAATATTTCACATTATAATTTGAATATTGTACTTTTTATTAAGCTGTAAAAAACTAATTTCATTCACCACTTTAAAGTATCTTTATTTGAATCCATTTACAGTGTTATTGCTATAATTAAATACCCGTGCAACGCCGGGGCATCAGCTAGTATAGTAATGAACTAGAAACTAAAATTCCCTACCCCTCCCCTCCTCAGCTTGCTCTTGAGTATAAAACTCCAAAAACCGTTTCCACAATTCCCCATACAAAACTCTCTTTTGATCCACAGATGGATTAATCATCCTCAACTGCCATTTAGCCAGTTCAGTCATACTTTCCAGCCATCCTTTAAAAACCAGAGTACCGGTAGTATCCTCCATCCAGCATCTCATAATAGCACTGGCGGTGGCCAAAAAGGGTAATACAACTTTACTGCCATTCACCTCTAACCCAGTACAGTAAAACACTTGGTTTGTGAGCATAATTTGTTCCAGAAGCATGCTTGTAATCCAAAGCACTCTTATATCAAAGCGAATTTCCCCTTAGGAAATCATGGAACCTCAGACGATTTGTTCCAAAAACCAAAAACTTTAATACAAAATACTATACGTACTCGTATTGCAAGACCTCGCTCGTTTAGAACAGTCACTACATTCCCGCAGCGTCAGAGAGAGAAGAACCATTGGCTCAGTTGTGATGATGTGATGCGTGTATACTGTATGTATTTGTATTGCAAGACTTTGCTCATTTAGAACAGTCACTACATTCCCGCAGCGTCAGAGAGAGAAGAACCATCGGCTCAGTTGTGATGATGTGACGCATGTAGACTGTATGTACTCGTATTGTAAGACTTCGCTCGTTTAGAACAGTCACTACATTCCTGCAGCGTCATAGAGAGAAGAACCATCGGCTCAGTTGTGATGTGTGTATACTGTATGTACTTGTATTGCAAGACATTGCTTGTATATCAAGTTAAAATTTAATAAAATGTTTTCCTTGTCTTGTAAAACACTTGCAAACCAAGTTACTTGCAATCCAAGGTTTTACTGTATTCTCATGTAAGTGACTATCTCCTAAGACCAGAGTGGCATAAAACGAACTCCAAGAGGAATGCACTATGGACTGTATAGTGGCCAGGATCCTTGTCTAGTATGTTGTAAGGCTGGAGCAGTCTATGAGCATATGAATGAGTGGACCCTTCAAGCATTTACATTTAGGGCAAATATCAGTCTTCCGCAATTTCATTTGTACCCTTTGGCTGCAGAAAATGTAAACACTATGCAGAGTTTTAAATTATGCATTTTCTATAAACTAAAGGTAACAAACTAATTAGGTAACACATATCTTCTTTTGTAAGGGACTCACCCATATCCACAGCCCAAGCACTAGCAAGAGTGCTAAGAGTCGGTTGTTCTTTCAAAACTCTTAGTATCCTGTACCACAGTGAGACTTTATTCATGGAGGGCAGGGGCTGTAAAAATAGCTTCTCTACTTGCAAGAAATGACCCTCTGTTCAACTTGTCTATATGTGGGACAGGTAATAATGTCTAGCCTGCATATAAGAAAGAAAGGTTTGATTGGAGGTTCTCCAGTTTTGTTTTAAAAGGTCGAAGGTTGGAAAACTGCCAACCTCAAGCTCAGTAAAGTATCCCAATTTGTGGCCCCCCAGTTTGTGCCCAAGCCCTAAATACACTACTCTCCAATCCAGGTTTGAAATTAGAGTTTCTGGCTAGACAATAAAGCCCAGGTTTGTTTTTTTTGCTCCACCCCCCCCCCCCCCCCAATTTATTTAGTGCACTACCATCTCCAAGCCTTCTTTAGAGAAGAGGCCAAGTCCACCTCAGGTAACATAAGATTTTGCACATAAAACAGTAAAATGGTCAAGAGAATTAGTGCAAGATTGCATCATCCCTTGGAGAGAAAAATGCTTAGCACTTGTGTGGAACTCCTGAAGCAAGTACTTCAGAGCTATCCAATCCCCCTTTCTCTCTGTTGGCACTAAGTTTAGTTTATTCGTATTTGACTTGAACATCAAAAGACAGTAGGAGTCGGTTTCTACCTACCTCAAATCCAACTACTGTGTTTTCTTTTACTGCACATCTCGGATGTATTTCATACTGGTTAGGATTTACAATAAACTCTTCAAGGTGGTCAAAGATGGCATAGAACATAGAATATGACGGTAGAAAAGGGCTATAGCCCGTCAAGTCTGCCCACCTAGTGACCCATCCTCAGACTTTATCCCGCTAGAGATCCCACATGCATATCCCATTTCTTTTTAAAATCTAGCACGCTGCTGGCGTTAATCACCTGCAGTGGAAGTCCATTCCAATGATCGACCACCCTTTCGGTGAAGAAATACTTCCTGGCGTCACCATGAAATTGCCCGCCTTGGATTTTCAGCGGTTGACCTCTTGTGGTTGAAGGTTCTTTAAGAAAGAAGATATTGTCTTCCACCCCGATGCGGCCCGTGATATATTTAAATGTCTCAATCATGTCCCTCCTCTCTCTACGTTCCTCGAGCGAGTATAGCTGCAATTTATTCAGTCTTTCCTCATATGGGAGGTTCTTGAGTCCTGAAACTCAAGAACTGGCTGATGAAGAACAGAATAGCAATTACTTCAGCTTATACAGTAATATTCTAGTAGATAATAAATAGATTAAAGAATCTTGGAACTTCAGAGGTGACACTCATAGGACCAGGTTAGGTTGTGAGTGAACTTCCACCCTTTCTCTTCACTAGTACCGTTTGTGTTGTTGTTTTTCTCTTATTTTTTGTATTTTGTTTTTCAAAGTGCATTAGAGTGCAGTAAAGTGCATAAAAATATATAGTATTTTCAAAAGATATAGCAGTTTCCAGAGTTGTATATAAATACTTAAGACTTTAAATCCAGAAAAAAATTTATTTATCAGTGACTTAGCTTTTAGCCACGTCGGGGAGGGAAGACGATGCCGCCGACATGATCATGTTTCGCTGGGTAGGCTGTTTCAAGATTCATTCCCCCTATACTTATCACAACTAGTAGAAGATCTTTTCTCCCCGACGCAACTAAAAGCTAAGAGGGGCATAATCGAAAGGGACGTCTAAGTCCATTTGCGTCTAAGTCGCAAGTCCTCCAAAGTAAAAAAACAGCCTAGGACACATTTTTGAAAAATACATCCAAAATTTTTTTTGTTTTGAAAATCGTCTAATTATACGTCCTGCCGATCTGATCGTCCAAGTCACTAAATCGTCAATCTTTATATCACATTTCCGTCCAACTTATCGTTCAAGTCAAAAACGCCTAGAACAAGCCCCATTGGAAGTGGGAGGGGTCTGTAAAGTAATGGACTGAACACCCAGACATGCCACCTAAATAGTGGGGTACCTTACAGGGCACAGCTGTGAACTTCACAAAAAGGGTGCCATGTCTTCTCCTCACTACAGCTCCCTTATAGGTCATGGTGAGCCCCCCAAACCACTTCCAGAATCTCCTAGATCCACTTATCTACCACCCCAATAGCCTTTATGGCTGCAGGAGCCACTTATATGTCAGTACATAAGGGTTTTGGGGGTGTATAGGGGAGTGCACATGTTTAAGTATCAATACAGTGATTACAGGGGCTTATGGGCATGGGTCCTCCTATGCATGAGTCCCTAACCCACCCCAAGACTGCTTAAGCCGCCTCTGTGCTGGATGACTCGGCTTTCCTATGCCAGGCGGCCAGGTGATGATAGTCTGGAAGCTGAATTTTAAAGGTGTGATTAATATTTTTAGGGGTGGGGGGTCGGTGATCACTGGGGTAGTGTGTGGAGGTCTGTTTTATGTGTTTGCAGTGCTTATCTAGTGACTTTAGGTGGGTTTTTGTAACTTAGACCATATTTTACATGGTCTAAGTCACAACGTCCAAGTTCCGTCGATCCTGGGCTGTATAACTGTCTAAGTCTAAGCCGGCCCACATCCCGCCCAACTCCCACCCTCGACATTCCTCTCGAAACGCTCCGTTTAGCTTTGGTCATTCAGCGGCACTATGAAGGCCTAGGTCGTTTAGAAATACGTCCAAAACTCGTTTTTATTGTTGGCACTTGGACGTATTTGGGAAATGTTCGTCCAAGTGCTGACTTAGGCCGGTTTTTGGATGTTTTTCTCTTTCGATTATGAGCCCTTAAGTCACTGATATATAAAGTTTTTTCTGGATTTAAAGTCCTAAGTATTTATATACGACTGTGGAAATGTGCAATATCTTTTGCAAATACTATGTATTTTTTATGCACTTTACTGCACTCTAATGCACTTTGAAAAACAAAAAATAAGAGAAAAACAACAACACAAACGGAACTAGTGAAGAGAAATGGTGGAAGTTCACTCACAACCTAACCTGATCCTATGAGTGTCACCTCTGAAGTTCCAAGATTCTTTAATCTATTTATTATCTACTAGAATATTACTCTATAAGCTGAAGTAATTGCTATTTTGGCTTTTTAGCTTATCTTGGAAATACTTTGAAATAACTGTGCTTTCAAAGCTCTATTTAGATTTATGATGAAGAACAGAACCAGGAAAATGTGAAGATCTGAGTTCAGATTTGAGGCTCTGATTTGCATGTTCTGATTTAGTGGCCACAACAAAAAAAGGGAACTAAGTAGTATTAGGATGACGCAGGAAAAAATAAAAATATAAACATACTCTTTTTATATCTTAATTTCTTCCTGCGTCATCCTTATACTACTTAGTTCCCACTTTTTTGTTGTGGTTCTTTTTCTGTAGTTATTGTTTACCCCTCTTTTCGTTTTGCTCTGATTTTGTGGTCTGTATTTTTTTTTTTTTTCATTATTTATTATTTAATTCTTTTTATTAATTTTTCAAATGACATGTCAATTATTCACTTGTACAGAAAGTAAGTTTATACTTTGGAGTCCATTAGGGCCTTAATACGTGGAAAAGCGCGTTCTAAATTGCTGCATGCACTAGACCTTAACACCAGCATTGAGCTGGCGTTATTCTAGAAGCGTGCCGCGCGGTTTAGCGTTTGGTAATTTTGTGCATGCGCTAAAAATGCTAGTGCACCTTAGTAAAAGGAACCCTAAGGTGCGCTAACCGATTTAGCACGTGCTAATTGATTTAGCGCACGCTAAATGCTAAGGCGCCCATTATATTTTATGGGCGCCTTAGCATTTAGCGTGCCCTAAATCGGTTAGCGCGCCTTAGTAAAAGGACCCCTTTGTTGAACATTTTAAAGTAGAAAATAAACCAAGAGAATCCCAAGATGTAAGTTAAAAGGAAAAAGAGTTATGCCCTTTAGTATAAAGAGACATATTTAAATTAAATTAACAATAGCTTTCACCATTCAGAGTACAATCCAGCAACTCAGAGTGGCCCCCATTTCAATTATGATCATCTGAACTGCTCCCATCACGCCCCTGTTTCAGGCTTCATATGAGTTGCTTCTCCCAGCCCTGATTAATTTTGACTGTTCCTAAAATGCATTAAGCTGTGATTTAATAGGAGCTGCAACTGCCAAACAGTAATTAAAGCATCTCATGCTGATAATTCTGTTTTTGTGACACAGAGCTTCCACTTGCCTGTCTGCAGATGTTCTAGGGTTCATTTTCACCCCTTGTTAGCATGTTAATATACTGAACAATGGTCGCTGAGGACCTTACCAGCCTAGCGCAAAACAGATTTCTTTTTAGCTCTATAATTTGTCAAGCCACTAGGACTCGAACATGAGTCAATGGCACCTAACAACAAAGTGTTAAGTGGAGCTTAAGAGTCCTTTGAGACAATGCCATCCAGTTGTTTGAGGATTCAGATTCTATTGCAATAACTTTAAAAAAATTGAAGTAAATATTGCTTACTCAGGTGTTTAGTTTTGAACTATTTTGTTGTGATTTTACAATTTTTTGTTAAATTGTCAAATGTATTGGAATTGCCATGACAAGTCCACTTGAGCATGTTGACCTTCAATTGGATCACCAGTAAGATTGATGAGTTCCCTAGTAAAGCACAATAAAGACCTTTGTGTTTGATCTTGCCTATGGCATAGGCCAGGGCTGCCCAAGTCCAGTCCTCGAGATCTACTGGCAGGCCAGGTTTTCAGGATATCCACGATGAATATGCATGTGAGAGATTTGCATACGAAGAAGGCAGTGCAGGCAAATCTTTCTCATGCATATTCATTTTGGATATCCTGAAAACCTGGCCTGCCAGTAGATCTCGAGGACCGGACTTGGCCAGCCCTGGCATAGGCAATACCTGTGATATCACTGGACAACAAATTTTTACAAAAGTTTTGCTTCCTTAAAACAAACTAGTGATTATGATAGACCCCCTTCAAAAGAAATACAAATATAATTTCCCCACTCACTGTATCACGTAGGAATTTTGAGAATCTTTAATTTTGGCATCTTTAATTGACTATAGCATGTTTTAATACACATAATTTCTGATACGCTGTGATAGTTTGCCGTGGCTAAAAGTATTTTCCTGCTGATTTTCATTTGTGCTCAGTGTCCAGTGCATCTCGTTGCAGTGTCCAACAACTGTCAGCAAGTATTGATGGATTCCAGTTGCCCTGATATCTTTTTTCCATAGTGGCAATGTCATGATGAAACCTTTCGGCATGTTCGTCACCGATTGCCCCAAGATTTGCGGGGAAGAAGTCCAAGTGTGAATGTAGAAAGTGCATCTTCAGTGACATGTTGCATTTCATGGTTTTGTATGCTCTGAGAAAATTGTCAATCAGCGGCTTCTTAATGTGATCCGCCTAGAACTTTTGGTAATGGAAGTATAAAAGAATAAAGTAAATGTAACTGCCAAGAAAATTCTCGACGACATCCTTTCCAGGCGATTTTCTGTGGCTCAACTAACAGATCTTCAACTCTCTCGTCATTGATGATGTGTCTGATCTGTGGACTGACAAAAATGCCTTCCTTAATCTTGGCATCAGTTATTAATTATTAATTGTATTAGCCTGAAAGTATAACAAGAAATTATAAAAAATGTACTTTTTTTGTTAAAACGGTACGTGATACATAATTTTGAACGTGATTTTTGTGATAAGCAGCCAAAAATCTTGAAGGCCTCATTCTAATAGGGTTTTCAGGATTTCCCCAATGACTATGCAAATAGATCTCATGCATATTCATTGAGGAATACCGATAACCTGACTGGGTTGTGGTCCTTGATGATCAAAGTTTTGTCTATAGTAGGGGTGGGCAACCTGAATCAGACCAGCACAAAACTGAGGATTATCATCTACTTCCACCTGCAATGTTTGATCTCAGGTCTAGTGGACTCTCACAGATATATCAAATTCAAAATAATGAAATGACACCAAAACAATGGATTCTCACCCAGTGTTGTAATGGAAATGATATTCTCCTTTCATCAAACTATTAAGAGAGTTCAGAGAATGTGGCTGACAGTTCAAAGAAGCTATTTTCAAGCAAAAGTGCTAAAACAGATCAGAACCACTTCTATGGTCAGCATATTTCTTGATGAAATCCAGCAAGCAGAGAAAATGTAGTCTGAAGTGAACAATCCATTTTCCCACAGCAATAACTGAGAAAATGTGTTTCTCTGGAATACTGAGAAAAATATGAACTTAAGATCTGGCTATACCCCAAATCACTAATGTGATGTAATGTAATAAAGATGCAAAGGTGTTTATGATGCTTATTTTAGAAGCCCCATTTGTGATCTAGACATTTGAATCCTAGATCATTAAGGGGTCCTTTTATTAAGGCATGCTAATGCGTCTTAGCACGCGCTAATTGCTAACACGTCCGTAGGATATAATGGGTGCGCAGGCGCACGTTAGCATTTAGCAGGCGCTAATATTTAGCGCCTATGTAAAAGAAGGGGTAAGTTTAGCTATAATAACAATTTTATTCCAGTTCTGGGAAGGCAGAATTTAAATGTTTAAATCATCTGGCAAGGGAGCATGGTCTGGGGGGACTGGGTAAAACACGGACCTCACAGAGCCCATGGACCTCATGGATCTCTTACACATCTGCAAAGGTACAAGTTAAAAAGAGGATCTCACGCCCCCCCCCCCTCCCAGAACTAAAAGCACACGGCTTTAAAAAGAAAGTGAGCAATGGAATCCTTTACATCTTTCATGGTAGGGGAGAGTCCAAAATATTAAGATGATGATTTTGCCTGTGGTTTGTTATCAGATGGGTATGTTACCGGTTTATTTTCAAGGGTCCTTTTATAAAAAATTAAATAGCATTCCTTTAAAATTTATTTGGCTGGGTAAAACTCCTAGAGTGGCCTTGGTATCTTTACAAAGACCAATTTCAGAGGGAGGGGTAAATTTTCCCAATTTTTATAGGTATCATCAAGCCTATATTTTGCGCCAGAATATGTATTGGGTCCTCCCAGAGCTTATGGAAAAACTCCCAGATTTGTTGTGGTTAGAATGGCAACTCATGTCTCCATTGCGCCTTTGCTATGTGCTCAGTATCAAAATGCCTAGTTACAGTAAAGATAACAGAATATTAGCTGATACATGGAAAACATTGCGTTATGTAAGCAATTTAACAACTATTCCAATTTACAAATCTACAAATCAATCTATATGGGTGAACTTCAAGATTCAAATTGGCGGAGAAAGGCTCGTCTGGAAGCATTGGATGATAGCAGGAATACGTATATTAGATGATGTTATTTCCAATGGTAATATGCTTGAATTTTCACAGTTGCAACATAAATATGGACTTAATAAATCAGAAAGTTTTAGATGGTTGCAACTGAAGCAGGCCATTCAGGTGGGGTTCCCTGACTGGAAAAACCTTAATATTCAATATAGTATGGAGTTCCTGTGTTTTCAGGCAGACTTCTTGGGTCACCAGGCCGCCCAGTGGTATAAATTATTAAATGGACTTATTAAAAAGAAATTAAACACTGGTCTAAGAGACATTTGGAGCATTGAGATTAAGCATCAAATTACTGCATCTCAATGGCCACGAATTTGGTCTTGGAGGATGAGATGTACAGTGTCGGCATCTATGAGACAAACTTGGTTTTTTCTGTTACATAGAGCATTATGGACCCCTGTTCAGTTACAAAAATTGGATAGCTCTATGTCTAATAAATGTTGGCACTGTCATCTAGAAGCAGGGACTTTAGATCATTTATTAATCTATTGCCCATTTATTATGAATTTCTGGAAATCAATTTGGGACCAAATTAATTGTTTATTAGATAACCCAGTGGCATTATCATATGATACTGTGCTATTTGGTATGGCAATGAGAGCAAAAAGTCAGATTTCTACAAACAATAATAAATTATTACTCATAATGACTGGTGTTGCCATTCAACAAATTACGTATAATTGGAAAGATTGGAGTAGATTAAATTATAATTTCTGGTGGAATTCTTTATGTCATGTTTATAAAATGGAGAGATTTATTGCAATACAGCGGGGATGTTTCAGGAAATTTCAAGATGTGTGGGAGCCATTAACAAAATATTGTACGGTTTAGATGAAATTGTTTCCCTTAAATTTACAAGTTGGTCATTAGATTACAAGTGAGGGGGGAGGGGGGTTATTTTACTATTACATATTCTATAAGATATTTGATTATATGGTAGGAAAGGGTGGGAAGGGGGGGAGGTGATAATAGTTTTATGTTTTGTACCAATGATGATTATTAAGTGATGTATTTATTGTTAATTTAATTGAACATATGCCACACTTATTGTAAGTTTGAAAATTAATAAAGAATTAAAAAAAAAAAAGAAAGTGGCCATGGCGTCGGGTCTGCAGGGATCTTCCTTTTAATACCTACAGACCTCAAGGATCCTTAACTCCCATGGACCTCACGATTGGAGGGGTGGGGAAGGAGAAGGGAAGAGATGGGATGAGATGGGATGGGTGGGGGAAGGAGAAGGGGAGAGAAAGGGAGGAAATGGAGCATAGGGATGGGAGGAGTAGGGAATGGAAGAAATGCTGTTTATGGATAGATGGGAATAGGGGAGAAGAAAGAGGGAGAAAATGGTACACATGGATAGATGAGAAGAAAAGACATGGAAAAGTAGATAGGTTTGAGGAGGAAGCAGAAAAATTGAAGAAAGTTAAATGTTAAAAGTTAATGCCAAAGATGGGTGGAGGGTAGAAAATGAAGAAAGAGAGAAAACCAGCAGTTGGATAAGAATGCCATGGAAACACAATTAAGAGCACAGATAGAAGGAAGTGCAACCAGAGACTGGGAAACGATGAATAGAAAAATAAAATCACCAGACAACAAAGGTAGGAAAAGTGATTTTATTTTCAATTTAGTGATTGAAATGTGTCATCTTTCAGAATTTAAATCTGCTTTCCATATTTTGCACTGCTCAGGAAGAAAGATATTTCTTTCTATTTCTCTGGTGTTGTACTTTTAGTTTGTGGTCCTATATTTACAAAGGGTTTATCTGTGTTCTGCACGTGTGACCAAGACAAGGTGTTCTGGTAGGAATGAATGTCGTGAAGCGTTATTGGTGTCATAGCCCCAAGTTGCAAGATATTAGTTGGCAGTTTGTCCAGCTTTTGGAAGGCCCCGAGCTCGGGACTGTGGCTGGAGGGCCTCTGTGCATGTGTAGATGTAAATGTGAATAATATGTCAAATAGTAGCTATTATATACAAAGGATATCCTTATTGGCTATGATTGTTCTTTTGTGTTATTTATTTTTTTAGATTAAACATTGGGAGCCTCAACCCTGACGAAAGTTGTTTGAAACATGGACATGTTGGTAGAGGCGCTCCCTTAATCATTTGCTGCTACAATAAAGTTAAGTACTACTCTTAAGCTATTAAGCTGAATATTAACTGGAGAACTAATAATAATAATAATTTTATTTCTTATATACCGCTATACCATAAGTTCAAAGCGGTTTACAACAAGATATATACAATGAGGGTATGAGATGTAAGGGGAAAAGAAAAAAGTACTTTCTGGGATACAGATTACAAATGGAAGAGAACCAAGTTGGTTTGAATCAAAAGGATGTATCTAGTCAGAGATTGGGGTGCAAGGGGAAAACAATTTGGGTGGAATACAATTACAAATGGGAAGAGCATGAGTTAATCTAAAATCAAGACAATTGGGGATTGGGATGAGGATAGCTGAGGGGGATTGGACAAGAATTAAACTAATGAATGATTGCAAAGAAAAAAATAGTATAAATTAAAAAAAAACAGATATATACTATAAAATAGAATAAAATTATTAATTGATCCAATGAAGATCGGGTTTTGTGATTTATTTCACAACAACCATCGGGGCAACTTAGCCCTCTAAGGATCATTATTAACCTATATGGTCTTATCTGAATATACTTTGATTAAGGTGCCGGAATTTTGGTCTTGTATTAGATATAGTGGATTCCGGCGATTGGATAGCCAGTTCTTTGATTGCTATACATAGATGTAAATGTGATGACATCACATGCATACGCACACGGAGGCCCTCTAGACTTGGTTTGGAGCTTGCGGAAAGAAATATGAGGTTCATGAGGGTGGGGCCAGGGGCAGAATGGGGCATGGCTGGGGCAGAACTAAGGGTCCTCTTTTTTTTAAAGAGGAAATCTGGTAACCCTACTCTCACCCCCCCAATATATAAATGAAACAGTGTATACTTGTCTGTATGATAGCTTCAGATGTTATGGCCAGTCCTAGTAGAACAGCAAGCAGATTCCTGGATTATGTGTGGACAGTGCAATGAACCATAGTGATGGGGACTCAAGCCCATACCCCACTCTGTCTATTACACTTATGGTGGAATATGTGAGTCTTCCAAAATACGCTCGGATCCCATTGCACCTACATATAAGTTAATAGAAGCACTTATTAGGTCCATGGGATATCGTCGCATGCTCTTTAATCAAAAAAAGAAGAACCCTACCTACCTTTTTTTTTTTTTTTTCTTCTATTTCTATTTCTTACTTTTATTACTCAACTAATTGTTAATTTTCCAGGTACTTCAGTTAGATTGTGAGCCTTCGGGACAGTAAGGGAAGTTCTAAGTACCTATTCTTTATTTATTTATTTATCTTTATTTATTCATCTTATTTTTATTGTATCCTTTAATGTATATTTTCTCTGTAAACCTATATTACTTATAATTTTAATGCATACTATTGTCTATTTTCTGTAAACCGCTTAGAATCCTAACGGAGTTTAGCGGTATATAAGAAATAAATTACATTACATTACATTACATATAGGCGACACTTGCAGGCATAAGGACTATTGGTGTGGTTTACAGTTGGGTCCAGTATAGGGTTATCATATTTGTAAAGACAATAAAGAGGACACATTATACCGCCCACAGCCCCATCCACACTCCACCTATTTCCTTGGCCACCCTTCTAATCCTCTGTACCCTTTTAGTACTTCTCTCTCTCTCCCTTCCTCCCCCATGGCTGCTTCTCTCTCTCTCTCCTTCCAACCCTCCTCTCCTGTGGGTGCTACTTCCTTTCTCTCTCTCTCTCCTTCTAACCCCCAACTGGCCCCCCCCTTTCATGGTGCCCCTCTCTCTCCTTCAAACCTCCTCTCCTGCTGTTTCTGTCTCTCACCTTCCATCCAGCACTACCCTACTCCATGCTTTTTTCTCCAGCACTCTCTCCTTTCCATAATGCTTCTCTAGCCCTCCCTCCATGCTGTTTCTTCGACCCTTATTCTTCCCTCAATGATGTTTCTACAGTCCACCTCCATGCTTTTTCTCCCTCCCTCTTCCATGCTGCTTTTCCAGCCCCCTTTCTCCCTCCCTCCTTCTCTTCATGTTGTTTTTCCAGCCTCTCTCCATCCCTCTCTATCCCTCTCTCTGTCCCTCCATGCTGTTTTACCAGCTCTTTTCCATGTTGTTTCTCAAGCCCTCTACCTCCCTTCCTTCATACTGTTAATCCATCCCTCCCTCTCTCACTTCTTTCATGCTGTTTCTCAAGCTCCCCTCCATGTCATTTCTCCAGCCCACTCACATCTCTGACACCACTCTCTAGCTCCCGACTCCCCCACCTACCTCTTCCCCGGGCTGGCCGCTGTAATTTAATCTTCGAACAGCCGGCAGTAACAACAAGGAGAGCCTGCCCCCGAAGCTGCCTCTGTGTAGCGACTTCCTGTTCCCACGGAGGCAGAGAGGGGACTTCTGGGGCAGGCCAGCAACAGCAGGCTCTCCTTGTTGCTACTGCTGGCTGCATGAAGATTCAGTTACGAGGAAGAGGTAGATGGGGGAGCCGGGAAAGCTGGCTAAACCTGGACAGACTCCCCCATTTAAAAAAAAAACCATCCGGGCACCCGGACAGCCTTGATAAAGAGGACATGTCCGGGTGTTCATGGACGGACGTCTGGTAACCCTACCCAGTAGGTTTTGGAGGGCTAGGGAGTTATGGTGAGATGTATGCATGGGCCTTTTATGTGAACTTCACTACAGCACCCCCTAAGATGCCCCACTGCTTGGCTGGGATATCTGTGAGGCCAGCGTATGAAAAATGCTGGCCCCTCCTGCATCTCAATGGCTTGCTTTGTGTGTTATTCTTTTGGATGTGTTTTTTTTATTTTTATAAATCTTTATTCATTTTAAAGCCAAAAATAAGTGCATCATATTATACAGTCATTTTATACTTTAACATCAAAATTATATTCTATGACAAATACATATATCACCCCCCTCCCACTATATATCTAATAATTTGCACTCAAATTAAAAATATATCTTCCCACCCACCCTGGATGTGTATTATCAATGGGCAAAATCAACAATCACTCCTTACAGAATTTTGTCAATGGCTCCCAAATATCCATAAACTTCCTATAATGTCCCTGTTGTATGGCCATCATACATTTCATTTTAAAAGTGTAACATAGAAATTCCTACCAAAAAGTATAACTTAATCGATCCCAGTTTTTCCAGTTCCTCAAAATGGATGTTTTTTTTTCAAAAATGATCAGAAAAGATAGACATGCTATGGGCTCCTTTTACGAAGGTGCACTACAGGTTTTACTGCACGCACCGGATAGCACACACTAGCCAAAAATCTACCGCCTGCTCAAAAGGAGGCTAGCGCACACGGCATTTTAGCGCACACTGTTCCACGCGACAAGGTCCTAGCGCACCTTTTTAAAAGCACCACCAGGTTCTCCCTTATCCCCCACTTTGTTTAACATTTATTTAGCCCCATTAGGAAGACTATTGCATAGTTTGAAAGTTAAGTTCTTCATTTATGCAGATGATATTACTATAGTGCTTCCACTTACATCTTTTTCAGTGGAAATAAAAAATCAAATTTCTTCTATGTTGGTTCATATTGAGCAATGGACAATCAGGGCCAAACTTAAACTTAATCCTGAAAAAACAAAATTTTTCTGGCTAATCCTTCTGATAATATCAGCGATAAGGTACTTCACCTGTATGGTCAAACTTTTTTAATATTCACCTCCATTAAAATCTTAGGAGTTATTTTGGATCGCCACCTAACTTTGGATGGCCATATAAATTTATTGACTAAAAAATGTTTTTCAATTTTGTGGAAACTTCTAACAATAAAAAATTTTTTGGACAGTGTATCTTTTAGGTTATTAGTACAATCTTCCATCCTGTCCGTTCTGGATTATTGCAACATAATATATTTGGGATCTCATAAAAAACTTCTAAAAAGATTAAAACTTACTCAGAACACAGCGATTTATTTGATTTTTGGCCTGAAAAAACATGACCATGTTACTCCATTTTACCAGCAGTTCCATTGGTTGCCTTTTGAGGCAAAAATATTGTTTTAAGTTCGGTTGCATTTGTTTTAAGGCCTTATTTGGTCTGGCTCCTACTTGAATGATATAAACCAAGCAGGACCACTCGAGGAAATTATCTGTTTGTTTATCCAACCATAAAATCTTGCCGATATAAGAGATTTCTTGACAAACTATTTGCATTTCAGGCAGGCAAAATGAATTCATGGTTATGTACCATTATTCCTCAGGCTTATTCTTATGTGTTTTTTAGGAAGCTGTTGAAAACTGACCTGTTTGGTAAATTTGTAAATTGATGTTTTTATCTTCATTGGTAAACTGCAAATTGATATTTTTAATGTTTATTTTAATTTGATCTTAATGTATTTCTAAGCCAATTGTATTCTATTCACTGATTGTACAGTTCTTCTAGATGTGAACCGCCTAGAACGATGTGGTGTGGCGGTATATAAAAATAAAAATTATTTTTTATTATTATTATAATTGAAATTTTTTTTAAAAAATTGGCCAACAGGCCAATAAAAGGTAGCCTAATGCCCAAGGGGCCATGTTTGGTGGTGGAGACAGACATAGGCACTGCTAGGCGTGATGGACTCAGTCCAGAGGAAGGCTACTAAAATGGTGTGTGATCTTCATGATAAGGTGTATGGGACAGTCTTAAAGATCTCAATCTGTATACTTTGGAGGAAAGGCAGGAGAGGGGAGATATGATAAAGATGTTTAAATACCTATGTAATGTAAATGCGCATGAGTCGAGTCTCTTTCATTTGAAAGGAAACTCTGCAATGAGAGGGCATAAGATGAAGTTAAGAGGTGATAGGCTCCGGAGTGATCTAAGCAAATACTTTTTTACGGAAAGGGTGGTAGATGCGTGGAACAGTCTCCCGGAAGAGATGGTAGAGACAGAGACTGTGTCTGAATTCAAGAGGGCCTGGGATAGGCACGTGGGATCTCTTAAAGAGAGGAAAAGATAATGGTTACTGCAGATGGGCAGACTAGATGGACCATTTGGCCTTTATCTGTTACAATGTTTCTATAACCATAAAGTTCTATGACATCACAATGCAGGTGTACAGAGCCTTAGCCTATAGGAAGAGGAGATGCAAATGTTAAGAGCCTTAGCCAATAGGGAGAAGAGGAGATAGTAGATGCTGTGGATGGGCAGACTAGATGGACCATTTGGCATTTATCTGCCATCATGTTTCAATGTGATTCTCTAAAGAACTTAGGTGCCTATGATGTAGACCAGTAAAACCCTGGCCTACATTACTGGCACCTAAGTTTTGCAATAGGTGCCAATAGGCGCGATTCTGTAAATGCCACCTAAGCATGAATGACTCACGGCTGGCACCAGTTTTCTAGGTGCCTGCTGATTTAGGTGCCATTTACAGAATCTGGCCCTAAGGGTGAACACAAATAGAAATGGTCATTTTTTTTTTGGGGGGGGGGAAAGAAAGAAAGAGATAGACGTATTGCTGTTTCAAAAATGGCCATTATCTTTACCTGATTTTGGTCATACTTTCGAAAACATCTACTCTTGGATTTAGATGTCACAACAAAAATGCCCCTCCATGTCAGTGTGTGCCTTCTACAAGGCCTGATCAGCCTAAGGCATAGGTTTGAAATGTTCAGAAAGGTATTCTTTTTGAATAAAGACCATTTGGGTAGTTTAACATAAGAACATAAGCAATGCCTCTGCCGGGTCAGACCTGAGGTCCTTCGTGCCCAGCAGTCCGCTCACGCGGCGGCCCAACAGGTCCAGGACCTGTGCAGTAATCCTCTATCTATACCCCTCTATCCCCTTTTCCAACAGGAAATTGTCCAATCCTTTCTTAAACCCCAGTACCGTACTCTGCCCTATTACGTCCTCTGGAAGCGCATTCCAGGTGTCCACCACCCGCTGAGTAAAGAAAAACTTCCTAGCATTTGTTTTGAATCTATCCCCTTCCAATTTTTCACATCCTAAAGTCATCCAGAAGCCCCTTTAGACTCATCACAGCGAAATGAAAAAAATATGGAGGCAATTCTATAACTGGGTATCCTTTTTAAGGTTCTTCAATGCTGTATGAGGAGCGCCTATTCCTATACCATTAACTGTAAACCTTATTTTGTTATAGAATACTAGTGTAAACACACAGGTGGTATACCTACTGTATATGTAGTCATGCCCGTTTATACCAGGTCAATGACAGGTGGAAATGGGTGTACCTAAGTGTGGTATGCAACGGTCATAACTTACAGCAGAGTATACTCAGTGTCATTTCTCAAGGTCACAACCCAGTTGGATTTTCAGGGTCTCCACAATGAATATGTATGAGATCTATTTGCATACAGTATAGACAGTAGTATGCAAATACATTGGGAAAATCCTGACAATTTGACTGGGTTGCAGCCCTCGAAGACCGACATTGAGCACCTCTGACTTATAGTATTCTGACAATTGCATGTGCAAGTTGTAACCCTTCCAATGCCCCTTGCAGTTATGAGCACCCTTATAGAATATGCATAGTGCATATATAGTATATAGTTGTCTTTTCTATGCACAAGACACATGCAATTTCACATGCTACTACTACTACTATTTATCATTTCTACAGTGCTGAAAGGCGTACGAAGTGATGTACATTTAACATTCAATAGAAGGTCCCTGCTTAGAAGAGCTTACAATCTAATTTGGACAGAGACTGGACATCTCAGGGCTGGGGAGTTTCTAGCAGAAGGAATAATACTATGGGTATAGGTATCTGACGGTGAGTGGGAGTTAAGAGTTGAAAGCAGCTTCAAAAAAGTGGGCATTTGGCTTGGATTTGAATACTGCTAGAGACGGAGCATGATGTATTGACTCTGGCAGCTTGTTCCAGGCATAGCAAATGGCAAGAAAGAAGGGACAGAGTTATAAAATTGATTTTCCCATATATAAATGACAGTTCTATGACACATACCAGTGGGATATAGACTTTATAGGAACTAGGTGCCATGCAGTGTTGGAAATGTGCTGATTTCCCCATGGAGACTCGGAAGGTGTCTGATGCATCCTTCATAAGCTGTTCAATAACCTCAATCAGAAATGCAGGTATTAGCATCATGGAAGGGAGAGAAGAGAACTGACCATTGCATGCTGTCGGCCATTAATGAGTGAAGAGTATTTCTACCTGTCTTTATCTTTCTTTAAATTTGAATAGCTTAATTGCATTTGTTCATTTATAAAGCCATTGCCCTTGGATACGAGCCCTGAGGGATGCCAATAGACATTCTTTTTTTAGAGAAAATGAAAGCTTTCTTTTAACAGATCATCACCTTGGTGGCTGACATCAAGATTATTATAAACAGCTTGTCACTCAAGCTATTCCATCGGGAGGCATGAGCTGTCCTTCCACATCCTCCCTTGTCTCAAGCATTTGATTCCTAGGGGCTTTGGGTAGTCAATACGCATTCAAGCAACAAAATAACTGGCTGGCTGTTACATGGGCTCTAACTATCCAGAAAAAGTAGTAAAAAAAAATAAGCAGTACCAAATGGAAAGGGACAAGGGGATGAGAAGTCACCTTTCTACGGTTACAATCAAATCAGTTTACGTACTATATGCTGGGGCAATCGAGTGATATGCGACTTAACCAGAGTCGCATGGAGCCGCAATGGCTCTCAGACCACTGTGCTAATCATTAGGCTACCTTTCCACTTCATAATTCACGCCATTCTGTGAGACTCCTTGAGGACGCCTACAGGTACATACACAAAATCGCCAGAGTCCAATTCATGGTGCTTGAATGTTATGAGCCCAAATGCTGACAAAAATCTGACAATAAAAAAACCCTGAAGAAGCTGCAGGCTGCGGCGAAACGGGATCCGTCGGTTTTTGCAGAATTTGTCAATTACTATTATGCAGTTTGGGCCAGCATAAGTCATCAAGCGAATGGCGAGATAAGTAACAAACTCTTTGTGCTCATAAAAATCAGTACTTTGACTATAGCGCTCTGCGCGGCAGCTGCAAAAAGGGTGAATAGAATGTTAGGAATGATTAAGGGGATCACGAGTAGATCGGAAAAGGTTATCATGCCGCTGTACCGGGCAATGGTACGCCCCCACCTGGAATATTGCATCCAGCACTGGTCGCCGTACATGAATGACACAGTACTACTCGAAAGGGTTCAGAGAAGAGCAACTAAAATGGTTAAGGGACTGGAGAAGTTTCCGTAAAGCGAGAGATTAGAGAAACTGGGCCTCTTCTCCCTTGAAAAGAGGAGACTGAGAGGGAACATAATAGAAACATTCAAGATAATGAAGGGAATAGACTTTGTAGATAAAGACAGGCTGTTCACCCTCTCCAAGGTAGAGAGAACGAGAGGGCACTCTCTAAAGTTGAAAGGGGATAGATTCCGTACAAACGTAAGGAAGGTCTTCTTCACCCAGTAAAGAAAATGTCTGTTATTTCCATAAAACTTTGCCTTTGTGACCAGGATAGTCAAATTTTGCAATTTATCTGTTTATAACACGAAAACACTGAATTTTCATCTATCCATTTATATAAAGTCATTAAAACAACATATGAATCATAATTAACATGTATTCATATTGAAGTTATACAAAGATGACCACAGAAGATGTAGAAGTGAACAGTTTTTTGAGATATGTGATTATATGGTAAGTCACTTTCATGAATCAGCCCCAAGATGTACTGTAGTCTCCTATCATGTTCTCATTATATTGTTCTTGGTAGTGGCGTTCAAAGTCCAGTATATCCTGGTGGAAGTGCTCACCTTGCCCCTCTGACTATGCTCCTATGTTCTCCTTGAATGTCTCAAGATGAGCATCAAGGACATGGACTTTGAGAGACATCCTACAACCCATTTTACTGTAATTCTTCACCAGATTCTCAGCCAATTCCATGTAGTTTTTGGCCTTGAGATTGCCCAGGAAGCCCCGAACCACTGCGACAAAGCTGTTCCAAGCCGCTTTCTCCTTCCTAGTTTGCTTCTTGGGAAATTCCTTGTACTCCAGGATCTTCTTTATCAGTGGTCCAACGAAGACACCAGCTTTGACCTTTGCCTCAGACAGATTTGGGAAGATGTCTTGAAGGTACTTGAAGGCTGCCAACTCCTTATCTAGAGCTCTGCCAAGTTGTTGCATTAGGCCCAATCTGATGTGAAGTGGTGGCATCAGCACCTTCCAGGGGTCCACCAGTGGTTCCCATTTAATACTGTTTCTCCCCACAGAGTCTACTGTGGCTAGTCCTGCCTTTGGTAGTGCGCCTTTATGTCCCTGCTGTCCCAAAGGCAAAGATAGCAGGGAAACTAGGTAAAACTGCTTTGGAGACCTATTAGGAATGCCGATATTTTGAAGTCTCTGATGACCTCCCAGCCGTACTCATTATACTTCAAGGTGATGCTGTTGTAATCCTCCTTGAGGTGCACTGAGTGAACCAGTGGAAGAGACAGGTACTCGTTGCTGTTATGGAGCAGCATGGCTTTGATGCTCCTGGATGAGCTGTTAATAAAGAGATGCCACTCTTTCAGGTTACTGGTGATTCCAATTGCCTCAAACAAATTGATCACATTGTGGCAGAAGCATAGCCCATCTTGATGAATGAAGGAGGTACATAAAGCCTGGTGACACTTCCTCTGATCTGTGACTTGTACACTTTCATCCAGCAAAAGTTCCAATGCTTGAGCCTAGATGTCAAAAGCTCAGCATTGAATCTCTGAGGTTTTTTTGGCTTGGATAGTATGGGTTTCTCTCATCAGCTGTACCACTGATATTGTAAATTGGAACTACAACATCTCCCTCACTCTCTGACTTGCTGCTCTCTCTCTCTCTCTCTCTGGGTGAGTGGGTATGAGGAGCTCAGGGCAATGTGGCACCAGGACATTCATTCATCCATCCAGGACGATGGATGAAGGAATGTCTGGATACGTGATTGCAGTTGCATGCTTGCCAGTTGGACGTTTGGCAGGATCTACAATGCAGAAGTAGCAGTTGCTTAAATGTTCAGTGGGTTCCCACTAAATTCTTGAGATAGCAAGCTTCATGGCTCTCTTTGAAATGAAATTGTTGTAATGAAAACAATAAATTTATTTCACCTATGTCTAATGTGTAAGAGGTTCTTGCAACATACTTCATATATGATATATTTTCAAATAATATTGAAAATGTTAAAAAAAAAAAATTTTTTAAGTTCAATAGATTTTTATTAGATTTTCAAGAAAAGAAGAAAAAAGAGAAACAGAAATGACAACTGGTCAAATACATAACATTTCACAATCTTGCAGGATTATACAATAAGAGATAGAGATGCACTCTAACAATATTCAAGGACAAATGATATAATGACTAACATATCAGATATGTATATGTTAGTCATTATATCATTTGTCCTTGAAAATGTTAAAATTTAAATATTTTTAAAAATTAAACATTCTATAAAATTTTATAACAGAAAATTCCGCCATCCTAGTGAGAAACAAAATTGTCTTATCTTCCAGAATTTTGTGGCAGTGCTCATATGTGAAGTGAGGTACCCAAGGTT
This sequence comes from Geotrypetes seraphini, assembly GCF_902459505.1. Classification (NCBI taxonomy): domain Eukaryota; kingdom Metazoa; phylum Chordata; class Amphibia; order Gymnophiona; family Dermophiidae; genus Geotrypetes; species Geotrypetes seraphini. The sequence continues at coordinate 207,262,980 of NC_047089.1, forward strand.
TGTCTTGATCCCCAACAGGCATGCCAAAATATGCTTTGTAGGCATCACACATCTTAGCAAATGCTTCTATGGAGTATTTTTTCCCTCTTGTCTTGATAAATTGACTGCATAGATAGCAAAATGCATCTGCCGGATGTTTGCATCCTCTGGATGCCATCTAAAACAATGCAGATCTGTTACCACTTAGGCAGTTGGAACTGAACTGAGTTGGTGGGCTTAAGATCTCTATAGTTATACTGTACTATTATTTATATTGTGGAAAGTTCTAGAAAGTTCTTAAAGTTACTTTAAGGGGTCCTTTTACTAAGGCCTATGGCCACAATTAGCGCAGCAGGTGCCTACAACCTGCAAAAAAAGGTTCATTTCAAAATATTAATGTCCTGGTCACAAAAGCAAAGTATGAAGGGAATGATAGTCATTTTCCATACTTTTTTGGCAAAGGCAATTAAGAAAGAACACTTATTACTAAAAAAAACCAAATGTTACATAGTATAATCTTTTCTCCAAGGTACCTATTTTATGCTTGGAAGTCTTTTAGCTCCAAGTTCAAATCCCAAGGACTATATACTGTACAAAACCTGGCATAGACATTCTCCATTTTAAGCACTCAAAAATGCTGGGGTCAATATTCAAAGTGATTTAATTGGCCAGAAGTGGGTCCTGCATGGTTAAATTGATTGGATGGGGCTATCTGCTGATATTCAGTGGCACTTAAAGGATGGGGGATAGAAGAGGGAAGGGGGATGGGATTTGATATACTGCCTGTCTATAGTTATAATGTTAGGGGGGGGGAGTTATCACTGTCTGCTGCAGTAAAAGCTCCAATGCTCATGGAATTCCTATGAGTGTCAGAGCTTTTACTGCAGAGGCCGGCGATAAAAACCCCTAATGTGGCTTGATAAAAGCGGGCCTTATTTTGTACCTGGGGCAAAAGAGGGTTAAGTGACTTGCCCAGAATCACATGGAGCTGCAGTGGGAGTCGAATCCAGTTCCCCTGGTTCTCAGGCTGCTGCACTAACTGCTGAATATTACCAGAGATGACTAAAGAGAAAGCCAACTTTTGTGTAGGTGGTCCAGGAGCCTATCAGGTCATACGGCAGGCCTGGTGGAGGCCTGCAAGACATCGGGGAAGAGGGGGGACAGGGCAGGGAGGATGGCTGGGTGCAGAGCCTGGCAGGAAGCAGGGGGCTGGGAACAAAGCCTGGCAGGGAGGGGGATAGGGTGGAGAGCCTGGCAGGGAGGGAGGGGGGCTGGGTATTATAGATCCAGGCAGGGAGGAAGGGGGGACAGGGTGGAGTCTGGGGGCTGAGTGCAGAGTCTGGCAGGGGAGAGAGTGAGGAGAGGGGGGCAAGGCACAGATCCTGGCAGGGCACATGAATTTTAATCCCTCCCCCCATCTTATATTCAAATCAACTTTTTTTCCTCCTTTTGTGGGGACAAAGGGTACCTCGTCTTATACTCGGATCGATTTATATTTGAGTATACTGTATATGCTATTTTATTTATTTATTTTAAAAATGCATATCCTGCAATATCTATAATGTGTGGCTTACAGCATTATACATAACAAATCACACATCCACAAACAGATAAAGCAACATAAATCAGAGTAAATACTGTCATGTGTGGTGAACATCTATCACCCATTACCCCAAACCCAAGGATCTTAGGTACTATAGGCCCTTTTTACAAAGCTGCGGTAAATGCAACGCAGTCCATTGAATTTCTATGGGCTGCGTTGCATTTGATGCTCCAGAACTCACTACTGTGGCTTTGTAAAAGGAGCCCTATGAGAACTGAGAGAGGGGAACTCTCAAACAGACTCCTAGGATATCATCAGTTACATTTCGCCTGTCCTGTTGAGGATAGGGATCCAAGTGAAGGGGAAGCCATACATGTGGAGCCACACATGCTTGTCGGAGCCATCTGACAGGGGAGGGAGAATTCTACTTGGGCAAGCTGAGCAGTAAGTTGCTCGAGGAACCTTGCAAGCAGAACCCAGGAAGGTGGAGATGTTTTGGAAGTCACCTGCAACTCAATGTTTGGATACAAAGGTAGGCTTATCATATGACTCCAGAAAAAGGAGGACGGATTGAGACATCCGGGTTTTACTTCCATTGAAAGCAATGAGGACAGATGAGATATCTGGGGTTTATTCCCATTGCTTTCAATGGAAGTAAAACCCGGATGTCTCAATCCGTCCTCCTTTTTCTTGAGCCATATGGAAGTAGCAAACTCCTGTCTGAAAGAGTGGTATTTCCATGGAATGCAAGCAGATGAACAGTTTTACTGGTTTGTTTTCAATTCACAAAACAGCATGGTATGCAAGTCTGATTTTTCTGAGGGGAAGCAGCTGTTTAGGCAGAGCAGCTTCAAGTTGTTTGTGGGGAAAAGCCAGACTTTTAAGCACTGCATTGCTAGGAAAATTACTGACTGAATTGTCAGAGAACCTGAGACCCGAATTATCTATTCACAGTGTAGGAACAGAAAAGCTGATTCATGGGAACTATTAGAAGTTTAATTAGCAGAGCCTGAGGTGGCTACTGAAGCTACACTAATTTGCATATGTGCTGATACCAATGTGTCTTTATTTTGTTCCTCTTTCTGAGAGAAAAGAGTGGAAACTCTTAAGGACTGAGAAATACCTTAAAATTATTTTAATAGCATTTTTTCAAGTCTACAGTTGAAGGTCTGATGTTGTTGATTTTCACCCTGACAAGAAAAAGAACCAAAATGAAAGACTACTGCAGTCTGGACTGTATAGAGGTTGTTTGTTTTTTTAGATCCATGAAGCTGAACTGAGATCTTTTTTTTCTCCACATTTAAATTGTTATTCCTTCCCCCTTGTGAATGGTAGAATGGATTTAAATGATAATTGTTGGTCAGGATGCTAATGTGATGAGCTTTACCAAACTAGTGCTAGCACATGTTTTTTCTATTATATTTATGGTATTGTAAGTGTGCTGCCTAGATACTGAGAGTAATTGAAATCACCCGTTATAATACCGTTGCCCAGTTTTCCAGCTTTCCTAATCTCTGAAAACATTTCTTCGTCTGTCTGCTCATTTTGTCCCGGGCGACGGTAGTATAATCCCATCTTTATATTCCTTTCCTTCACGCATGGAATTTCTATCCATTTGGATTCCACACTGCTATCTATGTCATGCAGAATGTTTATTTGGTTTGATTCAGTTCCCTCTTTAACATATAGCGCAACTCCCCCCTCCCCCATCCAATTTGATCTACTCTATCCTTGACATGGCTGCCTTGAGCTCCCGTAGTCTCTCGAACCATTTCCTGTGAGCGATCTGCATGGGGCAGGAACGTGGGAAGATCGCTCCTGCCCCGAAAACCCGCTAGACCACCAGATAAGGCTTAAAGGGGGGGGAGGGCCTTACAGGGCTTAAAATAGCCTGAAAAATGAAAATGCTTTTTTTTTTTTTAAACCGCAAATAAGCGATTCCGCAGATACGGAATTCGCGAATACGGAGGGGGAATGGTATGACTGATTCTGTGTCCTGTCACTACCAGCTTTTATTGATAAGCTACTGATTCCGCACACTCCAGCTAGAATTCTAAGATCCTCTTCTCGGAATCTACTTATTGCTCCCTCCCTCAAAACTTTTCATATGCGACGTACCACTTCATTTGCCGTTACAGCACCTCAAACCTGGAACTCTCTGCCCTCTTATCTGAGGGGAAAAATCAAATATTGATAAATTTAAAGGGGCATTAAAAAGCTTCCTCTACAGAGACGCTTTTACTCCATAATTCATGACTCTTTTACAATCTATGAAAAAGCAGCGCTTTTTCTCTACCCCTCTGTGTTATCCTTAACTGTTTTCTTTTCCAAAATATTGTACTTCACCCTCTACCGTTTGCCCATGGGTCTTGTCTGTGTTTTGGTTCTTGTTAATTATTTTAATTTTGATCCCCTCAATTTTAATTGTATTGTACATCGCCTAGCATGTTGATAGGCGAGTTATCAAATTTTGAATGAACCTTGAAACCTTAAACCCTGTATGTAGTAGGGCTGGCGTGGATAGCAGTGAACACTTGGTACTCTGCCCTGTTTTCTATCCCTGCTAAAGTATGCACAGTGTGTACCTATGCAGGGGGAAAATAATAGACTGCTAACTTAGAGACATTTTTCTTGATTGTAAAAGACTTGAAAGATAATTAGGATAAATGGTCCTCTCTCTCAATACTGTAGTACATGGTGCGTAATTTTTCTGTGTCCAGTTTTGGGTTTTGGTCATGGGCATTTAGCTGCATTTCAAAAGTTCTAAAGAATTGATTTTTTTTTTTCTTTTCAAACGTTGAAATGTGGGAGGAAGTTAATTGAAAGCCCTTTATTTAATTTTGCTTTATGTTTCCTGCTATTCAATGTCGGACCAATTACCCGCATGCTGCAGGACTCAAAATCAAAGTCATACATTTCAACGGGGACTCAATTCATTGCAGTCAAATCATCCCACTCTATTGTTTGCTCTGAAAACCAAGGTGTTATTTTGGTTTGGCTCTTGGTGGGTGTTGCACCAATTCAGAGTGTCTGTGGAATATTCCATGCCATGCCATATTGTTTCGTGTACCCCGCAAATGCCAACTGGGAATCATTGCGGCTTACATAAGATTAATAAGGTTAGCAACATAGACATTTTGAATCATAGCAAAACTATAATGAAAACAGATGCATTTTTAGCACCTTCCTAAACTGAAGACAGGAGGAGGTCTGACGTAAACAGGTTGGGAAGCAGTTCCAAATTTTGGGGCCTTGAAACTTGAAGGTGGATTCGAAGAGTGAACCATTGCAGCTGCATATGGGACAAAAATCATTCTCTGTCCATGGTCTACCCTGTGATGGCCATGGCTCAGTGGGTGAGGTGTGTGGGTGCCAGGAAATCTGTTGCACAAGGTGAGATTCTAGGCTTGGAACAATCCTTCTGTTAGACACTGGGGCAGTGCCAGTGATTCAAAATGCCAGGGGGGAAATTAAGCTTTGTAGTTTATTGAAGATCCAGGCTGGATCTCAAATGGTAGAAACTTAAACAATGTGTTTGCGCCAGCGAAGAACTAGAGGTACTTTGGGGGGAAGTGAAAGGGTGTTTGATAGGAGGAGAGGTGCCGGTGACCCAACAACACAGCTCCTGGGCGTTCCTCCCCCCCCAACACTTACTATGCCACTGTCTCCAGTATAGTTTCAAGTTTATTAAAAATTTGATATACCTTATGTATTTCAAGGTGGTTGTACAATTAAAAATTAGGGTAATATAAACAGTATATCAAAACAATTAACAACAAACAGAATATCTGGACAATTTATAAAAAGACTAAACAAACAGGTACAAAAGGGAAAAGGCAGAACTACAATGTAATGTTAAGGAAAGAGAAGATGTCAGGAGAAATACAAGAAGGCAGGATAACAATGTGTAAGTCCAAAAGAAATGGACCAAAAAAAGTTTAAAAATCCTTATAAGGACAGACACACTTGAAAATCATCCTTAAAAAGTAATGTCTTAAGAGAAGACTTGAAATTATCGAGTGTTGTCTCTCTTAACGAGTTTGGGGCTGAATTCCAAAGAGGCGGAGCAACCACAGAGAAGATATTATTTCTCCTGGTATTTATATGGCTCAGTGATGGAATGACTAGTAAATTTTGATCAGAGGATCAAAGAGTGTGTGATGAAATGTATTGGAATCAAAAGTCTATTGATAAATTCAGGCTGAGCTGGTTTTCTAGTTTTAAAAGTCAACAGTAGTGTTTTATATGTAACTCGATGATTGATAGGGAGCCAGTGAGCTTTAATTAAAAGAGGAGTTACATGGTCAAATTTCCCAGTAAGGAATGAAGTAGGCTAGAGCAGTGTTCTTCAACCACCGGTCCATGGACCAGTGCCGGTCCACAGAAATTTCCTGCCGGTCCACAGGGCCAGCACGTGCATCAGGCCCAAAACAGTGTTCTTCAACCGCCAGTCCACGGTGCGATCGATGCGACGTTATCTTCAAGCCAGCTCCCTCTTCCTAACTGATTCAGTGCACAAAGCCACGGGTAGTGACTCCTAAGGGCATCCTGCGCCTGAACCGGATGCCTTCTCTCTGACGTTGCAACGTCAGAGGGAAGGCTTCCAGATGAGGCATGGGACATGCAAGGTGCAATTAGTACTAGTATGGGGCGAGGTCTGGGGTGGAGATTGGGTAGAGATGGGCGGGGTCTGGCCCACGACTTAGCCCCGTGTTCTTCAACCGTTGGTCCACGGACCGATGCCGGTCCACAGAATAATTCTTTTATTTCTGCCGGTCCATAGGTGTAAAAAGGTTGAAAAACACTGGGCTAGAACACAATTAAGACACTTCCCCTTACTACTCACAAAGCATAATAGAACAAACACATTTTGGTGTTATCTCAGTAACAGTGACAAAAACTCCCTCCACTACCAAGCATCCTGTGAAGTAACACAAAATCCTAGTACAAACCTACCTTAAAACCTACGTTAAAACACCTAGAACCTAAACAGTAACAATTATGTCTATGAAAACCAAGCAATCAAAGCACTACAATGTGTCTTAGAACACCAGTACACCTACTATTGGGCGACTCTGGGAGCCAACTTGGAAGTAACTGAAATGGAAATTGTAAAAGCCTAATTCTAAACTGTCCAATGCAACTTCTGGGACATAACGAAGAGCCAAAGATGACCTACTTAAACTATAACCTAACTGTATTAATAACTGTACTGATCTACCTGTACTAGCAACTCTATTGAATGTCCACTGGCTACCTATTTCACATAGAATAACATATAAAATCGCATTGTTAACATTCAAAATTCAGAAAACTAATACGCCAATATTCTTATAGCGATATTTAATACCCTACTCCCCAGTTGGATCTCTTAGATCAACAGATCAGTATTTGTTGACCATTCCATCATTGAAAGTAATTGGCACCAGAAGAACCACAACCTTTTCTATTTTCGGACCTCAGCTTTGGAACAAACTTCCAATCTATTTGCGCGCTGAAACCTCCTTAGAAAAATTTAAAAGCAATCTAAAAAGCTATCTTTATGAATCTTAGATCAGACAATCCTTTTGATTCTCCTATTTACTTTTAGATCAGGTCTCACCTTAACAATTACTCTTAGACTAAGTCTTCATAAAAATTGTTCTTCCCTAATTGTTCTTCTATTTTAATTGTTTATTTTAAATCAAATGTAATTTAACCTCTAATTCTTTACATATCTTTAATGTAACTATGGATAAAATTGTATGTATATGGTTTTAAACTGTTTTATTTGTCCCCCCCCCAAAAAATTATTATTGTTATACGCATTGAAAATACTTGATATTGCGTTTAAATCAAAATCTCAATAAACTTGAAACTGTCCATTGTAACTTTCGGGGTAACTGACACAACCTCTTGTAATGAAATCTGACCTTGAACTGAATAGGTAAAGATGTAGGGTTACCAGATGTCCGGGGGGGGGGGGGGGGGGTCCGACAGTTTTTCAAAACCCAGCACTTTGTCCAGTTTTTGGAAAGCTGACATCGTTTCAGCATCCGCAAATGTGCATCCGCAATGTGGTGACATCACGCGCGACCTCATTACGTTGCATGTATGCATGCCCATGTCATTGCATCGCATCTGCACATGTGCGGATGCTGTCCCGATGCACAAACAGGTTAAGGGGGGTGAGGCTGGGGGGAAGGCTGGGGGCGGGGCGTGACACGGGTGGAAAAGGGCGGGCCTGGGGGGTTTGGCCATGGGTCCGGATTTTCCTTCGGGAAAATCTGATAACCCTATAAAGATGGAATAGAAAACCTAATTAACATAACATAGATCCAAAACCGAAGCTGCTGTTGATTCCTGCACAGAAACTACACACTAGCCGAATACCTGATCTCAGTCACATATGGAAAACACTGATAGACCTTCACCAAATATAGAATAAGACCTGGATTCTTGAACAGTCGCCGATATCGGTGGCCGCCTTACAAGCGGCCGCTGACTGCATGCCAATCATGCATCGGCGCCGGTTTTGGGATCGCGTCACCATGAAAGATAGGCACCGGAAATGTAGGCCGGGGTTTTCTGGGCCCACATTTCTGGTGCCTATCTTCGTGTGAATCACACCTATGTAGGCACTTTGGTATTTGGCGGCCTAAAGAGCCTGCATTGGCGCGATTCTGGCACCGATTTTCTAGGTGCCGGCATGCGCCTTAAATCTGTTTGGCACCTAGAAAATTGGTGCCTGTTCGAGAATCTGGTCCTAAGTGATTATAAACCTTTTTAGCATTTAGACATTTTAAAAACAGGTCTAGCTCCAAACATCTTAAAAAAAAAAAAAAAAAAAGCCCAGGAACTTTTGTTAAAGGTTTGATTATGTCTGCCGAGTATCCAAGTCCTATGCCTGCTCAAAACACTCCTCTAAATGCCCCCTTAAGATTTGGATGCACTGGAGACAAAATGACCAGAAAGACGTCTAGAAAGTTTGTTTTGAGAATGCCCACTTGGATGTTTTGACTAGTAAGACATCCAAGTGCTGGTTTATGCTGTCTTTTGAACATCTATCTTTTTTTAAAATGAGCCCCATATTCTCACAGAGCGTGAAGGATATAGAAGTGATATGAAGACATGCAAATAGCGTTTGCTCAGTGCCTTTGGCTATATTGACTGATTTTACAATTGCTATTGTTTCATTCAGGACTTGTAAATGTATTTATTTATTAAATTTCTATACCGTTTTTATCCAAAACGGTTTACAATGAGTTACATACATAAAAGTTGGTTCAGAGCATAACTGTTGGAGAGACTGGGAAATTGACTGACTGAAGAATACATCAGTAATTTCCTATGGCCTCCTGGTTTATACCAGTCCTGCCCAGGTCCCAGCCAAATAAATATTATGTGAGCAGTCCCACCAACTGTATCTGGACTTACAACAGGATGGCATTTAGAAAACTGTCTGATATCTTCATCTGATATAGCTTTCTATGTGCAGTACTTGTTTGACATGCATAGCCTGCCTTCATAATTTAGGAAACCCCGGATGGGCATAGAGCAGGGCTGCCCAAGTCCGGTCCTCGAGATCTACTGGCAAGCCAGGTTTTCTGGAAATCCACAATGAACATGCATGAGAGAGATTTGCATAGCAAGAAGGCAGTGCAGGCAAATCTCTCTCATGCATATTCATTGCGGATATCCAGAAAACCTGGCCTGCCAGTAGATCTCGAGGACCGGACTTGGGCAGCCCTGGCATAGAGGATCCTCAGCTGATGAGAAAGAAATGAGGGGAAATCAAAGACCATGAAGAATGAAATTGGACAGCCAGAATGGGCTTTTTGACCCTTGTTTGCTGTATATTCTATGTTTCTGTCCACTTGGCATACTGCCCTTCATCTAGGAAGAAATTTCAGTTGGATCTGTCACTGGGGAAAGCACACTGAGCCATTCAGAAATGTAAATAAACATGACAGCGAATGCCACTAAATTGGGTCATTTATCTGGTAATAATTCTGCTAGGGTCTGATGCTGGAAGCAATGGTCTACTCTACACAGTGTATTTAAACTATACTCAGCCATTATTTCAGCATAATTAGGTTTTATGATTTATTATTACAACCTGAACTTAGCACTCACCTTTTCTCTTTGCTTATTTTCAGTATGTTTTTTTTTTTAGAAGAAATATGGTATATATGTATGAATAGAAAAGGAAAGGGGGTAAATTTATTGGAAATATATTGTTATGGAATTTTAGGGTATATATGTAATATGATGAGTTATATTTGTTGTGCATTTAATTTATATAATAAAATGAACAAAGAGTTTGAGGAAGAAAGTGTGGGGGGAGGGAAAGGTTAATGTAAGATTAATTGTAATATAGAAGAGGGATGTCTAGGTATGTATATGTTTGGATAGATTATTTTGTTGATATGGGGAGGGATGGGAGGGGGGTGGGGGGAATTAAAAGATGTATAATAACGTTGTTCAAGAATGTCAAGTGAGTTATGTGAATCAATTGTAATAATATTGTACACTTGTTGAAAGAAATAAAATGAATAAAGATTTAAAAAAAAAAAAAAAGACCATGCATTAATCAGTGGATTTAATTAGAGTTTGATCTGTTCATTAAGGATGTGTCAATTGAAACATACACGAAAAGGTTCTCGTAAATATGTTGCTGTGGTCAATAAGAATACTCACGCAATGGTAGTTTTCTGAAAAACTAAAAAAATTAAATGCCTAGTCGGAGCCTGCAAAAGGGTTTCCATGTTCTACCTTTCATTCCAGTTGCAATAGACACAAGGAAGCAAGTTTATTTATTAAAATAAAAAATTATAGCCAGCACATCCAACAATTCTATGCAGGTAACAAAAAAAATACATAATAAAACTGACAAATAAACACATAGAGGGACATCATCAAAAATGTGCCTAAGTCTGAGGTTGGACTTTTTGTACAAGACATCCACAAACCCATCAGGAAAAATGTCCATTTTCAAAGCTGCCAAACATCTATCTTTTATTTTTGAAAATGAGCTAGGTATAAGTTTTGCTCCTTAGGACATCTACGTTTATTGCCCATTGTCATAAATAAAAACGTCCATGTGAAAAACATACAAAAGCAAGTTTTGTAGACGTACCCACCAACTACCTTGTCTGATTGTGGCAGAAGGAATCCCCATCTGCTGAGATGGTTTTGGGGGATTCCTGGTAACTCAGCTGATGGGGATTCTTTCTGCCACAATAAGACAAGGTAGTTGATGAGTACGTCTACAAAACCTGCTTTTGTATGTTTTTCACATGGACATTTTTATTTATGACAATGGGCCCTACACCCCTTCCCCTGACATCCCAACATTGCCCTGACATCTCCAAAATCACCCCCCCCCCCCCCGACATCCCTATATCACCCTGATAGCTCCCAGATTCCCTCTCACATCCTGCCATCCCCTGATATCCAAAAACTCCCCTGGCATTCCCTAACATCTCTACCCCCCACCCCCGGTACCTTTGGAAGAGCAAAAGGTAGGAGGGAAGTAAGGATGACAATGAGGCATCTGGATTTTAGTTCCATTGCTTTAAATGGAAGAAAAACTTGGATGTCTCAATCCGTCCTCTTTTTTCTGGAGCCATATGATAACCCTATGCTGATATTCAGTGGCATTTAAACTTTAGTGCCTTTGCACTGACTGCTAAAGTCAGTCGGCTATTTTGTTGGCAGGCAGAGTTTGGAGTCAGCACTTATGTGGTTAAGTGCCATTATTCAGGACATAATTGCATATGTCTGGTGGTGAAATTGGACCGCATAAGAGATAGCTGGCTGCATAAACCCGGATATTTAAAGACGATGCCTGGCACTGAACATCCAGGAATAACGCCAGCAGCAGCTAAGATGAGGCTCACCACTACAGGCAGTTGATGCTTCAGTATGTTGCAATCCTGCTGTATCCGCCTGCCAGTTTTGATTGCACTTCTAATAAAGGTAATAGTTCTACTGCGATTACTGGACTCCTTCCTTTCGACAACAAAGAATCCATTTTTCATTGACCTGAGTGGACCTGAAATCTGATCTGCAGCAAATGTGAGAGTTTTCATCTCTTTGATCTAATCCATTGGGGTGTTTATTACTCCTAGTGTTCTATATAAAAAGAGAAAAATCCTGAAATAATGCAGGAAGCAGGCATGTCCATTCCAGGAACAAAAAAATGTTTGAAATAATATTTAAGCTGTGGTAACTATTGCTGGGTTTTACTAAACCACGGAAGAGCTCATTCAATTCCTATAAGCGTCAGAGCATTTACCTCACCGGCCCGCGGTAAGAAGCTCTTCCGTGGTTTAGTAAAAGGAGCCCTATGATAATATGAAGTGCTAAGATACACTACAATTTCTTCAAGTCCCATCAATAACATATTATTTTATAATACAAGAAAATATATTTGCTTCCCTAGCATTTCATATTAAATACAGTATTACGGTCAAACCTTGGATAGCGAGTAACGTGGTTTGCGAGTGTTTTGCAAGATGAGCAAAACATTTGATGAAATTTTAACTTGATAAACGAGCGTTTTCATGCAGTACGAGCACGTATATGCGTGTCACGTCAAGTATGCACAATATACGCGCATCGCACTGCTGATTGCATTGCTGAGCGCGGCTGAACATAATACAAGCACCCGCAGTTCAAGCACGCACAACATACGCACATCTCACGCTGAGCCCGGCTGAACGTAATAAAAGCATCACGCCCAATTCACCCGCAGTGTAATGACTGTTCAAAACGAGCGAGGCCTTACAATACAAGTACGTACAGTACTGTATTTTGTATTAAAGTTTTTGGGTTGTGGAACGATTCGTCTGAGTTTGCACTATTTCCTATGGGGAAATTTGCTTTGAAATACGAGTGTTTTGGATTACGAGCATGCATCCGGAACGAATTATGCTCACAAACCAAGGTTTTACTGTATTGTCATTGGCATAGATTAAACCTCAACTGCAAATTCCTCCTAGTGGGTCTGCTCATCCATTGCCTTGCAGAGGACCTGGGTTCAGAGTGGCTTAGTGATTAATGCAGCAAGCTGAGAAGCAGGGTTTATTTATATTTGTTTACCTGGATTCAGTAGGCTGCTATACAAGTAATCATCATAGCCAATAAGTAAGTTATTACAATACAGTAGACATTCCATACATTGACCTTGGGGTGGGGTGAGGGGGGAGACAATATGGCTGAGAGTAGTCTGTGGTTACCTTGTGCGTTCCTGGTTGTTGGAAATTTTTCCATGCTGTTGGTTGATATGCTGTCTAAACAGGGAAGGAAGGTGTCAGTCTTTCCCACTTTGATCCGAACTTCCTCTACTTCAAAGCAGCAGCAAGTCAATCATTTCACCATTAGCCGCATAGTTTTATGCGGTATATAAATTTTTAAATAAATAAATAAATTAGGACCTCAGTAACAAGAACCGGTGGCTCATTTGGGAGCATCCTTGCATCTAAATCTGGAAATGTCATTGTCCCTGCCAGATCTTTAACCCTCCACTGTGTCTAGCCCTTTGGAAAGAGGCGGAGAGAATGTTTCTGCTGGACTAGGAATCCCCGAGATGGAGAATCGGGTCAAAAGAACAACAAAGGGGGAAGGAACTCCTGCCCTAAAGGTGAGAGCTGTTGAAATCAACCCAAATGGAAATAGACCAATTGCAAGAACCACCGCTTCTGTGCTGTTAAGAGGGGATAATGTTGTGACTCACACGTCCCACACTGTGATGGCATTAGAAGCTTTTTGGACAATGTTAACTAAGTTGGATAAAGCTGTGGATAACTCTTCAGCCATCTTACCAGCTTTAGTAGAAAAAGTAGATACTATTGCTGAAAGCCAGGGGGACGTTAAGTCTGCTTGCTTGAAGAAGATATCAAGTTCCTCAAAGAAATTAATCTTAAAATAATTCAGGATAAAACTTTGATTCATTAAAAAAAAAAAAAAACCAACAGAACAGAACAGAAAACTATAATAATCACCAGAACTTGTGGACTGTAAGTTTTCCAAAGTCTTCTAATATAACACCATGTGATTTATTTATGAAATATTTAATGAAGGCCCTCCAATTTTCCTCTGATAATATTTCTTCTATAAATAAGATTTATTATTTACCTATGAAGTATCAGGAGAATGTTCAGCAGGGTCTGAATTTGGAAAATTTCACTAATATTTTGGAAAGTACTACCATAGAGGAAGAGGTTCAAAGAGCTACTTTGTTGGTCTCATTTGTATTTGAACAGGATCTGAGTAGCATTTTGAGGCTTTATTTCAAGGATTCTCCGGGAAGGGGAGGGGGGGTTTATGGTCAGGAATTATGGATTTATCCTGATATGTTGAAGGTCATGCAAGAAGGACAAAAATAATTTCTCCAAATGAGACAAGAGATTATGGATCCCTATAGTAGATGCCTAGAATGCACAGAAGTGGTGAAGATGAAAATGTAATGGAATTCAAAAATGCATGGGATAAACATAAAGGACTCCTGTATGGAAGGCATGACACCAAACAAACTTAGTGAAATTAATGACACTAGTTATTGAGAAGCAAAACTAGTGATGGGTAGACTTCTATGATCTGTGCCCTGAAAATGGCAAAGATAAATCAAGTAGGCATATGTAATATCACATCATACCTTATGAGTTTATCATGTTGGACAGATTGGATGAACCATACAGGTCTTTATTTGCCATCACCTACTATGTTACTATGGGGCTCATTTTCAAAACAGGAAGACAATGGCATCTAGACTTTTTAACAGCCAAAACGTCTGAATGGTGATTTTTGAAATTGACTTTTTAGATGTCTTAAGGGTCATTTTCCCTCCGGTATGTCTAAATCTTAAGGGGGCATATTTTGGGTGAGATTAGGGCAGCCGTAGACCTCTTTCAGGAATAATGAAACCTTTTTTGAAGACGCCCAGGGTGTCATTTAGATGTTTGGAGTTAGACCTGTTTTAGAAGCACTGGAAGTGGCCAGATCCCCTAGGGGCAGGTCAGGTGTGGTATAGTGGGTGACAGTTAGGCAGATGCCATCAATATTCAATTCCAGCACCTGCATAACTAAGTGGGCAAATCTAGTTCAGCTCAAAAACTTCTAATTCAGCCCACTTAGCTATTCCGGTGCTGGTGCAGGTGCCAAATACTGCTGACTCCTGCATAACTTTTTTTTTTCCTTAGTCTTCATGATCCTCCTTCCGGTCCCCCCGAAAACTCCTCTCCTGCTTTCTTCCCTCCCTCCCCTCAGCCCCCCTCCCTCCCACCATCCACAATCGATTTCACAGTCTAGGCTGGGCCTACCTTTACTCCCTGGTGGTTCAGTGGGAGTGTTGTGGGCAGGAGTGAAGCCCTCTTACTCCTGCCCCTTGCGGCTGACTGTAGAAAATGGCTTCTGTGACCTCTTGCCTCTCCATCCAGGTTTGGGGAGGAGGATTATACTTTCATTTATCCTGTCTCCAACCAGTCCCAATCCAATACCACCCTAGTGATTCCTATGTATGCTCTGTCTTCCATCCTAAGGTCTTTGAGACAGTGAAATCCTCTGTGTGCTTAGATCTTTTGCGTCCCTTTAAATTCACAGTACTATACTGTATACATGATCATGATTAAAGTGAATAACCAAAAAGCATCAACAATAATTAAAAAAAAACAGACAAGAAATAACAAATAAGTCAAAAGAAATAAAGGAAAAAAATCAACAAGAGAAAATGTGTTTGGCAAGCATTTGTTTTTTAAAAAATGACTTTTTGTCCATTAAAAGAGGCAACTCTAGGGACTTGAATATTTAACATAGGCCTTACATCTTCTCCATGTGCTACAGGATCAGCTTTGGAAGGAAGAGTGCAAGCTTCCATCATGTATGTGTTAATGCGAGTGGCAAATATGTGACCATCTCTGGGAACAGGTGACTAAAGTAGCAGATCCAAAATATTGAGGATGGCCAATTTTTTTCAGGTCATGGGTCCATAAGCAGTCTGAAAAAGTTGCATGTTTCAACTTCTGTAAAACGTTTTTATTTTTTCACATAAAATGATGGGGTTGAGACTGTTGCATTACAAATTATTTGCTCTCATTAAAACCTTATTTTGGTGTTGTTTCTGGTGACTTTAGGCACCTTCTTACAAGATGGTCACATAATTTGATATCCCTAGATCAGGGGTGGGCAACTCCGGTCCTTAAGGGTCGGAATCCAGTCGGGTTTTCAGGATTTTCCCAATGAATATGCATTGAAAACAGTGCACGCAAATAGATCTTATGCATATTCGCGGGAGCCAGTAAGGATGCCTCTCAGTACTGAGCAGCAGTGCCAAATCGCTTTCCTTCCCGTGTCGCTCAGCGACCGAAGGAACTCGCAGCAGCTGGTTAGCAGCAGCGCAGGAACTTGGAAAGTTCGCTCCTGCCTGCTGCACCTCCACCACGTATCGCCAAAATGAGGTACTGTATGAGGCTAGGGCAGGGAGGGAGGGAGGCAGGGGCAGAGCCTGGGAGGGAAGAAGGGGGCAGAGTCTGACGGGGAAAGGAAGGAAGGGTGCTGGGTGCAGAGTCTGACAGGGGAGGGGGGAAGGGGGCTGGTGCAATGCCTGACAGGGGAGGGGGGAAATAAGGAAGGAAGGGGGCTGGTGCAATGCCTGACAGGGGAGAGAGGGAAGGGTGCTGGGTGCATAGCCTGACAGGGAAGGGAAGGATGGAAGTGTGCTGGGCGCAGAGCCTGACAGGGGAGGGGAGGATAGAAGGGTGCTAGGCGCAGAGCCTGATAGGGGAGGGGAGGATGGAAGGGGGCTGGGCGCAGAGCCTGACAGGGGAGGGGAGGATGGAAGGGGGCTTGGTGCAGAGCCTGACGGGGCAGGACACTTGAATATTAAGCCGCCTAACATATATTCGAGTCAACCATTTTTCCTCCTTTTTTGGGGGAAAAAGGGGGTCTTGACTTATATTCGGATCGACTTATATTCGAGTATATACAGTATGTTAAAATTTTCTGATTTTGTTAGCCTCCCTTCTTTTAAATCAATGTTTTTCAACCTTTTTACACCTATGGACCGGCAGAAATAAAAGAATTATTCTGTGGACCTGCATCGGTCCGTGGACCGGCAGTTGAAGAACACTGGGCTAAGTCGTGGGCCAGACCCCACCCATCTCTACCCAATCTCCACCCCAGACCACGCCCCCATAATAGTACTAATTGCACCTTGCACGTCCAGTGCCTCATCTGGAAGCCTTCCCTCTGACGTTGCAATGTTAGAGAGAAGGCTTCCGGTTCAGGCGCAGGATGCCCGTAGGAGCCACTGCCCGTGGCTTTGTGCACTGAATCAGTTAGGAAGAGGGAGCTGGCTTGAAGATAACGCTGCATCGATTGCACCGTGGACTGTTTTGGGCCTGATACACATGCTGGCCCTGTGGACCGGCAGGAAATTTCTGTGGACCGGCACTGGACCATGGACCGGTGGTTGAAGAACACTGTCTTAAATAGAAAGAAAGCTTCTATAATATATA
Organism: Geotrypetes seraphini; assembly: GCF_902459505.1. Classification (NCBI taxonomy): domain Eukaryota; kingdom Metazoa; phylum Chordata; class Amphibia; order Gymnophiona; family Dermophiidae; genus Geotrypetes; species Geotrypetes seraphini. The sequence continues at coordinate 207,279,999 of NC_047089.1, forward strand.
GAAAACTGCAGGAATATAGTATAAATGATAATTCCTTAATTGAAACCTCCTGGTCTTCTAAGTTTAATCTAGATGCTAATGTTATTGATTGATCTGAATTCTGGGTACATTCTGCCCATCCTACTATGTCTGCCTCACCTTCTCAGACCACTTTTCTTTTATTATACATAGATCTTACTGGACACCAATTAAACCCCTCCTTTAAGAATGCATAGCACGGGTTTTAGCGCTGGCAGCGGCGGTAACTACTCCAACACTGCTGGCGCTAAAACCCGCACTACACATTAGTAAAGGAGGGGGTACGCTTGCCAGAATTGCATCCCGATTCTCTTCAAATCTATGCTGGTCTTCTAAAAGTGAACCTGGTACACTTTCTCATCTCTTAATGCTTTAACCCAACGTGCAAATTTATTGGAACTTAATATGGCGTAGAATTAGAAAAGTATTGAATACTGACAATTCTCTATCTTTATCTTATGAAACTCTTATCTTGCGTTCTTCAAATGCTAAGATTACCATTCCTGCTAAACCAAAGAAACTTTTTAACATCCACCTCTCTGCTGCCACTCATCTTATAATTTGTAATTGGAAGGATAACACTAAGCTCAACTTTAGTGAATGGTGGAGTTATGTGTGTTCTGTACGTAAATATGAAAGTGTTATCGCTATAAAATCATGAACAATAGCACACTTTTGTAAAACTTGGGCACCACTAGATAAATATTGTAACCATTTATGAGAGTTTGTCTTTGATCTATAGCTTCAGCTTGGCTATATATTTAAGTACAGTGGAACTTTGGTTTACGAGCATAATTCGTTCCAGAAGCATGCTCGTAAACCAAATTGCTCGTATATCAAAGCGAGTTTCCCCATAGGAAGTAAGGGAAACTCGCTTTGATTCGTTCCACCTCCTCCTCCCCCCCCCCCCCCGAGGTTACCGGCGCTGCTCCATCCCCCCCCCTTAAGGCCACAGATGCTGCTCCATACCCCCCCCCCGCGATCCAGCATCCCCCCCTGCGAACCGGCATCCTCCCCCCCGCTCGCGTTGCCCCCGCTCCCCCGCGATCTTACATCCTCTCCCCGAGCACCGCAACGACATCGTTTACCCCATTGGGCACCAGCATCAGCACCAATGCACAGGAGGTGCCGGTGCCCGAAGATCCTCCCTCTTCTGGCCTGGGCTGGGCTGTGCAACAGAGATCCTCCCTCTTCCCTGTGCTGGGCTGGACTGGGCTTTGTGCATTGGTGCTGGTGCCGGTGCCCAATTGGGGTAAGCGATGTTGTTGTGGTGCTCGGGGAGGGATGTAGGATCGCAGGGGGTGGCGCTCGTAAACCGAGTCAAACTCGGTTTCCGAAGCGCCGATTTTGCGAATGTTTTGATTGTCTTGCAAAACACTCGCAAACCGATGCACTCGTAAACCGAGGTTTGACTGTATACATATTTATAGGTACTTTCACGTAATTGTTATTTATTGCTTTGTATACAGTAAAACCTTGGATTGGGAGTAACTTGGTGTGCGAGTGTTTCACAAAATGTTTTATTAAATTTTAACTTGATAAATGAGTGAGGTCTTGCAATACGAGTACGTATAGTATTTTGTATTAAAAGTTTTGGGGTTGTGGAACAAATTGGTCGAGTTTCCATTATTTCTTATAGGGAAATTTGCTTTGCTTTACAAGTTTCAAGTTTCAAGTTTTTTATTTTGTTTGATAAATCGCTTATTAAAATTTACTAAGCGATGTACAGTTTATAAAATCAAGAATAGGAGACTAACAGGGTAAAACATGTATTTTTCGACTCAAAAAGACTGACGTGAAACATAAGGAAAGCGGGGAAAAGTTACAATTTATTAAATTAAAATTAAAAGAGAAAAACAAAAAAAGGGAGTGTTTTGGATTACAAGCATGTTTCTGGAACGAATTATGCTCGCAAACCAAGGTTTTACTGTATGTTTATATATTTCTATTGTTAACTTTGTAAATGCAATTAAATTTTTTATGTGTGGGGGGGGGGGGAAGATGGTCACATTGTCCAATTCCTCTGTCCTCTTTTTCAACTTTCTATGTTAAAAGTCAAGTTGTAGACTAATGAGGAGTGAGGCTGCCGACTGCATGGCTCCATCTCTTATTGCACTGGGGCTAGGTCACATCCAGCTGTTTCATAACCCCAGGCAGAGGATAAGAGGTAAAAGAAGCAGCCAGCCTTTCCCCAGGCAACAAAGTGAGTCAGCAGCTCAGTATCTCTGGTAACTGACATTTTCAGAAGGAAGAAAGAAGTGGTTTTTCAGGACACAATGTGCTCAGAATGCCTGGACAATAGTATAACGCATCTCATAAAATAAATTCCGCTGGCTGCAGCTAATTTTTATGGGTTCCAAAGCCTCGGAGGATCTATAACTTCAGCTCATTAAACCAATAATAATTAATGGTTCCTGGGAATTAAGTATCAGTTAAAACCTAGCCCAAAGCTGTTTATATTAATACCGTATAATTCTTTAAGTTGTTCTTCTTAAAGATCTGCATAACAACGTATTTATCTGGATAACCAATCAAGGGCTTCCTTTTTATTCTGAAGGCATGGCTAGGGTCACCATGGCTGGCTTAACAATTAGAACCTGAGGCAGTTGCCTAAAGCAGCTTTGGGAAGAGGACACAGTAGCTGCAGGTTAAGCAAATGAGCAGATCGGACTACAATACGACTCAAAGCTTCATTAGCACAGGCTTTAATCTGTAGTGAGAGAAAGCATCTTTTAAATAGTCTCTTTACCTGGATACATACCGTGTTTCCCTGAAAATAAGACACTGTTTTACATTATTTTTGGGCCCCGAAAATTCACTAGGTCTTATTTTCGGGGAAACTGCCCAATCACAAAACTACAGCATCTTTCTATCCCCCCTGCCACGCAGCCGAACCCCCACCAACCCTTCCATCTCTCCCTCCCCACGCCAACCGCGAGACTGACATATCATTACCTACTTCCAAAAGTCAGCGTCGTGGCAGCAATCTAAACGGCTGCTTCGGGCCTTCTCATGTCGCGACGTTCCACTGCCGCGTTGCTAATGACATCATCAGTGATGCTGCAGAGGAATGACCCAATGTGAAAAGGACCGAAGCAGCTCGTTTAGATTGCTTCTGCGACATTACCTTTTGGAAGTAGGTAATGATATGTCAGTCTCGCGGGCGTGGGGAGGGAGAGATGGAAGGGTCTGCTGCGGCATTTAAGAAGATCCCGGTACCAGCAGTGGACTTTTATTTTGCTTTCTCCTACCCCCAAAATAAGCACTTCAACTAGGGCTTATTTTCAGGGTAGGTCTTATTTTCGGGGAACCACAGTAGCGTTTTTGAACCTGCCCCAAATATAGGTATACAAACTGTACAAAGCATACTATAATACAGTATTTAAACATATGATGTCTTCAATTATGTTTTTACTGTAGTTTTCTGGGCGAGGCAATGTTAAAGTGCTCATGATAGTTAAGTTTAATTATCAAAATATTGGAATGGAGGTTGGAGAAATGCCTAAAGGCCTGAAAGTTTAGGGGGGGGCCACAAAGCTGAAGGCTCTAGAGCAGTGGTTTCCAACCCTGTCCTGGAGGATCACCAGGCCAATTGGGTTTTCAGGATCACCCTAATGAATATGCATGGAGCAGATTTGCATATCTGCCACTTCCATTATATGCAAATCTCTCTCATGCATATTCATTAGGGCTAGCCTGAAAACCCAATTGGCCTGGTGGTCCTCCAGGACAGGGTTAGGAACCACTGCTCTAGAGTATCAATACTCTTGCACCGTTTCTGAGCACAGCATTAACTCTGAGCAGGAGTGAAAAGAGTTAATCCTTTTTCATATTTAGAGTTTCACAATTAATGGTAAAAATGCAATGACATTTCCAGGAATTCTATTTCAACTATTATCCTATATTATGTAAGTACTGTAGATTGAATGACGCCTGGCACAGTTTCTGTGCAAGTATGGGTAATACTACCACATCTGTGAATATGAGTCCTGCCTCATCTTATCAAAGTTTGTACCCCAACTTCTCCCTTACTTGCCTCCTCATTTCCCCCCCCCCTTCACAATTATAATTTAGATATCTGCTTTTATTTGAGTCTGAGGCTGGCAACGCACGTCTTTGATGGCAGCAGTATTCAAGGAGGGGGTGCTGAAAAGTTCTCAGCCCAACCAAGGAGAGAATGATGTGGATATAATTCAATCAATGATCTGAAACAATGGGAAAAAAAATTTGAATTTCGTTTCTACAAATTGGCACCGAACGAAATAAGATAACACTCTTTTCAGCTACAGTGGCAAAATAACACTCAGAATTTAGGAAGTTGGTTGGTTGGGCTGAGAACTTTTCAGCACCCCCAAATATGTAATAAAAGTGAGCCAAGTATAGGACAATCAAGCCATTGTGAAATCACTGATGAGGTTGGCTCTTATTGGTGGAATGAGGCACTATGACATCACAATCTCAGCTTTGGAATGTTGCTACAAGGGGGTGCTGAAAAGTTCTCAGCCCAACCAAGGCGAGAATGATGTAGATATGATTTAATCGATGATCTCAAACAATATGAAAAACAACAACCCCATAGAATTTCGTTTCTGCAAACTGGCAGTTAACAAAATAAGAAAGCATTCTTTTCAGCTACAATTGCAAAATAAGCTCGGAATTTAGGAAGTTGGTTGATTGGGCTGAGAACTTTTTCAGCACCCCCTTCTATGTAATAAAAGTGAGCCAAGTACAGGACAATCAAGCCATTGTGATATCACTGATGAGGTTGGCTCTTATTGGTGGAATGAGGCATTATGGCATCACAATCTCAGCTCTGGAATGTTGCTACAGGGGGTGCTGTAGATTGAATGACGCCTGGCACAGTTTCTCTTCAAGTATGGGTAATATGCTGAAACAATGTTTAACAAAAAAAAAACCCAACCCATAGAATTTTGTTTCTGCAAACTGGCACTTAACCAAATAAGATAGCATTCTTTTCAGCTACAGTGGCAAAACTACGCTCAGAATTTAGGAAGTTGGTTGGTTGGGCTGAGAACTTTTCAGCACCCCCAAATATGTAATAAAAGTGAGCCAAGTATAGGACAATCAAGCCACTGTGAAATCACTGATGAGGTTGGCTCTTATTGGTGGAATGAGGCACTATGACATCACAATCTCAGCTTTGGAATGTTGCTACAAGGCTGAAAAGTTCTCAGCCCAACCAAGGAGAGAATGCTGTGGATATGATTCAATCAATGATCTCAAACAATGTAAAAAAAAACAACCACCCCATAGAATTTTGTTTCTGCAAACTGGCACTTGACCAAATAAGATAGCATTCTTTTCAGCTACAGTGGCAAAACTACGCTCAGAATTTAGGAAGTTGGTTGGTTGGGCTGAGAACTTTTCAGCGTCTCTTGAAAGAGCTATCAGCACTTTGAAAGGCCTTGTCTGGACAGCTCCTTCCACTCTCTCTTGCCCATCTTTTTGCAAGCTCCTCGCTCTCTGCGTGACCTGGGGGATGACGAGAGGCCCAGCCCCTCCCCCACCCTCGACTCACCTCCCAGCCACTCGGAGGAAACGTTCTGCAGGAGCGTGAAGGGGACGCAGAAGAAAGTTACCAGCAGGTCGCTGCACGCCAGGGAGCAGATGAACAGGTCGGTGGCCGTCCTCGTCGCCTTCTTCCACACGATGATGTAAACCACCAGGCTGTTGCCCGAGAGAGCCAGGACGAAGATGAAGACGTAGAGCGCCAGGAAGACGAGCTTGGCGTTGAGGGGCAGCTCGGGGATGTAGACCAAGGGCTTGAGCCTGTAGGCTGCGATGAACTCCTCCCTGGTCATGTTATGCTCCCGCAGGAGCCGGTTCAGCGCTTCGGGGGTCACGTTGAGTCTCCGATCCATACCTTCTCCCCTCCCCCCCCCCCAAAAAAAAAAAACAACAACACCTGCGAGATTTGGCTGTCCTCTTGCTTCGCGCTTTCTTCACCGCCAAATGCTTCACGGAACTGCATTCAGCTTCCACCTTTGCAGGGCTTCTTAAACCTCCCCCCCCCCCCCGCCACCACCACCAAACACCCCCTCCCCCATCTTGCTGGAGTTTCACGCAGATGGGAGTCGCTGCTCTAGGTGAGACGCCCTCCCACTGCCCCCTTTTGCCTACCGGGGACTAAGAAAGAGCGGAGCCGGTGCACCACGCTGCGCGCTATACTGAGGCGCTAGCAAACGCTCTTCGGTGCGGGAACCCTTAGGTCTGATTCACTTGCACAGCATCAGCGACGTCTCCATGAGTGCAAGCAATCGAGAAGAGACGAGATCGCCTTTCCCGCCAGTTTAATACGATTTCCAGGCTAATATAAATATTTGAATATTTATAAATATTTTGTTGGCTGTCACTCCCTCGCATCTGCATACTTTCCCCCTCGTTAATTCGCCAGTTACTGGCAGGGAGCATCCACTCAGCAGTTTTATGTCTGAATATTTTTATTGACCAAAAGGTGAAACACCTATGTTAGTGTTCAAACCACAAATTCTCCAAAATACCAAATAATGTAGAACTGTCTGATATTTTATTGAAACTTTTTCAATAAACACACAACCAAAAACAGCACAAAAAAATTACACAAGGCAAGTACAGCGCAGCCCCTACCTTCCCTACCACTCCCCTCCCCAGAGCCCCCTTCCCACCCAAATACCCCAAACATCCCATTCAGCAGTTTTATTTTAGTGTTTGGAAGTATTGCCTGGGAAGCTGAGTAAAGATATTGACACATTTAAGCTACCTCCAGTATTTCTGTGTCTTATCTGCCTGGCTTCCCATTCTTTTAATCTAGATCAGGGGAAGGGGTAAAACGCGGACCTCGCGGATCTAAACCCGTACGGCCTTAAAAATCTGAGGCCCGTGTCCCTGCCGCTTGTAGTTTCTGTCGCTGACAGACCTTGATTGAGATTTGAGCGCTGACGGATCCGTCTCAGCATAGGGAGGGAAAAGTGTTAGGATCCGTCAGCGCTAAAAATCTCTTCGAGGTCTGTCAGAGCCAGAGACTAGTGCTGGAGTGGCAGAGCAGAAGCCAAGAGAACGGGGACATAGGTTTTGGACGTGCGTTATGGAAAAGAAGTCTCCGAACTCCAGCACTAGTCTCTGGCTCTGACAGACCTCGAAGAGATTTTTAGCGCTGACGGATCCTAACACTTTTCCCTCCCTATGCTGAGACGGATCCGTCAGCGCTCAAATCTCAATCAAGGTCTGTCAGCGACAGAAACTACAAGCGGCAGGGACACGGACCGACACGGACCTCAGATTTTTAAGGCCGTACGGGTTTAGATCCGCGAGGTCCGTGTTTTACCCCTTCCCCTAGATCAGTGGTCTCAAACTCAAACCCTTTGCAGGGCCACATTTTGGATTTGTAGGTACTTGGAGGGCCTCAGAAAAAATTGTTAATGTCTTATTAAAAGAAATGACAATTTTGCATGAGGTAAAACTCTTTATAGTTTATAAATCTTTCTTTTTGGCTGTCTTAATAATAATATTGTAATTTATCGCTAAAGAGACATATGATCAAGAAACTGTTTTTTACTTTTGTGATTATGATAAACATACCGAGGGCCGTGAGTTTGAGACCACTGATCTAGATTTTATTCTTTAATTTGTGCAAAATAATGCTCCATTTTGTTTCTTTTCCATCTTACTGAAAGAAGCAGACGTATTTTGTTTCTTAACCCAAAGCAGTGTTGGTTTTGTGTGCAAAGATAGGACACCTTTGCTATGGAAACACAAGATATTGACAGCCAATGATCAATTGGTCCAGGATCTGCCCCTATGTGCTCTCACAGGTCTTATTCATCTTTGTTTCTCGCTCCTTCCCTCTGTCTCTGCATGCTTGGAAATTTACAGCTGTTTTGCTCCTATAACCTTGGCTGTGGACTACCATCCTCTCTGTAAAAGCCTATTATTTTTCACATTTTGTTAGAGACTTCCTCTATGATCTGTTGTCTGAGAATCTCATTTCATGAAAAATGCCACATTCTTGTACCTTTATTTTGTAATTCAAAGTTTGTTGATTTTCTTTATTTATAGAAACATGATGGCAGATAAAGGCCAAATGGCCGGTCTAGTCTGCCCCTCCACAGTTATCATTATCTCTTCCTCTCTCCAAGAGATCCCACGTGCCTATCCCAGAAATAGAGAAAATAGCATACACAATTCACAAAGATCACAATGAAAGAATACAATCCAATTATAAAGAAATGAAAGTTATATGTAAATCTGCACTTTCACTCAAAGATCTCCATAACCCAGGTTGATCGAACCCCATGAGAAAATAAATGCGGATTTATTAGGACAGGGGTCATATATTTAAAGTGGTGTAGGAACCATTGACATCTTTTATGAATGCAGTATAATTGGCTTGTTTCTTTAATATGATATACTTTTATTCACATCCAGGGTGGGTGGGAGGAAGGAGGGAATACTTTAGTATTATATAAGACAAAGATTTTGAAAGTGTAAATATATATTCAGTATTGATTACTTAATGGAAGGGTGGGTGGGATAAAGATATTGTATGTATATATTTATAAAATGAAAATGTGTTTTGTGCTTTATTCTTTGATTGTTAAAATGTACATTGCATTGTTAAGTTTTTTGAAAAATTAATAAAATATTTTTAAAAACCCCAAAACTGTTCTTTGACCACCCATTCTCATCCTACAGTCTCAGTTTGAATAGGCTTGCCACGTCCTCACAAGGCCTGACACACATTTGACAGAATTGACAAAGCATCTTACCGCCACTAAGTTTTCAGTTCACACACTGGTACATTAAAATTGTATCTTAAATCAGACTGGATTAATGTATTAGTAGCACTACAAGTGGAGGGGCCTAGGTTTGATTCCTTGGTCAGATGTTGCATTCCCTGGACCAGCCCAGGATACTGTACATTCTCCTAAGAGATTCAAAACCATTAATTTATTACAATTACTATTACTTATCACTTATATAGCGTTAAAAGGCGTATGCAGCGCTGTACATTTTCACATTTATTGACAGTCCCTGCTCAGAAGAGCTTACAATCTAACTTGGACAGACAGACACGACATATAAGATTGGGGAAACTGCATTAAAAAGGATTGTGGTTCTGGGCTCCACGACAGTGGCCACTTCTGCTGCTGGGTTGGCATCAGGAGCCCGAAGTTGAGGAGCCGCTTTACTGACTCCAGTGGAGGAACAGCGCACATCCGTTCCCAGGCCCTTGTCCAGCGGCAGGAGGGAGAGGACCATCAGCGTGGTTGCCGGGTGCAGCGCAGCCCTGGCATGATCACCAGTGGTGGATTGATGCCGGCATCGAGGGGAGAGGGGATCTCCTGTGGTCCACCTTCCCTCCCCTCTCCTCTGCGGACTTGCACTCCTGTTTCAGTTTTGAGAGGTGCCTGCCTTCGGGTGCCATGGGACCCAGAAATTGGCTTCATCCCCTTATGCATCGCTGAACCTTCTTTAATTGGCTGTTTAACGGCAAAATTCCTCCATCTGACCGTAGCCGTGCACTGATCAGAGATGGACGTATCTCTTCACTGGATTGACCTGATTTCAAGTTGGACTTTATTTGATTTTTCTGCTAGGTTTCGATTTATTTTGATTTCAGTTTTTTATCCTCCTATACTTTCTATTTTGGTTTAATTCTTATCTTTTTTTTAAATTTAATTTTATTGTTTTTTTCCACTAGGGTTTATTTAGAGCCATTTGGTGTGACAATCTAAGGTACCTGATTAGCAGTGTACTAATAGATTGTATGAGTGGGACTTTGCTTGTCATTACCATGGGAGCCATTGCCCTGAATCTCTAATTGATATAGGGAGATCTGACCCAGACAAGTTAAAAAGACAAATTTATGGTGGCATGACGAACCTCGTTGCATTGCTCAGAGATTTACAGCTAGCATTGTGCTGAATGAGCTTTTGTATATTATATATTGTAACTAGTTTTTCAGCCCGTTACATTAACGGGTGCTAGAATAGATGTATGTGTCTGTCTTTCTTTCTTTCTTTATTTTTCCTCGGCTGTCCAGCATCACCCCTTGTCTGCTTCCCCTGTCCATTCTCCCTTCCTTTTACCTCCCCTGTGTCCACCACCACCCCTTCACTGCTCCCCTTATCCAGCAGCAGCCCTTCTCCCTTTGTTTTATCTCCCCCCTGTCCAGCAGCAGTAAGCCTCCCTTCCTTTTTATTCCTCGCCCTCCCCAGTTCAGGAGCAGCTTCCACTAAATCACATGAGCTCCCTTTGCTCTCCTCTGCTTCCTCCTCCCCCCCTATGCACCTGTGACAGTCTGGGCGCTCTCTCCCCTCTACAATCCCAGCTGGAGCTGGCCAGGATTAGGAAAGGCTGCTGGACCCGCTGATCTCCACCGGGCGAGAACAAACTGGAAAGAGAGCAAAAGAAGAATTAAAAAAAAACCAAAACAAAAAACCCGGCACTTTATTTACTGATGGACAGCTGGACATAACTTGATTTTGAATTTCTCTCTGGGTTGTATTTTTAATCTCTTTGCCAGTTTGTCTGTGTATGGGGCTTTTTTTTTTTACCCCCCCCCTTTCCCTTCCCACGGTCTGGTTGGCTCCCTTAGTCCCTTTCCGCCCCCCCCCCTTCCCTTCCCGCGGTCCCGACAAACCTGCTACACCAGCAGCGTCTGCAGCACTGTACAAACGCTGCTTCGGGGCCTTCTACTGCCCTGATTTGCTCTGCTGCTTTGCCAGAGTAAATCAGGGCAGTAGAAGGCCCCGAAGCAGCCTGTGTACAGTGCTGCTGGAGTCGGGACCGTGGGAAGGGTTCGAGAGAGTAGCTGAACAGATCACGGGGCGGAGCGGCGGCAGGAGTTTGAATTCACAGTTTGAGGGCGGGCGGCTGTCCTCGCGCTCCGTCCACCGTGCGCGCGGGCTGCCTCTGCCCTCGGGTGCGCTCTGCGGCGATGCTTGTGGCAGCCGTTGTGAAGGGGCCGCATGGTGCGGTCTGCTCCGAGGGAAGGGGGAAAGTCTGCTCCAGTTTCGCTGCACCTGTGGTGACTTACGCATGCGCACTCACGCAGCAGTTCCCGACAGAGCGGCGGCGAAGGGTGCGTGAGAGAAGCCTGCTGCCCGAAGAGGAGGAGCGGCGGGGTCTGAAGAGGCTGAGCTGCGGCTCCCCGAGCTGAGATTTCTGCCTTTGGCTCCTTCGGTCCCGGCTTAGAAACTTTGGCCAGTAGGGCCGTATTGTGATGTGGAGAGCAGGAAAGGGCGCGCATGCGCACTTGTCTTGCCACATCCCGACAGAAAAGGGATCAGGGAACACGCTTGAGGCAAGTGCGCATGCGCGGCTAGCATTTTATTATTTAAGATGCCCAGTACATAATAAAACAGATTTGTCTGATAAGCAACCTCAGTTTCTATGCAGTGCTGCATTATGGTATAGCAATGTGGATATTTTACTGCTGAATCAATTATGCCCATTGAATTATGGATATGAGGGTGTATCACAAGTAGGATATCGAGGAAGTGGATAGTTCATGTTTACCAAACTTACTCTGCTCCAATAGAGAACATAAGAACATAAGAATTGCCGCTGCTGGGTCAGACCAGTGGTCCATTCTGCCCGGCAGTCTGCTCACGCGGCGGCCCCCAGGTCAAAGACCAGAGCCCAGCCTCACCTGCTTACGTCCCAGTTTAGCAGGAACTTGACCAGCTTAATCTTGAAACCCTGGAGGTTGTTTTCCCTACAACAGACTCCAGAAGAGCGTTCCAGCTCTCCACCACTCTCTGGGTGATGAAGAACTTCCTTACGTTTGTACAGAATCTATCCCTTTTCAACTTTAGAGAGTGCCCTCTCGTTCTCTCTACCTTGGAGAGTGTAAACAGTCTTTATAGGAAAAGAGCTAGGAAGATAAAGAGGGACAGGGAACCAAAAAGCGGGAAGTGTAAGATTTTTGAAAAGAGCCAAGTTTTCAGGTGTTTGCGGAAGGATTGGAGGGAACTTGAAACTCTGAGCGGGGATGTGAGGTTATTCCAGAGTTCTGTGGTTCTAAAGGGGAGGGATGTTCCTAGTTTTCCTACGTGGGATATACCTTTTGTAGAGGGGAATGAAAGTTTCAGTTTTGGGGAGTTTTTAAGGGAGAAGAGGCCCAGCTTCTCCAATCTCTCACTGTATGGCAACTCCTCCAGCCCCTTAACCATTTTAGTCGCTCTTCTCTGGACCCTTTCGAGTAGTACCGTGTCCTTCATGTACGGCGACCAGTGCTGGACGCAGTACTCCAGGTGAGGGCGCACCATGGCCCAGTACAGCGGCATGATAACCTCCGATCTGTTCGTGATCCATTCAGTTCAAGTTGTGAAAGTATCTTGCTCAAATTCATCTCTTGGTCAATATGTTTCATTTATCAAGTACCAGACTCTACAGCCATTAGCAGTTTAGAATTAGTCAAATGTTTTGCATCCTTAAATGTAGCTTTGAAATGGAATTTTTAGGCAATTTAATTCTACACTTTGAAGACTTTTTGTTAGCTGCTATGTCCTCCCTGCGATTTCAACAATGTATTGATTGTCTAAGGGTGGGCATAATGCTAACTTGTTATTTCTACAAATTTATTTTGCTGGAAGGACTGCTTTAGCTAATCTACGTGTTACAGCAGTCTCATGATCAGATCAGATTGCCTGACTACCCTCATCTCATCTGCCCCATCTCACTCATCCTTCAGAAAATCTCTCAAATCTTACCTCTATGATAAATTTCTCGAACCCCTCCCCTCCAAATAACCAAACTCTACCACCTCTCCTTCCCCCAATCTCTCCTTTCCTCCCCCTCAATCCAATACTTCCATCCTTCCTACTTACCCCTCCCCCTCGGCACCCTCCCGTAACTATACTGGTTGCATTCTCTTGTCATTCACCACTCTGTACCCTCGCTATATATGTAACTATCTTTGCATAGTAATCCACTTAACCACATTATACAGTCTCTTGCATCGTATCTTGCTCTACAAGTCTCTCGCACTGTATTTTCACTGTATAAATATCTCCGCCGTATATGTACAGTCTCTTGCATTGTAAATCTGCATTGTATCTTCGCTGTATAAACACCTATGCTGAATATGTACAGCCCCCTGCATTGTAAACTGCTCTCAGCTGCATAGTACATTCCCTTGCATTGTATCTTCGCTGTGTATGTACAGTCTCTTGCATTGTAAACCGCTCTGAACTGTTTGTGGTATTGCGGTATACAAAAATAAAGTTATTATTATTATTATTATTATCATTTTGTCAGTTTCTCTCTCAACTTGCTGACTTGGAGACGAAGAGCTGAAATGAGTATTACTCTTTTATAAGCCACCCTAAAATTGTTTCTGATTTATTTCTCAGTGATGGGCCACTAGAGACAACATTGACGAGGCTATTACAGCGACCTAGTTGACCTTTGGAACTCTTCAATAATAAATGAACTGAACGCTGGTGCCTTTGTTAAGGTATGCTATCGAGCAGCAGGAAATTCTCATGTTCCTTGATATACACCTTTTTTGCAGAAATACATAAGGTCGATGTGGAGGGCCAAAAGGTCTTTAATGTTGATTATTAATAAATTCTTGATATGCAGGGCTCCTTTTACAAAGGTGCGCAAGCAGTTTTAGCGTGCGCTAGCTGCTACCACGCGCGCACGCTAATCTTGTGCGTGCGCTAAAAACGCTAGCGCATCTTAGTAAAAGGAGCCTTCCAATGGTTCAATCAAATTGGTTTATATAGTACATAAAAGTACTTTTTCTGTCCTTAGTGGGCTCTTAGGGGTCCTTTTACAAAGGTGCGGTAGCGGTTTAATGCGCGGAATACTGCACGTTAAACCGCCTGCCGCGCTAGTACCTAACACTTCCATTGACGAGGCGTTAGGATTATAGGCTGTCGCGCCTTGATAAAAGGAGCCCTTAGTCTAAGTAGAAAACTTTTGAGGCCAGATAATAAGGAAATATTTGATGCTGTGTTTAAGATCCCCCTTGAAATGGTACAGAAAGTTAAGAAAAAGTATGTTTGTAACAGAATGTATGACTCCCTATGTAAGCCTAAAGAATGACCATATATTCATGCACATAACACACGTGATCCCTTGGATTCTATATATGGTGCTCAAAATTCCACATGCAAATTTAATGGAGTAAGAAGTCAATTAGTGTCAATAACTGGATGCAAGCAAATCGATTTGCATGCACATCCTTCTAAGTTTTATTCTATAAAGAGGTGCATTCTAAGTTTATCTCCCTCATCCCCCTTTTACAAAGCTGCATTAGGCTTTTTTCTTCCCTTCTTTGATAGATGCACACCATCCCTGCCCAGCAGGGGTCTCAAAGTCCCTCCTTGAGGGCCGCAATCCAGTCGGGTGTTCAGGATTTCCCCCATGAATATGCATGAGATCTATGTCCATGCACTGCTTTCAGTGCATATTCATGGGGGAAATCCTGAAAACCCGACTGGATTGCGGCCCTCAAGGAGGGACTTTGAGATCCCTGGTCTAGGGGATCCAGATTTTCCAAATGGAAAACCCAGTAACCCTAAAAGGGTCTGAAACTGTTTTAAAATCATTATGCAGGTCTCAATATTCAGATGGCCTCGCCAAACTGTCTTGTGTGGGCCCCAGATGAATATCTGCCAGGCCTGCATAAGCTCCAGCAGTCTGTAGGTCCACATTTAGCCTCAGTCTTCAGTGCTAGTGCCTGGCAATGAATACTGGTGGCTAATTCAGCCAGTGAAGGTTAGCATTTAAAAAAATGCTGACTGATGCTAGCTGATTTCAGAAGGCTTGTCTCTGTGTTCTCAATATTGTGGATTCCTTTTCCTTGGCACTAACCCAGGAACCTGCTGCTTGTTAGAGCAGCTGACAGTTAATTTGTTGTTGTGATGTGCTAAAAGGGGGTTGCTGGGGACTACCATCAATCACCGGAAATTACCATGGGAATACTCAGATAAATGAAGCAAGCTGTTGTAGAATACTGTGCTGGAGTTGAGGCCAGAAAGATGTCTTTTCAGCGTTTTCTCCAGAGGTAATTAAATATATAGAAAATTCACAGATATAGCTCATGCTGTCCGAGTGACTGGTTTATACCATGAGGGGAGGGGGAAGCAGTGAGGTTAAAAATGATCATGATTTAAAACAGAATGACGGAGCATCTCTGTTCCCCAAAATATCCAAAGATGCACTCACTGAGTGACAAATTAGTCAGCAGAATTTAGAATGTTCTATTTTTAATTTAACCAAAATGAATTCTATCAGGAATTTCACCAGAAGATAGTGTGTGGGGGGGGGGGGAGGGGGAAAGTATATAAGGCTTCCCATCTTGTTTATTTTCTACTATGTTGTGGCATGTGTCCCTTATAACAAAGATGCAGCTGATTAGCATAAGTAGGACACATGCTTTGCATTGCTCAAGTGAGCCAAGGTGACCAGGAATCCCGGTGCAGCCTATTTAACCTTCCTCAGCTACAGGTAATTCAAGTCCTGGTTGATATGCTATGTCCCAAGTCACTATAAATTGTCCTTGCATAATAAAAGTGATATATGTAAGTCTTTTATGTTTAGTGAAGGTTTATTTTATGTTTAACAACCTGCTTTTTTCAAAAGTAGTTCAAGACAAGTTGCATTCAGGTATAGTAGGAATTTCCCTCTCTGTAGAGAGCTAACAATTTCTTTGCATCTGAAGCAATGGAGGGTTAAGTGATTTGCCCAAGGTCAGAACCCATATGTAATTTTCTTGGAGGTGATTGTTAAGGTTTGAGCCTTTTTGTTTTGACAGATTTCAGGTACACTTCTCCCTCCGCATTCGCTGTTTCAGCAATCGCGGTTTCGATTATTCGTGGTTTTTAGCTTGCTGGCTCCTCCCCCAAAAAAATTACGGCAGCATGCGAAATCGCTGATTCCAAGCATTTGCAGAGAAAATCGCTGATTCCCAGCACTTTCTTCACCGTGTTTTGCCTCTCCTTCCGGAACAGGACCAGGTCTCCCACCATGTTATTTGCGGTTTCACCCTATTCACAATGGTTTTTAATAGAAAACAGCGACTAACATAAGAAAAAGTTATATGCGGTTTTTCTGTATTTGCGGTTCTGTTAATCCCCTATCACAGTGAATACAGAGGGAGAAGTATACTTATCTCTAACTTAAAACATAAGAATTGCCATACTTGGAAAGACTGAAGGTCCATCAAGCCCAGCATCCTGTTTCCAACAGTGGCCAACCCAGGTCCCAAGCACCTACCTAGCTAGATCCCAAGGAGCAAAACAGATTTTATACTGCTTATCCTAGGAATAAACAATGGATTTCTCCAAGCCATCTCAGTAATGGCCTATGAACTTCTCATTTAGGAAATTATCCAAACTTTTTTTTTAAACCCTGCTAAGCTAATTGATTTCACCACATTATCCAGCAACAAATTCCAAAGTTTAATTACACGTTGTGTGAGAAATATTTTCTCTGGTCTGTTTTAAATAAAAGAACATAAGAATTGTCATGCTGAGACAGACCAAAGGAAAAGTGATATGTTGAGTTGCTTACAGTTACTTCTATTAAAGCTGTTAAATGTATTTTGCCTTTACTCTTTGATTTACCCTTGAAGGCTAGTTAGTTAGTTACTTAGGCCTAGATTCACTAATGTGCCCAATTCACTCCGCTCCATGTCCGATCTGATGCAGGCTGACTGATTCACAACGGGCCTGTTTTCAAATGGGGCTGATCAGAGGAATGCCCCCTCACCGACTACACGGATCGCTCTTCAGTGATCCAGACGCATGCGCAGACCATCTATTTTGCCTGTAGATGCATGCGTTTGATGTCCATGTTTTGTTTTTTTTAAAATTTTTTTACTTTTTACTTGCAAGACACGGGATCGCGCTGCAGGGAAGGGCAGAGAATCGGGGCAGAGAGCAGGGCTGGAAGATCAGGGCAAAGAGCAGGGTTGGAAGTTGGCAGGGATTTCAGGGCGGCAATGGAGCATGAGAGTCGGCAGGGTCCTCAGCAGTCGCTTGTTTTGGGATCGGCCAGCCCAGTTGGTTTTCCTCTTTTTTTTTTTTTTTAGTGAATTGCTGCCTGCTTATATTTGCATGCCATTCCCCCTCATTTGCATGTGTGGATCAGAATCGGATCGGGAGGCAGGTTAGTGAATCGAGTCCGGGTTGCAAAGGGGTCAGGACTTGATCGGTGGGCTTAGTGAATCGAGCCTTTAGTTGATACTGGGCTACTAGAAGGGAGGGCTTATGTACATACTGACATAGAAAATGACAACAGATAAAGACCTGAATGATAGGTACATCCAGTCTGCCTAATAGTTAATTCATGAATAAATTGTCTTTCTTTGACATTTCTTGGAAAAGGAAAGAAGGTGCCAAGCCTCAAACGATAGCGGAGCAAACAACAAAAGAGGTACTGGAGATGTCAAATCCAATGTATGGCAAGGAACAATGATCAATCCTAAAAGTGCTAAACAAACAAAGTCCCAACTAGGATCTAAGTTTCGGCGACTCCGTCGCCTTCCTCAGGGGACAATAGTGAACTTATAACATACTACAAACAGTGCGTGTGAACGTGTCAGCGCCTCTTTTGTTGTTTGCTTTGGCATTTCTGGGACATATGACTATGGAAGTCCACCCGGTGCTGTCCTTAAATTCCAACTATTGGTGTTGCCGTGGAAGCTCACTCCAGCTTTTCAAACCATCTTTTTCATTGACAGAATACAGACTGTAAAAGTCTGCCCAGCAGTGTCCTCACATTCCAAATTGCTGGAGTTTCCATCCAAGCCTTCCCCAGCCCATCCTAAACCGAACTGCAATATACAGGACAAAGACCATGCAAGTTTGCCCAGTACTGGCCTTAGTTCTTCACAGTTGGAGTTGCCATCTAAGCACCATTTGACACATCAAACACACATGCAACCATTGAAGTTTAGTTTTTTATACCATTCATTTTCTAATTAGAGATGCTCTGCATTCTTTTTTGAATTGTCACCGTTTTCATCTCCACTACCTCCCTTCATAAAAAAAAATTTCCTGACATTACTCCAAAGTTTGTCACCCCACAACTTCAATTTGTATCCTCTAGTTTTACCATTTTCCTGTCTCTGGAAAAGATTTGTTTCTATATTAATACCTTTCAAGTATTTAAATGTCTGTATCATATCTCCCCTGTCCCTCCTCTCCTCTAGAGTATAAATATTCTAATCTTTTCAATCTTCTGGCGCAAACCCTATACCATTTTCAGCACCTTCCACTGGACCACTTCAAGTCTTTTTACATCTTTAACCGTAGGATCCATGAAATTTTTGTTCTGATTGTGGTATTTGACTCTCATGCATGCTGGGTAGAAAATGCTGAATCATACATTCATGTCTTTCAATTTTTCCTCATGTGGGCTGTAGTGTGCTAAGATATGGAACAAAGAGAATGGTATGTCCTTCAAACTTTATGGAAGATTTACTTCTCGCTTTTTGCATTATTTTTAGTACTTGCGTATATCTTAGCACTTTTAAAATGATTGGCCAGGGATATTTTTTGTCATCAGGCAGTTGGTGTGAGGGAGATCTGTAAGCCTTTTCAATTTCAAACTCTTGTAAATTTAATTTTAAGAAGGGAATGAATCCATTTTTTAAATCATATCTTTGCTTTCCCTACTTTCCAGTAAATCAAGTATTCTTATATTGTTTCATCATGATTAGTTGTTGGATTCTTCAAGATCACATTCTATTTGCGTCAGCCATTTAAGATAGTGCTGGATGTCTTTTATGTTTTCTTTGTTAGCAAATGTTTTATTTCTAAGCGTCTCAACTCTGTGAATTGTTAATGTCGCCAGTTCTTCTTTGATGTCAGCAGTATCTTCTTTGGTTTCACACATTAGCTCTTTCAGAGCTTAATTTCATTGAGACTTATTCAATGAGATTTTGGTAGGGGAAGTAGGTTCGGGTTTATGTCTTTTACCTGTTTTTCCGGATGACATGGTGCTTAAAAGATGATCTCTAGAAGAATTATTTATATTGTTGTTTTTTGTTATCATAATCTGACTTGATGCAGATGTGGGAGCTTAAGAACTATGTTACCATTATTGTTGAGCTCACCAACGTCCCTCAAGATTTCACATTTATGAGTATGTAGAATATATTGCCACCAGAAGTGAATATTAAGAAAAGAGTTACTTTTCTAATTTGTAGCTTTTTGAGATCCGGGCAGGTTTCCTACATCTGCGCTGAGGTATGTATTTTAACAGGATTTTTGTGTTACTTCACAGGGTGCCTGGTAGTGAAAGGAGTTTGTGTGACAGTTGTTAAGATGACACCAGAACTCCAATAAAAAAATATGTCACCTTAGCTTTAGTTTATTTGTATTCATCATTATATTTCTGTGCATTCAAGTAGATTAGCACTAGTTATCCTCCCTTAGTTTTAAAATATCATTAGGCCAGTAGATTGTTTTAGTTGTATCCTATGTGGTGTTCAGCTTTGTACTAATTTGGAGTATCAGGCCTGAGTCCAAGGCCTTTCATGAGCCTTGTTATGTAGAAAGGGGTTGGGAAAAAGGGGGTTGTAGGGAGGGGTGTGAGGGAGTTTCTTTGATCTCTCTCTTTGCTCTGATGTTGATGAATGCAATGGTTTATGTTATTCAGCATGATTTAAACTCTTGATAAAATAGATTTAACATAAATAAAGGAAGGCTGTTTTTCTTCTTTGCCCATGTAATTTTGTCTATCCTAGATAGTATTAATTCATTCCTTATACATTGTGCTAGTAATATCCTTATTATAGACTTAGTGGATCATGCTGATTGTGTCATAAACCACATTGTTCACAAATAAATCATGCCCAAATAGAATAGCATGGGAAGGGTGTAATTCTGAAAATGTATCATGTATAGAAAAAGCTGGTGCCTTCTCTGGTGTATTATTTTTAACTGAATAGGTTGTTCCAATCCACTATGAAAAGGCTTTCTTCTGCCTTTCTTGTGTAAGTGTCAATATAATTCCTACAGGTTACAGATCATCTTTTACGAGAAGGGAGGCAAAGATGCAGTACATGAGAATAAGAAGCCTGAACACTATACAGCTTTCTCACTTAAGAATGGATACTGGAAAAAGCTTATTGTTCTTGGTTATGAGCCACTGTGACCTTTTATTGTCATCTGTAATCAAATTACATTCACCAAGCGAGTTGTGAAGCAAGAGGCCAGCAGCTGATGACTTCAAACGGCCCCCCTCCAAGCGTCTAAGAAGTATTAATGTAGGCCAGTTATACCAGCCCTAGGTCCTTGGCATCTGTTTATATACCAGCATGCTCTTGGTAAAGTTTGAGAAGAGTTTTCCTTACTAGCGGCAGTGGAGGGAATACATAGAGGAAGTGCGTTCACCAATTTATGAGAAAGGCATCAGATTCTAAATGGTTGAGACTGAAAAGTCTGGAGCAATACAGCTGAAGCTTGTGGTTGGTGGGAGAGGCAAAAAGGTCTACTTCGGGAGTCCCCCACAATGCGAAAATCTGGTGTAGAGCTGTTGAGTGGAATGACCACTCAAGAGGTTGTAGTAGTTTGCTCAATTTGTCTGCTAAGTGATTGTGCTTGTCTATTAGATATACTGCCTTGAGTAAAACATTGTGTAGAACTGCCCTCATCCAGAACTGCATGGCTTCATGGCGCCCTGCTGGCCATGTCAACCCCTATTGAAGATATATGTAAAGCAGTCACACACTTTTACTTCTCATTACAACTTAGCAAATGAAAACCCATCGCTCTTCAAATATTTCCAACTCTACTTACTCAGAATGAAGGGTCTCTTCTTCACACCAACTTATGCTCATTAGTGTTCACAGCCTGTCCCAGACGTAGATACTGGTCCACTTTCTACTCCAGTCTTGAATACCATTGCAGCCTTCTACCAGATGCTGTTATTGATTTAAATGGACATGTTTCACTGTCTTGCATGAACTCCATTCCCTGAGTCCAACCACCTGCCCTATATCATCTGTGCTTGACTATCTCCTTCATTTCTCCAATTCTAGACTTCAGACTTCTTCAGTGCGTGTGCACCAGTGTAATTAGTGCATTTCGTGCTCATTTGGACATTAAACCCATCTCCATGCACCTACTGATCACCTGATTCATGAAAAGACTTTACCACACCAAACCCCCGCTTAAACCCCCACCTATTGTTTGGGACTTAAACGTGGTTCTTACCCAGTTGATGAACCTTCCTTTTAAGCCACTCTCGTCCACTTCTCTGAAATATCTCACCTGGAAAATGATATTCCTCATTGCATTTACTGTACGTCTGCACAATGAATCAGCAAACTACAAGCACTAGTCTATGATCTGCCCTACACCAGATTTTATAATAATAGAGTTATCTTATGAACTCATCCAAAGTTTCTGCCAAACATAGTTACAGCATTCCATCTCAACCAAGCTATTGTTCTGCCTGTTTTCTTTCCAAAACCACATGCTCACCCTGGGGAGACAGCACTCCATACTTTGGACTGTAAATGAGTGCTGGCTTACTATCTCAACTGTACCAAAGCACATAGGACCACATCTCAGCTATTTCTCTCCTTTGATCCTAACAAACTGGGTGTTCCAGTAAGTAAATGAACTATTTCATGCTGACTAGCAGACTACACATGTATATCTTTTGCTTGCTCTCAGGCTGGGCTGATGCTAGAGAGTCGTGTCACTGTTCATAAAGTACAAGCTATGGCCACTCCCCCACCCATAACCCACCCATTGAGGACATCTGTAAAGCAGTCACTTAGTCCTTAGACCACACTTTTACTTCTCATTACTGCTTAGATCAATATTTTAGAAGAGGCAATCAGTTTGGTCAGGCAGTTCTCAAAAATGTATTTTCTTTGTAGAAGCCATCTTCCCTCCATCCTCAAGGATTTCACCAACCTCATGACAGTTATATTAAATTTTACGGCATGAGTCTGGCAGCTTGGAAATCCCATAGGTGAGAATATACTGTCTACTTGTCCTCGGAGAAAACATAGTTACCTGTAGCAGGTGTTCTCCAAGCACAGAAGGGACATATTTTCACAACCCGCCCAACTCCCCTGTCTGGTTTCTTAGCTTCTACACAAAACTGATATTCTTGCACTCAGGTGTCAGGCGGGAAGGCACATGTGAACGCGCGATACGGACAGTGCTAAAGTTTTAAAGTGACAGTACACTTTGGTTCATCTCTGTACTGGGCTCTGTGGATGATGTCATCCATATGTGAGAATAGCTGCCTGCTGTTCTCAGAGAACACCTGCTATGGGTAACTATGCTTTATTGATGCTGATTAAGCCTATTAATCAACTAAGTTATGTGTCTACATCACCTAAGCGCTAGTGCTGCCCGATTCAGGAAAAAATTTTGATCCGATTCGATTCAACCTATTGAATCAATTTTTTGATTCGATTCAATTTTCCTACCCAATTGGGTGTTTTTTTTCAAACAGACTGGTGGGTTTATTTTATAACCTCTTCAGCCCTTTTATAGCCTTTCCACCCCCTTTGCCTTCTCCTAACCACACTGGCGCTGTGGTGTAAACAAAATAAACAAACAAAAAAGACTTTTTGTCACTCTGTTAAATCCTAACCCACTTTGCAGTCTAACACCAGCTCTGGCAGGATACAAATCTGACATATTGCAATCACAAAACAGAAAATAAAATTATTTTTTCTACCTTTTGTTGTCTGGTCATTATTCAAATTTTGTTGGTCCTAGGCTCTGGTTGTCTTCTGATAACTTGCTTGCCAGGGTCTCCTTCTTTCTTCTTTCTCCTTTCTCCATGCTAATCATCCATCTTCCATCTCTGTCCTCCCCTTCCATTTCCCTTCCCTCCCCCGGAGGTCTGGCATCTTTCCTTTTTTTTCATCTACATCCACAGATCCACCTTTTCTCAACTACCCTTTCATCCAGCATCTCTCCCTCCTTCCCCACCACCTCAGGGTCCACCATCTCTCCCTTTCTTTTCCCAACTACCCTCCTATCCAGTATCTCTTCCCCCCTCCACACCATCCCTTGTGTCCAACTTCTCTCTCTTTCTGTTTCTTCCCTCCCTAAATCCCATTGTCCACCATCTCTCCCTCTCCTCTGTTTTTAGACCCATTATTTCTTCCCCCTCAAAGTTCGGCATATTCACGTCTCTTTGAACCCCCATTCCCTCCCTACCTCCGTGTACCTCTACATCAGGGCCCCCCTCACCTGAAGATCTGTCCCCCCTTGAAGGCCTGCACCACCCCCTGAAGGCCTGCCTGTCCCCCCTAAAGGCCTGTGCCAACATTCCTGAAGGCCTGTCCCCCCTTGAAGGCCTGCCCCACCCCTGAAGGCCTGCCTGTCCCCCCTAAAGGCCTGTACCACCCCTAAAGGCCTGCACCACCACCCCTAAAGGCCTGCACCCCCCTGAAGGCCTGCACCTCCCCCAAAGGACTGCACTCCCTCCTGAAGGACTGCACACACACATCCCTCCGGAAGGCCTGTGTGTTCCCCCTAACCTCTTGCGCATCCATTTACCTAATTTGACTAGCGGAGCAGCCTGCAGAGATGATCGCTGGTGCTAGCGATCTTTGCAAGCTGCTATAAGACTTCGGAACTATTTCCTCTGCCGCAATCATAGAAACATAGAAGATGACGGCAGATAAGGGCCATAGCCCATCAGGTCTGCCCACTCTACTGACCCACCCCCAAGTCTACTATCCTAGGGATCCCTGGTGACAGGTTCCCTTGGCTTAACCCTCTAAGGCACAGGTGTCAAAGTCGGTCCTCGAGGGCCGGAATCCAGTCGGGTTTTCAGGATTTCCCCAATGAATATGCATGAGATCTATGTGCATGCACTGCTTTCAATGCATATTCATTGGGGAAATCCTGAAAACCCGACTGGATTACGGCCCTCGAGGAGGGACTTTGACACCCCTGCAAGTCTAAGGGACCCCACATGGGCATCCCATTTGCTCTTAAATTCTTGCACGCTGTTTGCTTCGATCACCTGTACCGGGAGCTCGTTCCAAGGATCAACCACTCTTTCGGTGAAGAAATATTTCCTGGTGTCGCCATGAAATTTCCCACCCCTGAGTTTGAGCGGATGCCCTCTTGTGGCTGAGGGTCCTTTGAGAAAGAGAATTTCTTCTTCCATCTCGATACGGCCGGTAATATACTTAAACATCTCGATCATGTCTCCTCTCTCCCTACGTTCCTCGAGTGAGTACAGCCGCAAATTTTTCAGCCTTTCCTCATACGATAGAACCTTGAGCCCCAAGACCATCCGTTGCACCGACTCTACTCTCAGCACATCTTTTCGGTAGTATGGCCTCCAGAATTGCACACAGTATTCCAAATGAGGTCTCACCATGGTTCTGTATAATGACATTATGACTTCAGGCTTCCGGCTGATAAAACTCCTGCGGATGCAACCTAACAACTGTCTTGCCTTAGATGAAGCCTTCTCCACATGATCAGCAGTTTTCATGTCTGCGCTGATGATCACTCCCAAGTCTCGTTTTGTTGAAGTTCTAGCTAAGGTCTCACCATTCAAGGTGTAAGTTCTGCACGGATTTCTGCTGCCGAGGTGCATGATCTTGCATTTCTTAGCGTTGAAGCCCAGCTGCCAGGTCGAGGACCAAAGCTCTGACATCTGACATCAGAGGAGGCAGAGGGAAGACAGCTCTGAAGGCCTATGGCAGCTTGCAAAGATCGCTAGCAAGGGCAATCCTCTCTGCAGGCTTCTCCATTAATGAAATTAGGTAAATGAATGTGTGGGAGGCCATGGGGGAAGCCGAACACCAGCACTTCCCGAAAGACCCTTCCCCCTCGCCCGAAAGACCCTTCCCCCTCGCCCTCTAAAGCAGAAGCGGCAACGGCCGGCCGGCCATAAAGAGGCAGCGCTGCAACTTCTGCTTTAGAGGGCGAGGGGGAAGGGCCAGTCACTGAATCGGTAGGTTAATTTTTTGTTGTTTTAAATTGATTTGAATCGATTCACCCAAAGTGAATCGGTGAATCGATTTGAATCGTGAATCGGGCAGCACTATTAGGTGCACCAATAAAGGCCCCAGAAGTGACCTACTGAAGGCCACAAGAAGTGTCAGTGGGATTTGAGCCAAGGCTTCCCTGGGGAGCAGCCTGCTGCTCTAAAAATTAGGCTTCTTCTCCATTCGGAGGATGAGATCTGTGCATTGTTAGGAATACAGCTACCAGGGGATTGGGGAGAAAAGAAGAAAAATTAAAGTATCAACCACTCCAGTGTCTTTTGACATCTTTGCCTCCCCTCTCCCTAGAATCTTGAAGCTCTAGGCAATTTCTCAGTTTACCATCATTGTACAAAATAAAATACCTGTCTAAAATATGTAAATCGCTTTGATTGTGTAAACCACATAGAAAAAGCATTATACACATCCCATCCCCTTTATGTTTATGTTTATTACAATTTATAGACCGCCCTTCACTTTTATATCAAAGCAGTTTACAAAATTTGAGAAAGAAAGGAACACCATTTCAGAAAGTAAAGACGTGAAAGTGGAAATAGAGGACATATCATTCAAACAAGTAGATTACAGACAATTGTCACCCTACTAGTACTATTTATCATTTCTATAGTGCTGAAAGGCTTACTCAGCGTTGCACATTACACATTCAAGAGGCAGTTCCTGCTCAGAAGAGCTTATAATCTAATTTGAACAAACAGATGCAGGACATCTCAGGGTTGGGGAGGTTCTGGTAGAAGGAATGATACAATGTGTATAGGTATCTTACAGTGACATCATCCCTGGCCTTGCTTCACTCTCTTCCCTCTAAATCAGCTGCATCAAATAAACCAGCCTAACCATCTACCAAGATATAGTGCATGCTAGCTTGCTCTCCTCAGCTAATTATGCTCTGGTGCCACCTTGTGACTAACAGCAACAGCTCCAAGTTTGCTCAGACCCTGAGGAAGAAATTCAGAACCTAAAATTTTCCCGCAGTTTAATATTGATTTCTTATTTCGCTAGAATTATGCCTTACAGCTTAAAAACCAATGATGACTTACCAAATTAATAGTTGCAAATATTTCTTGTGGCTAAAAAGCATCTCTAAAAGCACTTCAGCTTACAACCAACTCCAGACTCCCTTCCTTTCATCATGCTATGCCATATGCATGGAATAGACTAAGTGGGTAAGCCATGCTCTGTCTCTGATCCTATTGAAAGCTAAGCTAAAAGCTCAATTTATTGAGGTTGCTATTAACTTTTAACCCCTTATGCACCTGTCAAGTACCCAAGATTGACATAATCAATATAAACAACTCCCCAGACTCATGATTTGCCTTCTTATTTGCAAGCTCAATTTCAACTGCTGCAAGATGTATCTCTATGAATAAGAAAGTAAAAAATAAATAAATAAATAAATTATTGGGTTTCCGTTCATCAATGCTGTTAAATTTCATGGGATACATACTTGTACATTATCCTATCAAGCAGATGGATGTGGAACTGTCTTCCTTTATCTTTAAGACAAGAGTATAATTATCTTTTATTTCAAAAACTGTTGAAGATATTGTTATACAGGAAGTTTGTACTGCGAATAATTTTATGTTTTGTGCTTTTGTATTTTGGAATTCCTAAATAATATCTAGCTACATTTTTATTGTAGGCCATATTGAACTTCAATTGGCAAATCCTATATAATAAAACCCTAGAGCGCTCATGCGCTCTTGAAATTTCGTGATCCCTGCCGCCGTGATTTCTGATCCGTGGCAGCCAATCCGGCGGCAGGGAACATTCTGGCCACTCCCCTCCTCCTGCCCTCACTCACCATGGAAGCCAGGCAAGCTCTCTCCCTGCCCGTGTCCTCAGCAGGGAACACACCTCCCGCTCTAACTCGCCGCCGCCGCCGCTGCTGCTGATCCTCCTGTAAAGAGCAGCCTGCGATGGTGTCCAGCTTTAGCGAACGGGATCGCGTCAAAGGGAACGTGCTACCGAGTTGGAGAGCGGCCTGCGATGTTCGCTAAAGCCGGACACCATCGCAGGCTGCTCTTTACAGGAGAAACAGCCACCACGGGGATCATGAAAAGAGCCTCCGAAAAAAAAATGCAGCAGGCCAGCCCACGGGAAGGGAAGGGGGAGGGGCAGAACGGAGCAGGGCAGCTCACGGTAAGAGAAGGGAATGTGGGGTGTGGGAAAATGCTGCTACTGCTTCAGCAGGGACCTGGAGGAGAAGGGAAATACCGCTGCTGCTTCTGCAAAGGAAAGTGGGGGGGGGGGGGGGAGAGAAGGGAATGGGGGGTGGATGGGGGAAAATGCTGCTACTACTTCACAGGGATCTGGAGGGGAAGGGAAATATCACTGCTGCTTCTGCAAAGGAAAGTGTGGGGGGGGGGGGGGGGAGACAGAAAGAAATACAGACAGACAAAGGAGGCCAGGGAGAGAAACAGACAGAAATAAAGACAGACAGGGGACCAGAGAGACAGACAGAAAAAAAGACAGACAGACAAAGGGTGCCAGGGAGAGAGAGAGAAAAATAGCAGGAGGGAGAGAGACAGAAAGAAAGGAAGAAAGAGACAGGAGCAGGGAGAGAGACATAAATAAAGAAAGACAGACAGGCATATATTCTAGCACCCGTTAATGTAACGGGCTTAAACTAGTAGGGTTATAATCTAATGGAGGTCGTTGACAGGACTTAGAATACTGTGTTCTGTTCTGGAGGACATTTCTCTTTAAGGATATAAAAAGAGTAAAAGAGGTTCATCAAAAGGTAACAAATATGGTATGTGGTTTATGTGAAAAGACATATGAAATGAAACTTGAAGACCTGAATATGTACACCTTAGACCAGGTACAAGCTGCTTCCCAGTCTCATTAAAGCAGCCTGTGTGAATGCGCTAGTCCTACAAGAGCTGGCGGCAGTGTGTCTCCCCAAGCTTCTGCTGCTCCATCCTTCGCATATGCTATGGTTATGCAACTTGTGCAGAGACTGGCAGGAAAAGGAGCCATGTCGAAATCAGAGCCCTGCCACCACCGATACACGTTCCCTCTGCCGCGGTCCCGCCCCTCCTCTGATGTACAGGACCGCGGCAGAGGGAACATGCTGATGAGGCTACAACAGGGCTCCGATTTCGACGCGGCTCCTTTTCCTGCCAGTTGCACAGCCATAGCTATCGAGACTAAAAGTGAACAAAGCCATGGGACTGGATAATCTACACCCCAGAGAGCTTTGGGAACTGAGAGATGTCCTGGCAGAGCCGTTGACTGCGCTTTTCAATCTTTCCCTAAACAAGGGAAAGGTCCCCTTGGACTGGAAAATTGCTAACGTCATTCCGCTCCACAAAAAGGGATGCAGGTCAGAGGCTGAAAATTACAGACCGGTGAGTCTCACATCAATAGTGTGTAAATTTATGGAAACATTGATTAAAAACAGATTGGATACGATTCTAGATGACGAAGGGAAGGTCTTGTCAGTCCAATCTGATAAGCTTCTTTGACTGGGTAATGAAACAACTGGACAGGGGAGAGTCCCTGGATATCGTGTATTTGGACTTCAGTAAGGCTTTTGATAATATCCCACACTGTAGGTTATTAAACAAGATGAAAACGATGGGACTAGGAGAAACATTGACTGCATGGGTTAAAGACTTGCTCAGTGGTAGACTTCAGAGGGTGGTGGTAAATGGTACCCCCTCAGAAATATCAGAAGTGACCAATGGAGTGCCGCAGGGCTCGGTCTTGGGTCCGATACTGTTTAATATCTTTGTACGAGACCTGCCTCAGGGACTTTGAGATAAAATTACACTATTCGCCGATGACGTTAAGCTATGCAACGTGGTTGACAGCGCAACCGTGCCCAACACAATAAGGCAGGACCTACTTTTACTGGAACAATGGTCTAATACTTGGCAACTGAGTTTTAACGCCAAAAGGTGTAAGATTATGCACCTTGGTAGCGGTAACCCTAGCAGAACATACACCCTGAATGGTGAAACCTTAACAAGAACTGTCGCAGAACGAGACCTGGGTGTAATCATTAGCGAAGATATGAAGACTGCCACTCAAGTGGAGAAAACCTCGGCCAAGGCTAGACAAATGCTGGGTTGCATCTGAAGAAGTTTTGTCAGCCGAAAGCCTGAAGTCATAATGCCATTGTACAGGACCATGGTGAGACCTCATCTGGAGTACTGTGTTCAGCTTTGGAGGCCGCATTATCAAAAGGATGTGAAGAGAATTGAATCGAGTCAGCGAATGGCCACTAAGATAGTCTCAGGACTCAAGGATCTCCCATATTAAGAATGTCTAAGTAGGCTGCAGTTATATTCTCTCGAAGAACGCAGAGAGAGGGGAGACATGCTAGAGATGTTCAAATATCTTACAGGACGTACTGAGGTGGAGGAAGATATCCTTTTTCTTATGGGTCCCACGGCAACAAAAGGGCATCCACTCAAACTCAAGGGTGGGAGATTTCATGGTGACATCAGGAAATACTTCTATACCGAAAGGATGGTTGATCGTTGGAATGGCCTTCCACGTCAGGTAGTTGAAGCCTGCAACGTGCTTGAATTCAAGAAATGATGGGATAAACATGTGGGTTCACTTTGGGGAATTACTTAGGGGAGTGTTCTTTTAAGGGATGGGTTCTGTTGAGTGGGCAGACGTGTTGGCCCTTTTCTGCCGTCATACTCTATGTTTCTATGTTTCTCTATAGCATACGCAAGGAATGGAGCAGCAGAAGCTTGGGGAGACACACTGTTGCCAGCTGCACAGTGTGTGTGCCTTCTGCTGGGAGGTCTTCATCTGGCAGAACTAGCGCATTCTCACCAGCCACACTAATGGGGCATTTATTTTGGATGTGCATGAGGCCACTGCTCCCCTACCCCCCCTACTTCCCCCCAGCTGCGTGTCTTGGGGCAACTCCAGCCTTGATTAGTCAATTAGACCAGCAGCAGAAGAGATGAGAGGTGTTCATCTGCAGATAGAGAGTAGATAAAATACATCAAGAGGGGGAGGGAAGGGAAGAAGAAAGGAGACCCTGGCAAGCGAGTTATCAGAAGACAACCAGAGCCTGGGACCACAACACGATTTGAATAATGATCAGACAACAAAAGGTAGAAAAAATAATTTTATTTTCTGTTTTGTGATTACAATATGTCAGATTTGAAATGTGTACCTGCCAGAGCTGGGGTTAGACAGCAGGTGTGATCTAGGAACTAAAAGAGAGAGGAAAGTCTTTTTTTATTTATTTTGTTTACATCACAGAGCTGGGGTGGGGTTGGAGAGGTTGTAACCCTATACGTCTACTAAGACTAAGGGTTCCTTTTATTAAGGTGCGCATTTAGCATGCACTAAGTTGGTTACGTACCTTAATAAAAGGACCCCCATCTTAATTAAAAATTTGGCCCATGACTTAGCCTATGTTTTAGATTTCGGCCCCTTATGTGATTGAGTTTGACATTCCTGCCTTAGACTAAGAAAAGGAGGGACAGAGGAGATTTGATACAGACATTTAAATACTTGAAAGTATTAATGTACAAACAAAACTTTTTGAAAGATACAGAAGCTGGATAACTAAGGGGCATGAATTGAAGTTGCATGGAAGTAGACATGGGAGTAAATTCAAGCAATAGATTTTCACATAGAGTACTGGCTGCCTGGAATATCCTCCTGGGAGAAGTGATGAATATAAAAATCAGTGACAGAATTCAGAAAAGGCGAGGGATAAACAGCCAAGATCCCTTCATAACAGGGGGATGGAATCAAAGCATAACTTCACACTTTAAATATGGCATCATGGGGTGTTACCTGTTCTGGGAGGGGCCTTAAGCTCGTGGGCCAATCAGGGCCTTAGGTCCCTCCCCGGTGCATCCCACGATGCACCAGGAAGGGGAAGGCTCGCCATTCAGTGTAGGTGGACCTGCCGGCCGGAGGGAGTAAGCATCCCTCTGGTCGGCAAACTAAAAAAGGTACTTGTGGGGTCCGGGTGGACTTGGGGAGATCTGGGTGCCGGGGGATGTCTCACAGTAGGGTCCGCCAGGAGAGACTGGGCATCCCACCTACCGTTGGATGTCTTAGGGGGTGGCAGGATGAACTGAGCACTCCTCCCACTGCGGACATTTGGGGGTGGGAGGGGTGGCTTCGGGGGGTTCCGGCAGGAGGGACTGGGCATCCTTCCTGCTGGGGATTATTACGGGGTTTGGGGCAGGAGGGCTTGAGCATCCCTCCTGCCGGAGATTGTTTTGGAGTTTGCGGCAGAAGGGATTGGACATCCTTCCTTCTGGCCGACTTTGCGGTGCGATGGGTTCCCTACTGCGGCCGTTAAACTGATCGCGGCAGGGAAATTCCCTTAGTGTGATCAGTTCAGCAGCCACGTCTATTTGAAATGTAGACCGGCATTTTGCTGGCCTACATTTCAGGTGCCTATTGTGGCCCTAGGGAGATGCCTAGAGCTGCCTAAGCTTGCCTAAGGCCACTTCTGGGTGAAACCACGCCCATGCCTAGCTTTGGGCGGGCTTAGGTAGCCCTACGCACCACCCTAGGTTCGCAAAGATGCCTCCAAATGTAGGCAGCCTTCTTTAGGTTGTTGTTGTTTTTTTTTAAATGTGCATCCCGATTGGCTGGTTAAACAGTGGTAGGATGCCTACCACCACCTACAATCGGGATATGATTGAAGTCTACAAAATCCTGAACGTCCACACAGTAGTGTCTGAGGAATGCAGAGAAGACCAGACTGCAGTCTTACAAATATCCACTGGAGGCACTAGCGAAGATTCAGCCCAAGAAGCTGTCTGACCCCCGAATGGAATGAGCTGTGAGAAATTCTGGAACAGGCTTTCTCTGAAGAAGGTAAGCGAAAGCAATAGTCTCCTTGATCCAGTGCGCAATGGTAGCCTTGGAAGCGCCATCCTCCTTACGAGGACCTGCTAGAAGAATAAAAAAATGATCTGATTTCCTGAGCTCCTGGGTCCTCCTCACGTAGGCTCGAAGGACCCAACCAACATCCAATTTGCGCAATTGCTTCTGCTCAGAAGAACCCTCCCGACTACCCAACACTGGGAGGACCACAGATTGATTGACATGAAAAGGAGAAACTACCTTGGGCAGAAAGGAAGGAATAGGCCTTAACAAGACCCGCTTCCTAGAAAACTCCAGGAAGGGAGACCTACAAGAAAGAGCCTGTAGCTCTGAAACACACCTAGCAGAAGTAATAGCAACCAAAAAGACCACTTTAAGAGTAAGGTCCTTCAATGAGCAGGCACCCAAAGGCTCAAAAGGTGGGTGCCAGCCCGGAGAGGACCAGATTCAAATTCCAAGAGGGAACAGACGGTCGCACGGGAGGCTTGAGCAACTTGGCCACCCGCAAGAAGCGAACAACATCAGGAATAGCAGTCAGACGCTGACCCTGTAATAACCCATGATTGGCTGACAGGGCCACAAGCTGAACCCGGAGAGAAGACCAAGCCAGGCCCCTGTCCAGGCCATCCTGCAAGAACTCTAAGATGTCAGGCAGGGAAGCGCGAAAAGAGACCACTCCCCACGTCGTACACCACTCCTCAAATATATGCCAAACCCGCACATAAGCCCGAGAAGTGGAAAGTCTGTGGGACCCCAAGAGAGTGGAGATCACTTTATCTGAATACCCCTTCTTACCTAGGCGTTCCTTTTCAAGAGCCAAGCTGTAAGACAAAAGGGAGCTGGATCAAACATGGGAATGGGGCCCTGAGTCAGAAGATCGGGCGAAAGAGGCAGAGGAAGAGGATCCGACACCAGATGCCACACCAGATCCGCATACCACGGTTGCCTAGGCCAATCCGGAACTACCAAAACCACCAGGCCTGGATGGCAAACAATGCGAAGTAGAACTCTGCCCACTAATGGCTACACAGGGAACATATACAACAGCCCCTCCGTTGGCCATAGTTGAACCAGAGCATCCAGGCATTTGGCCTGACTGTCTTTGCGACGACTGAAGAAGTGTGATGTTTTGGCATTGACACCCGAGGCCATCAGGTCCAAGAGAGGCTGGCCCCAAGACTGCACTATCAACTGAAAAGCCACATGGCTTAGACAACACTCTCCGGGATCTAACACATGATGACTGAGGAAGTCTGCTTGAACATTCTCCACTCCAGATATGTGGGAGGCCAAGATGTCCTGAAGATGTGACTCGGCCCAGACCATGAGCAGAATCACCTCCTGTGCCACCTGAGTGCTCTTGGTGCCCCCCTGACGATTGATATAGGCTACAGCTGTGGCATTTTGAAATCTCTGATGACCTCCTAGTCATACTCATCATACTTCAAGGCATCTAGTAAGGTCTTGATGCTGTTGTAATCTTCTTTGAGGGAAAATACAGATGAGAAAAGTCTTAGAATTATTGTGGGACCTCTTTGGTCTTTGTTTCATTTTTACATTAGTATTTATGGATTGCTAATAATCCCCAATAGGAATTCAATGTGATATACACTATACATTTCTGGGAATTTACATTTTAACTAGAAGCTAAGACATGCATTGTATACTCCTAATTAATTTGTATTCTTTAAAACTGCAACAATTTTATTTTTATAGCTTTTAATTTCATTTTATATGGTATAATTAAACAGGAGAAGGAAACAGAAGCATCTTAGTGAATTGAAATAATACTTTAGTCTGAATGTAAAGCACTCTACTACAATAATTAATTCATAATCTGAAAATGTACGTGATCACATGAATCTGAGCTAAGTGGGACCATGCCAGTTCCATTTATCACCAGGAGAGGGGGCCCACACCACAGTAATTTGAACTGAAGCACCCAATATTTGATTTCCATTTTGGACTTCCTAGGTTAATCACACTTCTTAAACTCCATCACTGTGTTTATCTGTACCACCATCTCTGAGAGGAATCCACCACTCATTCCATGAAAAATATTCCCTGAAAGTGCTCTTAAGTCTACCACCTGCACCTTCATATCACACTTCCTTTCTAGGGTTACCAGACATTTCCTTTTCGAGGACATGTCCGGGGGGTCCGAATAGCTTTTCAGAACCCGGAACTTTGTCCAGGTTTTGAAAAGCTTCCCATCAAAATCACGTCAGGACGAAGCATTTACACATGCGCAGATGCAATGCGGTGATGTCACGTGCACGTCCGTGCATGCGCGGATGCCATCTGGGGGGCGAGGCTGGGGTAGAATGGGGCATGGCACAGGCAGAACTGGGCGAGCCTAGAAGGACCTAGGGGCATGGCCATGGGTCCGGATTTTCCTTCAGTGTGCGGTGGATTCAACCTTAGATAAGTACTTCTCCATTTCTGTAGTATTTTGTGGTGATTTGTTCTACACCAGAAGCCACCACCACCAATGTCTTTTTCTTGTTTAAATAATCACTTGAGGAGGTTTTTTATGCCGAAGAAGTAACTTTACCCCAGTACAGTTCTCCATGTTCTAGTTGCAATATTGGCTGGTGGAGGAGGGGTTCTGAGGCTTTTTTCCTACCTCGTGGGTTTGGCTTAGAAAGTTGGCCTAGGTGCTAGATCTCTGGTGTGTGAACATTGCCAGTATTATTGCATATATTTTTCAAGGAAAACCAAGTAATGCTCATCATGAGTTTATGTATGCTGTGATATTGTAGAGAGGGTGTGCTTGTATATGTTATTTGAACCTCTAATGCTTGTGTTAGA
The DNA here is from genome assembly GCF_902459505.1 of Geotrypetes seraphini. Classification (NCBI taxonomy): domain Eukaryota; kingdom Metazoa; phylum Chordata; class Amphibia; order Gymnophiona; family Dermophiidae; genus Geotrypetes; species Geotrypetes seraphini. The sequence goes on from NC_047089.1 coordinate 207,314,623, forward strand.
AACATAGAAACTTGACAGCAGATAAAGGCCAAATGGCCCATCTAGTCTGCCCATCCGTAGTAATCATTATCTTTCTCTCTCTGAAAGATCCCACGTGCCTATCTCAGGCCCTCTTGAATTCTGACATAGTCTCTGTTTCCACCACCTCTTCCAGGAGTCTGTTCCACACATCTACCACCCTTTCCATAAAAAGTATTACCTCAGATTACTCCGGAGCCTATCACCTCTTAACTTCATTCTATGCTCTCTCATTGCAGAGTTTCCTTTCAAATGAAAGAGATCCGACTCATGCACATTTATATTATGTAGGTATTTAAACGACTCTGGTTTTATGATCTTTGAACAAGAAAGGATCCAATAGGGACTGCAGTGGAAGCAGAACAACACACGAACAACACGAGAAAACTGCAGAAAAGGGGCTCCTTTTACATAGGTGTGCTAGGGCCTTAACGCGCGCAATAGCGTGTGTTAAATTCCCGAGTGCGCTAGCCACTACGCCTCCTTTTTAGGAGGTGGTAGATTTTCGGCTACCGCACACTATAGAGCGCGGTAATTTTGTGCATGCGCTCAAAACCCTAGCGCACCTTTGTAAAAGGAGCCCAAAATGTACAAGATGCAGGCTATGTTTATTATATCAAATAGTAAATGCGGTTAATAATACCACCTTACAACAAACCAAAGGACCCAACACAGCCCGTGTTTCGGTTAACACACCTTCTTCAGGGGTCCAAGGTTGCTAAGGTTTCGAATTAAACCGCAATTCAAATAGATAATAAACATAAACCTGTACAAATTTGGGGTAATCACTAGACGGCGATCTCAGCATAAACTTGCAACAGAACAAAATGCCTTCTACGGCCCCGAAGCAGCATGTGTAGAGTGATGCAGACGCTGCTGGAGTCGGGACCGCGGTAAGGGAAGGGGGGGGCGTCAAGACGAAGAACTTATTTTTACCAGAGCAGGGAGCCCAACGCTGGCGGCCAGTCCTGCCAGCGAGTGTAGTTAGGTGCTGTAAAGCTGGGGACCCGCGCATGCGCACTCCTGCCACCACGGACCTACATCTCACGGAACAGGGAAAATGGAGTGCGCATGCGCGGCTAGGGTTTTATTATATAGGATGAGTTTCTTATTGGCTCTGAGCATTAAAAGCATTTCCAAAATGTTCGTCGGTTAAACTGTTCCTGCACGGTGAAAGATTCTGTCCACTGATGCTGAAGGGTCTCCCCACTGGTGTGCTTGCTGGAAGGCTCATATTCTTTAGACTAAGCACATCCTTCACAGTTGAATAGCGCTGAACACTGGATAGATCATGTGCAGCATCATTCAAGAAGAGGTCTAGTTCCAATTGCACAGCGTTGTCCCCTTTACTTAATTCATAGAAGCAAAAGATGGTGCCTTCACTAGAAGATGCTGCTGCATTAGGAGTTGTGTTTGCAGCAGCATCCTGAGCCTGCATTGCTTGCATCAGCAAGTATTTGGAAACTTGGATTTGGCACGAGCTCTGGCAGCATCTGACTGGATCCAGCGCAGCTTGAACTGTGGATGTGAAGCACTTTCTACTGTCAAATCATCCTTAGCTTCAAGTGGATCAAAGTGCTTAATGATTCCATTCATTAGAGCATCCACAAGTGGGCTGGCAAATTTGAGCAAAGGCCTGATGGAGGCAAGATTTGCACACAGGGAAGAAATTGTTGGCAGAACGCCCGTGAAACACTGGTCTTCCGCCTGCAGTGTGTCCAGTGCCATCACCTGAATATACTCTGCCATAAAAGCAATTCCATTTGAATGGAAAGCTGTTAGGGAAAGCTTCTCACAGATGTCATTGAGCACAGTTTCAGACTTCTTCTCCACAACAGAATACTCTTTGCCAACAGCATAATAGAATGAATTCCATCGAGTAACATTTGGTACAGTAAGTGTGGTTTCCAAAATTTTGTACACTATTTCAGCTGCCTGTGGACTTTTGCTGCACTTGGTCCAGAGGGCACTGCTTTTCACTAAGGTAATTTGCATCTTCATTGACCCCTTCTGAATCAGACAAAGCAATCAGTTTCATTGTGTGGGTACTACAACAATGCTGAGATGGAAGTGCATACTCTGTTGTGTCTGCATCTATTTGGTTGTCTAGGATGTTTACGAAGGTCACCTTTCTGTTGTTGGTGTGTGAGGGCACAACTCGTATTGTTTTGTTTCTTTGTTTTTTATTTATAATCTGCCTTTCACAAAGCGGAGCACAACATCACACACACAATAAATTTACAAAAACGATAGGGATCCAAGATGGCTGCCGCTTGCTGCTGCTGAGAGGATGCTTAGGATTGTATCTCTTATCTTTTGGAATGCCTAAGAGAAGGGGTAGAAGCGTTGGTGGAGCTCCCGACGCTCAGAAGCCCCACTGCCTTTAAGCGTCTCCTAAGTGAGCAGATTTCATCAGGGAATCGCCCGCTGGGAGCGCCGGCAGAGAGTAGTGCCGCGGCAAACTCCCTTGGGCTAAATGTCACACTGAGCCCCGACGTAAGGACGCCGCACCTATAGCCGTTGCCACTGGGAGCTAGCTCACCGTGAGAGGGGAGCATGCCAGAGGAGGAAGTGTTCTCCTCTCGAGAGGCCAGTGCGTCGGAGGGCCCACTATTGGAGACAGCTAAGAGTGATTTTCTCCTCTTGGAAGAACCAGCAACGGGGACAACCTCGGCTAAAGGGAACCAAGACTTCATTAATGGCACAAGTAACCTTTGTTTCCCCTGCTAAACCTGCTGAAGTCACTAGACTGTCTTTGGGACTTAGTGTCCAATCTTGGAAATTCCCTTAACCTTTAAGTAAAAAATTTGGATATAGAAAGACAAATCCAGAAAGAAGAAATTAAAATTATAAAGCAAGAGACAATATCGTTGAAGTCAGATATCCAAGAAGAAAAGAAGAATTTAAAAACAATTAAGAGTAATCAAGACTTACTTGCTAAAGATAATATAATTATGAAGAAAAAATTGGAAGCTCTAGAGAACAATATTTGGGTCAATAATTTGTGTTTAATTAACTTTTCAAAAATTTTATCTCCACAAGAGATGATAAAGTGTTACTTTTTGGAAATCCTTAAAATACCTGAGAATTCTTTACCACCTCTTACAAGGGTATACTATTTACCAACATGAAATCAGGATCCTCAAAAGAAAGAAGATGAGGGAAAACCACAGGAAGAACCCTTGGACATTTCCTCTTTACTGGTGCAATCAGATAGAGAACTGGCTATTTCAGCCACTCTCTTATTGACTGTGGCTTTGGCCCCAGACAAGGATTGAATTTTTAAACTTTTCTTTAAAAATAGATCCAAAGACTTCCTGGGCTTTCATATTCAGATATTTCCTGATGTCTTGAGAGAGACTCAGAAGAGAAGAAGGGAATTCTTTATGTTAAAACCAGGTGTGACTCAGATAGGGGGGTCTTTTCTTTCTTAGGTATCCCTGTAAATGTGTCATTAGATACCGTTCCTTAAAATATGTATTTGTAGAACCAGCTCATTTGACTGCTTTCCTCTCTTTGAAATGTCTTGAGTGTGAAGAACCATCTGTACCCATGTAATAATTAGCTCTCTTTTCAGCAGCAGATTAAGTGATTTTCTTTGTTAAAATATTAAATTACTCTTATCGATTATCTTGGATCCCAATTTGAGGACTAGTGTGGGATTAAACTAAGATGCTTATTTTTCCTCTTATATTTTGATTTATTTTCAGGATTGAAAGTAAATATTAATATTTTTATTATTATTATATTTTTATTATTTTCAACTTAAATTTCAAGTATTACACTTGTACAGAAAGCAAGAATAGAATAGATATCAAATACAATAGTAATATAATTCCTAAGTTAACAAATATACTATTTATGCTCAAGTCCACAAATTCAGATCCAAGAATTAAAGAAAATTGGCGAAATTATAAAGAAAAACGGTAATAATAACAAGAAACTGAGAGCTATAGCATTGAGATGGGGTCACAATATCCAAATTATAGGGCTCAAAGATTGTTAACATTCAGACGAGACATAGCCACGAAATTGGTCAGTTGTGATGGTTCAAAAAACACATATTTAAGAGTACGGTAATATACAATACATTTACACGGGTGTCTCAAATAAAAAGTTGCCCCCAAAGATAAAACCCCAGGTTTCAAAAGAAGAAATTCATGGCGGCGCCTTTGCGTCTCCCGTGCCAAATCTGGGAACATTTGTATTTTATAACCAAAAAAGCTTTTTTGTCTATTTTTAAAGTAAAGTTCTAACAACCATGTTTTATCAATTGGCAAAGCTAAAGTAATAATCATAGTGGCTGGTGATGCTAAATCCTTCTCAGATGTTTCTAAAATCTGTGAAATGTTTAAGGGTTCTTGATCTGAAGATTTTACTTTTGGTTGTTGATTTTGTTCTTTATCAGGCAAATAGTAAACCCTTGAAAATGGTGGTAATGAATCTTCGGGTATCTCTAAATTCTCCACTAGATATCTATTAAGCATATCTCTAGGTGTTACTAACTCGAGTCTTGGAAAATTAATTAACCTTAAATTATTGCTACGTAAGTTGTTCTCAAGCATTTCAATTTTCTTCCTTAGGTTAATATTGTCTTTAACTAAGGTCTCTTGAATTTGTTTCGATGATACAATTTCTTTTTCTATTTTTTGAATAGATGAGTTAGAAGTATTCGTTTCTTCTCTTAAATTCTTCAGTTCCTTATCGTGTTCCTTAATTTTCCTTTCAATTTGTTGAAATGTAGGAGTAATATTTTTAACAAAACCAGCCATTAAGTCCCAAATAGAGTCTAAAGTCACTTCTGCAGGTTTAATCAGTACAATTGGAGTTTGTGTAAATGTAAAGTGCTCACCGTCCTGAAGTCCTTCAGGGGGTGTCTTCTGCCCTTCCCCCTCATGTTGAGATGGTGTTCCCCCAGATATCTCCATGGGGGCCCTGGAAAGGTGGACCCCAACCTCCAAACTCTCCAGTGAATCCTTCCTTGCCTCTGGAGAGGAGAAAACCAGTGAATCCGGGGTTTCCCTGCCCCTGGGAGAGCTGGTCGTCTGGGCTGCGGGGACGGTGCCCTAACGTCGGGGCTCAGTGTAGTATCGGGCCCAGGAGCATCCACAACGGGTTCGCCTCCCTGTGTCCTCTGCGGGCCGCCATCTGACGTCGCTGTGACCTCCTGCATGCGCCTCAAGAGTTCATGTATATTCCCGAGACCCGGGGCTCCAGGACGCCGCAAGGCAGAAGCGGCACTCCGGCCCCGTCTCTTCGGCATCGCGGTAAGTAAAAACCACTAGAAAAGTTCCAATGAACGCGATCCTGGGACACGCAGCTCAGCGTGTCCTGCTCTCAGATCGCCATCTTGGATCAGTAAATATTAATATTATGTTTTCTTGATCTCACTTTCTGTACAAGATGATATGCTTGATAATAATGTGTAAATTTTATAAATAAATAAATTTAAAAAATAAATAAATTAACAAAAACAACATCACATTCATCATACAATAATTAACATTTCCACATAATCATTGGACATAAAAAATAAAAACATGACAACAATAATATTAATAATAATAATAATAACAGTTTATATACCGCAGGACCGTGAAGTTCTATGCGGTTTACAATGATTAGAAAAATGCTACAAATTGAGTGGAACATGCATAGTTATAGATTAGTGGCTAACAGTTTAAGGGATCAGATTTATGGGAGAGATTGTACAGATAGGTACTTCAAGAACAGGTATGTTTTTAGGTGTTTCCTAAATTCACCATAGTTATTTGCGTGTATAATTAGTTTTTCCAGGTCTTTGCCCCATAAGGCTGCTTGATACGATAGAAGATGTTGATGTCTTTTAAATATTACACAAACAGAAATCTTTTCTTACTGTAGCCTACCGCAATATTCACATGACAGATCAACTCTTCTCCAACCGCCAACTCAACCTGCGTATTTCTTAAGGCAAAACAGGTGGTGTTTTAGCAATTTTTTTAAAACACCCAAACTTCTTTGTTGTTTAATATAAAATGGGAACCTATTCCATTCTTCTGGTCCTAAACATGAAGAAATGGTTCTACAACCAAGAATGCCTTAACAAAGTTTGATCCATTGTCAGTAACTGTACAGAGAACTTTGTCAGTGATACAAAATTTGGAGTGGATCTACTGTTGTTGTTTTTTTTTTTTAATCTTTATTCATTTTAAAGCTAGCCCAAAGTGCAACATATTATCAATCAATTAACACAATAGACAGCACTCAATTCCTTCAAATGATACAATAAATACCCCCTCCCCATCCCCACCCACCCTTCCTAAAAGTGTAAAAACACTTAATATAATGCAATTGATCAAGATAAACAACCTTGCAAACAAATAATAAATTAATTACATACCCCCCTCCCACCCACCCACCCATCCTGATGTGTATAATCAAAGTGCTAAAACCAATAATCAATCTTTACAAAATTTTGTCAATGGGTCCCAAACATCCTTAAATTTCTTATAATGTCCCAATTGTATTGCTCTCATATGTTCAAATTTATAAGTTTGACACAAGGATTCCCACCAAAAACTATAGTTTAACCTGTCCCAATTTTTCCAGTTTTTCAGAATAAGTTGTATAGCGACTCCCGTCATGATGAAAAGTAATTTGTTGTTATGGGAAGTTATTAGACACTTGGCCCTCATCAAGTTGCCAAACAGCACTGTATCATATGTCAATGCCATTGGAGCTTCCAGTATTCTATTGATTTGACTCCAAATGGATTGCCAAAACTTAAGTATCAAGGGACAAAAGAAGAGCAGATGATCCAGTGTCCCTATATCGAGATGACAGTGCCAGCATCTATTTGACTTAGAACTATCTAATTTTTGTAATCTAACAGGGGTCCAAAAACTTCTATGCAACAAAAAAAAACCCAACATGTTTGTCTCATAGATGCTGACGCTGTACATCTCATCCTCCAAATCCAAATCCAAATCCGTGGCCATTGAGACAAAGAAATCTGCTGCTTAATCTCAATGCTCCAAATGTCTTGAAGACTAGTTTTTGGTTTTGATGGATCTTCTTGAGTGTGGATGCAATCAGGTTGAAAGTATGTAGTCATCGCAAATGTGAACATGCCAGTGCTGCAGACTTTCATTCCAATGTAATCTCAATCCAGTGTACTCCAAAAATGCTTCTGTTGTGGGAGGTCCATATGTAAGCTGTTGTGCAGACTTCAGTCACAAATGACCAGTGGCGTACCTAGCATATGTAAATAGCCGCTGGTAACCCAGATGTGATGAAAAATCAATGTATGATAGAGTAAACACTTTCAACACTGAATGTGAAGATGTCCAAAAATGTAAGCCAGGAACAGCATAGACGTAACTCAATCCAAAAAATGAAGGAAAAAGCCTCAGAAAGGGTCCTCCCACCTCATCAAAACGGCTCAAAGAGGTGGTCAAGCGTTCACCTCACTGGCAAAAAACCTTAATTATATGATAAAGTCTTATGCTGTGCTGTAATGTGCCAACGAAAATTAAATAATAGAGGAATTATTCCACTTATCTTCACTGATCGGTACACCAACGATCAGGTTTCTTTCAGAACAGGACGCCAAACTGCCTCTTGCACCTTTTTGCCAGTGGTATATAAATACTAAAAATAAATTAATTAAGTGATGTACCTCAAGCATTTTCCCTATCTGTCCTGACAGACTCACTATCTAATGTACCTGCAGCAATGGGGGATTAACTTGCCCAAGGCCACAAGGAGCAGCATGGGATTTGAACCCATAACCTCGGGGTGCTGAGGCTGTAGCTCTAACCACTGGGCTATACACTCCCACCAATTTAGTCAATCTTATCAAAAAATAACTAGTTACATTGATATTTACTTAAAATGTAACTAATTACAGCAACTAGCATTATTGTAACTGGTTACTACCCAACATTGTACAAGAGTTCACTATCCTTTCCCTCTCTGAGCTCCCTTGGTATCTGGCATGTATCATATAAAGCCACATTGCTTAGTCAACTTTCAATTTTGCAAGTTCTTCATAAACCAGAAGTCTTCCTTATTTTTCAAGCAGGGGTCAGTTTGTGAAAAAGAGTTCCGTGTGAGAGCCAAACTGTCAGTGAATGAAGCAGCAGATACCCTGTTAACCTCCACTATCCAGTCTCCACCTCTGTGCTCTTCAAGCTTGCTCTCCCTTGTCCCCCTCCACCTGACATACACGCACACAATTTTGAATCTTCCTCCACTGAAAACTCCTCCACCCAACCAACAAAGTTGGGGCAGTCTCCATCGAGAGCTATACACTTAGTCCAGCGACTTTTCACTTTTTTTGTCCCTTTGGAAAGATACAGAACAAAAAAAGTGGAAAATCGCTGGACTAAGTGTATAGCCCTCAAAGGAGACTGCCCCAACTTTATTAGTTGGACTGAGAACTTTTCAGCGGCCCCTTGTATACTTTCTCTGGAGGTTTGTTTGTTGGGCTACTTTTGAACAGCCATTCTGTTTCTCTCCAGTACCACATAGCTTGCATTAATATAAGAACACTAGCTTTATAGCCCGTTACATTAACAGGTGCTAGAATATATGTGTGTGTTTGTCTTTATTTTTTTCTTTCTCTGTCTCCTTAGCCGCTTTCTGTATTTCTGTCTTTCTTGGTTTTGGCTGTCCATCACCACCCCTTGCGTGCTCCCCCTGTCCATTCTCCCTTCCTTTTACCTCCCCTTATCCAGCAGCAGCCCTTCTCCATTGTTTTACCTCCCCCCTGTCCATCACCACCCCTTGCGTGCTCCCCCTGTCCATTCTCCCTTCCTTTTACCTCCCCTTATCCAGCAGCAGCCCTTCTCCATTGTTTTACCTCCCCCCTGTCCATCAGCACCTCTTCCTGCTCCCCCTGTCCAGCAGTACGCCTCCCTTCCTTTCCCCCCCATCCATCAGCACCTCTTCCTGCTCCCCCTGTCCAGCAGTAGGCCTCCTTTTCTTTTTTTCCTCTCTATCCATCAGCACCTCTTCCTGCTCCCCCTACTCCCCCTGTCCAGCAGTAGGCCTTCCTTCCTTTTTCCCCCTGTCCATTAACACCTCTTCCTGCTCTCCCTGTCCAGCAGTAGGCCTCCCTTCCTTACCCCCCCTATCCATCAGCACGTCTTCCTGCTCCCCTTGTGCAGCAGTAGGCCTCCCTTCCTTTCCCCAACCCCCACCAGAGCAGAATCTCCCCTCTGTCTATCCCCCCAACAGTCCAGCTCCGGCGCGTCGCTCGTGCACAGCAGCGGGAGCAGCGCCACCAGCAGCAGTGCCGCCATCGGGAGCCCTTCTCGAGGGAGCGGGACAGGCTGCTGAGGAGCTTCGGGGGCTGCTGAGATGGCAGAGACGGAGTGGCCGAGCTGAACTGGCATCCCCCACCCCTCCCCGGTGCCAGCGCCGCTCTCCCTCTCAGCGAGCCGGGCTGGAAAAAAAAGGAGACTGTGACGTATATGCGCGCATGCGCACTCGTGCCGTCGCAACGGAACAGGGAACACGCGGCGCGAATGTGCATGCGCGCTTAACATTTTATTATTATTGATAAGAATTGTCATACTGGGACAGACTAAAGATACAGTATCCTGTTTCCAACAATAGCCAATCCAGGCCTCTAGCTAGATCCCAAGTAGCAAAACAGATTCTATGCTGCTTTATCCTAGGAAGAAGCAGTCGATTTCCCCAAGCCTTCTCAATAATGGCCTATGGACTTCTCTTTTAGGAAATTATCTAAACCAGTGGTCTCAAACTCAAACCCTTTGCAGGGCCACATTTTAGATTTGTAGGTACTTGAAGGGCCTCAGAAAAAAATAGTTAATGTCATATTAAAGAAATGACAATTTTGCGTGAGGTAAAACTCTTTATAGTTTACTAGTATTTAAGCCCGTTACATTAACGGATGCTAGTAAAGCCTCCTTCCCTCACATGTCCCCTATTTTCAGCCCCAGCTCCAATCCCATTTCCCCCCCCCAGCCCCCTTCTCCCATCTTTTCCCTTTCAACCCCAGCCCCCCACGAAGCAGGTGTTGTCCCCGTAGCACATGCCATCCGCGGAAGAGGAGCAGAGCGCGGGGAAGAGGGAGGGTGAGCATGTTAGAGCCGGTTCCTGCGCATCTGCCGTGAGGTGAGCCAACCCACCGCCATCTTCCATTTTCGACGTCATATTCTGGACGCAGTAGCCAGGGAGCCAGGCCCCCTACGCCCACGCTCCGTTACTATTCAGATGTGATCATCTCTCTGTCTCACAGCGGGCTTGCAGGCTCCGGCCAGACAAAGTTCATTTTTTAGTTCAAAGTCGACGCTGCGTCTCCTCTCTTGATCCCCGGCAGAGTCGGAAGTCTTCTCCGACTCTGGTGAGGTTCGATGGAGGAGCCGCGGCGAGGGCTTTGAACAAAAAAAAAAATGAACTTTGTGTGGCCATCATGTTTCTATGTGTCTGTGTTAGGCTGAGGTAGAATGGGGCAAGGCCAAGTGTCCTCTTTTTTTAAAAAGAAAATCTGGTAATCCTACTTAGAGGGAACATAGGTCAGGATGGGGCCATGAGCACCAGGTTCTAGCCTGAAAAGGGTTTTGGACAAGGAGTAGGAAGATCAGAAAACAAAAGTGTGCTTTTGTAATGTGTGTATTTGGAAGGGTACAAGTGTAAATACAGAGGCATTCAGGTCCTTCAAGGTTCTAACAGTATAGTATGGTTCTAACAGTATGATGTATTTGACTTTTTCCCTACCCCTAACTATTCTGGAATGAGGGACAGCCCTTTTGCCTGTATTATTCTTTGGAGGGAAAACTGGGGGAAAGAAATTCTGAGCCCCTGAGGAATTACTTGCCTTTGATTCCTGCTTCCTGATCACAGTGCTGTTAAATGTAAGGGGATCCGTGATTGGTTAGCTCATGCAGTGGACAGGAGTAGAGGAAAGATATGGAAACAGTAACAGAGTCCATAACAGAGTCCATTCAGTTGGTGTAATGAATCATAGTGAAACCTGGACAGGGTCCAGACCATCACCACTGCATCACAAGTGAAGCAAGAGACGAAAAGGAAAAGATCGAGCCTGAAGAAACAAGAGGGGACTGGAAGAAGTCTACAAGGATAAAAGAACCAGCAGCAGAGTTCCATCTGAGAAGCGATCACATCTACCGAAGACTCAGAGAGCCCTGCTAAAAGATGAAGTATTTACAGAGGTACTTTTCGTCTGAGAGAGGGGTCTCAAATAGTCAGAAGGCTGTATCCAGGACCCTCTATCCATACAGAGGGCACTCAAGAAAAACGTACTATGAGACTGTTAAAACAATTTATCATTTTACGTTTGTATATAGTTGCCACTAAACATTTGTCCCATGTTTGACCTGTAGAATCCAAGTTATAGATTATAGTAAACCTTTTGCTCAGAGTTTACATTCTGGACTGGACTTTTACTGGGAGAGCGTGCTAAGTTCTCACTACCTGCTGCACAAATTGTCAATATTGTAATCCATTCTCCTTCTGGATCAGAGGTCTAATCCTCCTCCCTTCCTCTAGAATATCAAAAGCTTCTCTGCAGGGAGACTTGTAATCCTTCCTTTTGTCGCTGTGGTACAAGGTGTACTGGCCTGAGTGAGCCACAAGCCAAGAATGAACCTGGTAAACAGCATCTGGTTTTTAGGGGTTTTCTGGGAATAACATTCAATGGCTGATGTCATCTGGCTTTACTGTTCTTCCAGGAGCTTTTTATTCAATCCCAACTTACAGTTCTTTGCTCACTTGTGTATTAAGTCACAGAGATTGCTGCAACCATAGACTGCTGAGAAAGACTATGAACCTCTTAAAATGGTCTATATTTCAGCACCATTTATACTCAAAATATGATTAATTCCTAATCTAAATCCTGGGGGAACTCCCCCCCCCCCAAAAAAAAAAAAAATAACCCTACTGAACAAATAACGTAGACAAAATGATTTTGATGTAGTTTAATTTATTAAGTTTTGGTATACAGTACCACCTAGAGAATGACACGGTGACAAAATTCATCACCGTCCCGTCCCCGCGGATAAACGCAGGAAACCATCTCAACTTCAGTCTTTCTACACCAGCATTCTTCAATGCAAGGCTTGAGGATCAGTGGCTTTGTCCATTCATACTCTGATTCTTCCCTCTATCCTTAAAGAATGACATGGAGATGGTTTCCCATGGTTATCCGCGGGGATGGGGACGGTGATGAATTTTGTCACTGTGTCATTCTCTAATACCACCTCTCAAACAATTGACACAGTGAAATGGTTTACAAAGAGTTAACAAAATAATTCTCCCGTTTTACAAAGCGGTGCTAGCAGCTGCTGCTGAGGGAATTGCTCTGACGTCCATAGGGAATTAATGGACGTCAGAGTGTTTGCCACGTAGTAGGCGCTAGTGCGGCTTTGTAAAAGAAGCCCTAAAATAGAGACAGGAAAGCAAAAATTAAAACATACGCACAAAAAAAGGAATAAGAAAGAAATCAGCAATTGCAACTGAGGGATTACCAAAAGCAGGGGATAAGGAAGCCAGACAGTTTCAACAATAAGCATCCTTATGCAAAAAATGTTTGTGAAGCTCAGTAGTTTCCTTAGCTCAATTAATTGACTAATTGGAATTAAATGCTTAAATAATTGTTTATGAGTAATATGTTACCACTTTGCAAAATGCATCTGCATGACTGTTTGAAAATCTTCTCCTATATAAAAGGCCCTAAATGATTCTGAGTTTGGGATTCACCCTAAAAATGAAAGAGAACTCATTGTACAATAATCAAAAGAATTCCAGGGGAGTTGATACTCCTCCCTCTGGACAGGGCTACAAGATTATTTGTAAATATTTGGGGGTTCGTCCATTTATTTATTTCAGACATTTATAGGTCACACCATCCACAATTCTGGACAGGTCACAAGTATTCACATTAAAATATACAAACAATAAACCGCTGCAAAAGAAATCAGAGACCAGACTAATCAAGTTAAAATTTAAAAAAACTAGACCAAATACAAATGCCTTCAATTTTTTTTATTTTCAATACTGCAAAAATGCAGTGTCAGTCCCCAAATCTATAGGGAGGGCATTTGATAAACATACAACCCCCAAATTTGCAACATCCCATTCTGATATTTTTTTTTGGATTTAACATGTTCGAAAGAGGGCAAATGCAATAAACACTTGCCAGCTGAACACAATGACTTAACTGAACAATAAGGTCTAAAACACACAGCAAGAGCAAAGTGGGGGGGAATCACAGTTTAGAATCTTGAAAATCAACACTGAAATCTTAAATCTGATACTCCATTAAAACATTAAAATATGTTTTTTTTCGATCCGAGTCAGCTAACGAAATTTTTATCTCAAAAGCGACTGGAAAATGGAGGAATAACTATGACTCAGGACTAGATATATTTGCTCCTCATCTAGCAAAGGACAGTTATTTTTCTTTATTAACATAATCCTAGTTTAAAAATTCATTCTTGAATCTAGTTGTGAGGACTTGAGTGAGATTAATTTGTATGTAATAGTTAAAGATTATTCTTTGTTTTTTATTTTTCCTTATAAGTTTTTATTGTGATTCCTATTATCATTTTACGTGATAACCACACTATCTGTACAAGATTTTTTATGCTTGAAAGAAATTTTAAATTCAATAAATAAATAATTAAAAAAAACAGAGTCTAAAACAGTGTCTCTCAAACTGGTGTGCCCTGAAGAGATTACAGGTGTGCCATGAGAGATTCCAGAATTTTACTTTATTTAGAAAAATTTCCTTCATGAGTATACACTACAATAGATGACACGTACGTTGCCTATGCAAAGGTCTGTCAATGTTATGAGCATCTGTGTGTGCAAGGATACAACTGCCTAGACAAGCATTCTTTGATGTGATTGGTCCTTGAAAACTAACGGCAAGTAATTTTTTTGTGGTTTTTTTGTTGTTGTTTTATCCAGTAGTTATCTTAACCAGCAACAAAGCAATCAAGGCTTTGTTACCATTTGTATCTTCTCATCTTTGCGAATTTGGATTTTCAGATCTGACAGAAATTAAATAAAAAATAGAGAACGACTGCAGATGGTGGATGATGAAATGCATGTCTGTCTGTCGACTACTGAGCCATGTTTTGAGTTCATTTGCACTCAAAAACAAGCTCATCCATCGCATTAATTAGCAATTCTATCTACTTTAGTTTCACCATTGTAACAATTTTCCATACGTAGCTTAAAGAATGTTAAATAAATAACTCTCAAATTTTATTTTTTGTTGCTTTTGTAATTTTATCATGTCAATTATAATGTGCCACGAAAAACATTTGCTCCATTTAGTGTGCCAGAGCTAAAACAGTTTGAGAGACACTGGTCTAAAAGAACCCCAAGGTACTTATATTATTTTACAATTGTCAACACAACCCCCATCTATCACTACGGAATGAAGAATATCTGAGGCATCATACTCTGAGATAAAAACAGCACTTGTGGTTTTCCAATATTCCATCTATTAAGGAATATCTACAAACCAATGCTCTCCAAATATAAAGTGAACCACTGACAGGAAAAAAATCCCTGCATATTGTCAGCATACAACTGATACTTTGCTCCTAAACCCTTCAACATATCACAAATCGGTGCAAGGTATAAATTAAACAGGGCAACAGTTAATGCCGACCCCTGGGGCACACCTGTTACAAGAGGTTACCCAATGTGAGGTCTTCTTCCCCACAAAAACCCAACAGCAACAATTCAAAGAGAAAGGGGAAAAAACCACCACCATACAATATCCTGTATGTATCTACTGTAAGACAATATACAAAAGGAAAAAAATTGAAGACTACAATGACTCTTTCAAGGAATGTTCATCCTCCTAACATGAGCTCAAGAACAAGCCAGAAAATCAACCACAAAGCTATGGTATGCCCTCACCTGGAGTACTGCATCCAGCACTGATCGCCGTACATGAAGAAGGACACAGTACTACTCGAAAGGGTCCAGAGAAGAGCGACTAAGATGGTTAAGGGACTGGAGGAGTTGCTGAACAGTGAAATATTAGAGAAACTGGGCCTTTTCTCCCTCGAACAGAGAAGATTGAGAGGGGACATGATCAAAACATTCAAGGTACTGAAGGGAATAGACTTAGTAGAAAAGGATAGGTTGTTCACCCTCTCCAAGGTAGGGAAAACGAGAGGGCACTCTCTAAAATTGAAAGGGGATAGATTCCATACATAAGAAAGTTCTTCTTCACCCAGAGAGTGGTAGAAAACTGGAACGCTCTTCCGGAGTCTGTTATAGGGGAAAACACCCTCCAAGGATTCAAGACAAAGTTAGACAAGTTCCTGCTGAACCGGAATGTACGCAGGTAGGTCTAGTCTCAGTTAGGGTGCTGGTCTTTGACCAGAGGGCATGAGTGGACTGCTGGGCACGAGGGACCACTGGTCTGGCCCAGCAGCGGCAATTCTTATGTTCTTATGTACAGATCTGAAGGCCTCTTTCACCAAGGCTGATGTAAGGGTTCATGTGTCAGGAAAGGTGGGAGAACAGCAAAGAAGAAACCACTGCTCTCTAAATTTATTTATTTCTTTGTTTGTTTTGTACTTAGGATTTATTTACCATCTTTTTAAAGAAATTCACTCAAGGTGGTGTCCAGCAAGAATAAACCAAGCATAAGCAATGGACAATTACAGAAGTATAGAACATTGCTTCCTACCTCAAGTTCACCAAAAAAACATCTGATTGACCCACAAGACCTCTGGAATAATGTTCTCTAGACAGATAAATAAAAAACTGAACCTTTTGTTCACAACAAGTGTTTTTTTGTTAGGAAAAAAATCAAAATATTTCCTTCATCTTGAATGTCAAGCTTGATGGTAAAGACCTTGCTTTATCAGGATGGACAGCTCATCCATCATTAAAGGATCCATGAAATCTAATTTATGTAAGAAACTTCCAGAGGATAATATTATAAAGGTACGCTAGCGGTTTTAGCACGTGCTTAGCGCATGCAAAAATGCCGCATGCGCTAGCCGGTACTGCCTCCTTTTAAGCAGGCAATATTTTTTCAGCTAGTGCGCGCTAATTCTCTGTGTGCACTAAAAACGCTTAACGTACCTTTGTAAAAGGAGCCCATAATTATCCAGTCTGTGAATATCATTCAGGGGTTTCTCTCATCAGCTGCACTGCTGATGCACTTCTCTCTCCGTATTCGCGGTTTCAGCATTTGCGGTTTCGATTATTCACGGTTTATAGCTTGCTGGCTCCTCACTCCCCCCACCCCCACCCCCCACCCCCCCCAATTACATCAGCTTGCATAGAGAAATTGCTGATTCCAAGCATTTACAGAGAAAATCGCCAATTCCCAGCACTTTCTTCACTGTGTTTTGCCTCTCCTTCAGGAACAGACCAGGTCTCCCACCATGTTATTTGCAGTTTCACTATATTCATGATGGTTTTTAATAGAAAACAGCGAATAACATATGAAAAAGTTATTCACGGTTTTTCTGCATTTGCGGTTCTGTTAATCCCCTATCACAGCGAATACGGAGGGAGAAGTGTGTTGTAAACTGGATCTGCAACGTCTCCCTCATTCTCTGACTTGCTTCTCTCTTTTGAAGACAGCTGCTCTCTCTCTCTCTGGGGGAATGGGTATGGGGAGCTCAAGGCAATGTGACACCAGGGCGATGGATGAAGGAATGTCCAGATATGTGACTGCAGATGCATGCTTGTCAGTTCAGCATTGGGCAGAGTCCACCATGCAGAAGCAGCAGTTACTTGAGTGGTCAGTGGGTTCCTGCCAGATTCTTGGGATAGCAAACTTCATGACTTTTTCCCTCTGCACTTTCCTGTAGACGAACAAAATGAAATTGTAGTAATGAAAACAATACATTTATTTCACTTATGACTAATGTGTACCAGATTTTTGTAACATATTTCATACATGACATATTTTCAAATAACATTGAAAATTGTAAGCTTTAAATATTTGTAAAAATTAAACATTCTAAGAAATTTCAGAGCAGAAAATACTGCCAGCCTATGCCAGTGAAATGTCCAAGGTTTATCTTGAGATCCCTAACAAGCATGCTGAAATACGCCTTTTAGGCATCACACCTCTTAGCAGATTCTTCTATGGAGTACTTTTTCTCTCTTGTCTTTTTTTTTTTTAATCTTTATTAATTTTCAAAGCTAATACAAAGTGCTATAAATTATACAGACATTAATAACAAAATAAGTACTTAAATTCCATTAATAATAATACAGAAGATACGATCTTGTCTTGATAAATTGGCCACATACATAGCAAAATGCATATACCGGATGTTTTCACCTTAGTAAAAGGGCCCCTAAGTTTACTCAGCTTGGAATCAATCTGGAACGTTCTGCAAAAAAGGCAAATTGCAAAATATCAATGTCCTGGTCACAAAAGCAAAGTTTGGAGGGGAATGATAGCTATTTTCTATACTTTTGTGAAATGGGCAATTAAGAGCAAACACTTATAACCTAGGAACAAAAATAATAATAATAATAAGGAGGTGTGCTAAGAAACCAAGTGTCCAATAATGTTTCCATATTCATTGGGGATATCCTGAAAACCCAACTGGCTGGGGGACCTCCAAGATGGGACTCACTGTCTTAGGCCATGCTCTTTTCATGTATCCTTCAGCAAAGCGTTGTAAGTTTAAAAGATATCATAAACGTATGCTTTCGTATCAAGCTGCTGTCTGGGATAAAGATTTTAAGCAACTATTCTCTGTATCTGTTTCATACTTGGATTTCAGAAAGTATCTAAAGACATTTGTTTTCTAGATTCTTGGGTAACTAATTTCTCTAAGAGTTTCTGTTGGGATTATAGGATAATCTTTTGTAAACCGCATAGATCCTCACGGTTATGCGGTCTATAAATTGATTTTAGGTTATATTATCTTATAATAATAATAATCATTTATTTTCTTGTATACCGCCCCACCAGTAGTTCTACGCGGTTCACAACAGTGAAGAAACCAAGCAAGACATTTCAGTTAGAAATACAGTGGTGCCTCGCATAACGGCCGCCTCGCACAGCGAACGCTGCGCACAACGAACTTCTTGTCTTGATCCGTACAACGGACTTCGTTTCACACAACGAAGTCGCCCGAGCTGCATCGCTTAACTGGCGCTACATATTTTAAACCTCCCCCCGCCGCCACTGCATATGTTTAAACCTCCCCCCGCCGCCACCGCATATGTTTAAACCTCCCCCCGCCGCCACCGCATATGTTTAAACCTCCCCCCCGCCGCCTGGGCCTGCGCTGATCTCTGAATGGCTGCAGTCAGCTCTTGCGGGACTCACAAGAACTAACTGCAGCCAGCTCTCGCGGGACTCACAAGAACTAACTGCAGCCATTCGGAGATCGGCATGGGCCCACACAGGCGTGCAGAGGAATTGCTCCTGATCTCTGCGCTTCTGGCCTGTACGCCACTGGCTGGGAAAGATGGGAGGAATTAAAAAAGGTACTGGGGAGTATGTGGGGGGTGATTATAATACACAGCAAGGATCAACAAAACCCCTGTCTCCCCTCCCCTTCACATATATCCCCTCTATATCATGCTAACAGCTCTAACAAGGTAAATTTATCTTTTTTTATGTCATCTTAGCATATTTTATGCTACAGAACGAATTATTTTTTTTTACATGTATTGTTATGGGAAAATGCGTTTCACATAACGAACTTTTCGCATAACAAACTTGCTCCTGGAACGAATTAAGTTCGTTGTGTGAGGCACCACTGTACAATCTTGAACACACTACATTCTAATACATCAATTAATATAACAATTAAAATTGGATTTTAAAAATACTCAGCTATTAATACATCAGTAACAAAAAACTGCTATAATAAAAAGTTTGGAGATAAAAACTGTTAAAAACACAACCTGATAAGAAAAGGCACCATTAAAGGAATCAGCATTCTTATTTATCAAATAAATGAGTTTTTAATATTTTTCTAAATATAGGGTATGAATACGCTTGGATAATCAATGGACTCCAGGTTGATCAGAGCATCCAACCATTCCTTCTTTATAGGTTACGGGTCCTAGGATCTACTGGGATGGGTCTGATGATCTGATGTAGGTAGCTTTGTGGTACATTTCTAACCAAGACCTTGAGGGCTGCGTATGAAAGCCAGAAATCAGAGGTTTTGCACTTAGAAAATAAACATTAACATTCTTATGGCTGTGACCCAACACTTTGACCTTAAGTTGGAGAATAAATATTCAATAAAACTGAAGACATCATAGATTTTTATCAGCGCTTTCCATATACTAAAAGCAAGCCAGCAGCTTCTCTCATGCCAGGCCTTTCTAGCCTCTGTAGTCTTCCCTATTGGATTAGAACTGATTCTGTCAGGCAGACAGAAGGAATACAGATTAGTTTACCAAAGAGTTTCATTCAATAGAGCTTTTTTCCTCCACCTTTATAGGTCTTTGGAAACTGCAGGCAGAATGAGGCCTTTCAGAGGTGTTCATTTCCCAAAACAAACCTTTTTTTCAGACTTTGCCCGACTGCCCTGGCTGGACTGTAGCTCTTTCAGCCTTGCTTTTCTTGCACCAGATCTCCTTTGGGATTCTCCGTGGGACTTTTGTCCAGCATGCTCAGATTGTGTTACCATTCATTGGATTTTAAGAACTTTTTTTTTTCTTACAGAGTAAATTGGTGGCCCAAATCCTGGGCAAATGCGACTGTGTTTGAAGGACTACTGTTACCCAAATAATTATTTTATTTTATTTATTTACTTATTTATAATTTTTCACAATAATTTCCAAGCATAACATACTTGTACAGAAAGGTAGATTGAGCAAAATATTCAAATTAATACTTCAAACTAAAAGGAAACTCAAACTATATGTTGAATCTATCTCCTCAACTAAAGATCCAAGATTATACATCAGAGTGATTTCAAGGAAAGCAAAAGCTATCAGAAATTAACAATTCTCTAGATTTACAGCTTAACTGTTGAGTGAGGAAAACTTTCCAAATATAATATCAGTCAGTATTAAACTTCTCTCTCAAGGGTTTTAAGGGATATGAATCTAGACAACTGTGAAGGTTCAAGGAAAACATACTTTAAGGAATGATATCTAATCACACACTTGCAGGGAAATCTCAAATAGAAAACACCTCCCAACTCAGTCACTGCTGGTCTTAAAATCAGGAATTGGTAGCTCCTTTTTTGTGTCTCTCTCGAGACATCTGGAAACATCTGGATTTTGTGTCCCAAAAATTCTTTAGATCTATTTTTGAAGAACATTCTTAAAATCCATTCCTTATCTGGTTGCAAAGCAACCGTGAGCAAAAGTGTTGCTGGAGAAGCCATAGATGCATCAGATGTCTCCAATAAATTTTCATTCCCAGATTTTTGCTGTTGATCAGTTCTCTGTGGTAAATAGTAAACTCTTACAAGGGGAGGCATGGATTGTTCTGGTATATCCAAAATTTCTCTAAAGTACCTTTTAATCATCTCTATTGGAGTGAATACGGGTATCTTAGGAAAGTTTAAAATACGTAAATTGTTAGCTCTGCCCAAATTTTCCAAAGCTTCCATTTTTTTTCCTCAAGAGGGTGTTATCCATTATCAGGGCTTCTTAAATTTTTTCTCCTGAAGTCACTTCTGTGGAAAATTTTTGTAAGTCATTTTTAAGTGTCATAGTGTCTTGTTTTAAATTTAAAAGTTCTTTTTCTTGTTCATTTAGTCTCTCTCCTTGTTTGTTAATTTGTGGGGCAATTGAATTCCCAAGTTTTACTACCAGGTCCCATAGTGCATCCAGAGTAACTTCTGGAGGTTTAGTAACCATTGGAAAAAGTGCAAGTGGTGAAGGGGAACTCTCAGCTCCCAGACATACCTCTGGCTGCCTTGGTCCGCCTCCACTGGAAGTCCTTCCTCAGGCATTCTCTCCGGAGGAAACACAATCTCTCCAGGAATCTCCAGCAAACTCTCAGAAGCCTCCCCTGGCTCAAACACCGCCTCTTCGGACATGTTGAGCACACGTGGAGAGCTCGCTCTCTGAGGCTGTGGGGGCGGGAGTCTGACATCGGGACTCAAGGTGGCGTTTAGCCCAAGGAGATCCACCGTTGCATCACTCCTCGCTGGTGCCTCCTGCGGGTAAGTTCCCGGCTGTTCCGTTTCCCTCTGAAGTCACTGTAAAAGTTCATCAATAGTACCAATCGAGGGAATAGCAGAGCGTTGGGAGGTATTACCGGTGCGTCTTCCCCTCTGTTTCGGCATGGTTGCAGGAGATATCGCAGGTAAAGTTCACAGTGTCTGTCTCAGCAGTAAGCTGTGACGTCCATCTTGGATCTTCCCAAATAATTATATTTTTGTGATAACATGCTGTAATCAGGTGGACTCTGTGCAATTAAATTGCTCTCTGGGTGCAACAAACCACTCTGGATTGACTCCCCAGTCATTCGTAGTGGTATAGAAGCTTCCAAAAAACATAAACATATACCACTTATTAACTGGGTCAGTATAATCATAGGAGAAGGAAGGAGGATGCTTTCAACCACCAAGGCTATTGCACATGTTTAAAGACTTTTATGAGCATTTATGAGTATATTCCTCAAAACTTGTTCCTTTCATCTAGCTGCCCCTTATGCCTGGAATAAATTACCCAAGTTTGTCCATCAGGCCCCTTCCCTTCCCTTGTTTAAAAACAGACTGAAAATCTTCCGTTTGATAAAGCCTTCAATCCTTAACCCTACTCCTCTGCCCTCCAATCCAGCCAGCTGACTAACCGGTCCCCTTAACTGTATCCATGACATCCTGTTTGTCTGTCTTGGCTGTTTAGATTGTAAGCTCTTTCGAGCAGGGACTGTTTCTTCTTTGAGACTGTACAGGGCTGTATATGGTCTGGTAGTGCTACAGAAATAATTCATAGTAGTAGTAGTAGTGTGAAGAGTTTCAGTCTTTGGGAAGCAGAGCTGAGATTGTGATGTCATAATGCCTCATTCCACCAATAAGAGCCAACCTCATCAGTGATGTCACAATGGCTTGATTGTCCAATACTCCCCTCTGCCCTCCAACCCAGCCAGCAGATTAACCGTTCCCCTTAACTGTATCTATGACATCTTGTTTGTCTATTTTGTCTGTTTAGATTGTAAGTTCTTTCATGCAGGGACTGTTTTCTTCTTCTTTGTGACTCTGTGCAGCGCTCCATGTATCTGACAGTGCTATAGAAATAATTAATGGTAGTAGTAATAGTAGTAGTAGTAGAAATAAAGTGCTGAAAAACTATAGTACTTGCAATAGGTGAACCTCCCTAAATTTTAGTGGAAGAGTAGCCCAATGGTTAGTGCAGTGGACTGAGAACCAGAGGTACTGGATTTAATTCCCATTGCACAAGTCGCTTAACCCTTCATTATCCCAGGTACAGAAAGCTTAGAATGTGAGTCCACCAGAGACAGAGAAAGTATCTGCTTATAATGTGTAAATTGCTTTGTTTATACCATGGGAAGGCAATATATCAAATGTCCTGACCATACTATAATGAGCCTCTTTTACAAAGTTGCAGTAGGAACTGAATGGGTTTTGGTGCATTTACCGCAGCTTGTAAAAGGGGCCCTAGATTTTAACATAGTTTACAATCCAAAAGGCCAGTTTTACGGCTGTGGTAAAAAATGGCTTTAGCACTCGGGGGGAAAAAAACTACAGAAGGGTTCGCTAATACCACTTTTTACAACAGCTTAGTAAAAAATAAAAAATTCTAAAAAATAAATTAATAAACTAACTGATGCATTATTGATAGCAGAACACAGTTTCTGGTAGTAGCTAGTTTAACAGAATGAAAGGAAGGAAGTTGTAGTAATCCTTTTTGAGATGAATGTAATGTATGTATACTAACATAATTATATTTTATATGCAGAGCTTCAGGTTCAAAGTTCTACTACTACTATTAATTACTTCTAAAGAGCTACCAGAAGTACTCAGCGCTGTACAGTGTCACAAAGAAGACGAAAACAGTCCCTGCTTGAAAGAGCTTACAATCTAAACAGACAAGACAGACAAACAGGATGCTGAATACTCAGACATTTCAGACTTCCTGTTCACTTATTTTTAGGGCTTATGGCTATCCCTTTTGGGTCTTGCATCTAGAGCACTGTTCTTCAACTGCTGGTCCGCGGACCAGTGCCGGTCTGCAGGGCCAGCATGTGCATCGTGACCGAGACAGTGTTCTTCAGCTGCCAGTCTGACTTGATGTGGCGTTATCTTTGGGCCGGCTCCCTCTTCCTCACTGACACAGTGCACAAAGATGCGGGCAGTGGCTCCTACGCGCGTCCCGCGCCTGAACCGGAAGCCTTCTCTCTTGACATCACAATGTCAGAGGGAAGGTTTCCGGTTGAGGCGTGGGACCTGCGTGGAGCCACTTCCCGCGCCTTTCTGCACTGTGTCAGTGAGGAAGAAGGAACCGGCCCGAAGATAACACCGGGGGCGGCATAAAATGGCCAGAAGTTAAGGCACAGCATGGAGGGAGGGAGACAACAAAAGTAGGGGGAATGGTTTTAGTTTTTAATTTGGTGATTGAATTTTGTTAATTTTGAAAATTTACCTCTGCTGTCTGTATAATCTGTGTTTTGGTAGGAATTAATGTTGAGAAGCATATCTACAGTGTGATTTGTGTTTAATTTTCTGGTTAACCATTATGTGTTAATAAGATAATATTTTGTGTGGAACCTTGGTTTACAAGCATAATTCGTTCCAGAAGCATGCTTGTAAATCAAATTACTCGTATATCAAAGCGAGTTTCCCCATAGGAAGTAAGGGAAACTCGCTTGATTGGTTATGCCCCCCCCTCCCCCGGCCATCGGCGCTGCTCCACCCTACCCCACCACATCCCCAAAAGGACCCTCCACTCCCGAGGCCACTGGTGCGCTTCCACAACCCCCCCTGCGAACCAGCATCGCCCCCCCCCGCCCGCAAACACCGCCCCCTCGTGAACGTCCGCCCCACCCCCCGCGCAAACCAGCATCCCCCGCCTGCCCAAACTGAAGGCTTACCCCAATCTGGCATCGGCACGCAGCACCAACCCACAGGAAGTGTTGGTGCCCGAAGATCCTGCCTCTTGCCGGACTGGGCTTTGAGCATCTGTGCATGCTCAAGGCCTTCTGGCTCCTGCCTCTCTCTGAGACAATATTTTAAAATTAGGCATGAGTCAAAAGAAAAGTAGAATAGGCAGTAAGGATAAAGCAAAATAAAAAAAACCAACAAGGCATGCTCCACATACCAAGCCCCGTAAACTACAGTATAAAGATTACCAAAATACATTAATACCTCCTGTAAAGCCATGTAAAACAGTATACGAAGCCCACTCACAAGCACACACATATCCCCCTCCCCATAGACACAAGCCTCCTACCCCCCACCCAAAAATGGCACATAGCCCTACGGAGGGACAGACGAGCCTGATGGAATGCATAAGCAGCTCTTGACCCCACCAGCCGAAGTAATAGCATAAGTAATAACAAAATACATAAGAGCATTTCAGTACCATAAAATATACCTTAACAATGATAAATGTTATAGAAACATATCAGATCACAAATCCCCAGAAATACAAAGTCTGAAATAATCCAGTATAAGATTGTAGGAATTCAGGATCCACAGCTACAGTACTCAAGTTATCATTGGGATTAAAGCTTCTTGCTCACGTAGAAACCGCTCAGTCTCCTCTGGATCTGTATATGTTTTGCTGTGGTTTTGGTATGTGATTTTAAAGTGAGCTGGGGACAGCAGGCCGTAGCAAGCCTGCAATGCTTTGAGTCACGTCGCAAGGCAAGAAAGCGACATTGTTTGTCTGCAGTGGCCTTGGTGAAATTGGCTGTGATAAAAATGGTTTGTCCTTGCCAGACGATCTTTAGTAGGCTTTTCATTTTTTTCTAGAATGACAGCCACCTGAGGATATCGAAGGAGCTGAAGCACCACTGTGCGCGGCTTGGATGAGGAGGAAGCTGCACGTGGTGGGCGTGTTTGATCTCCATCGGATGTTCAAACTGAATCTGTAGTACTTTAGGAAGCCAATCTTCAAAAAATTTATGACATTGGACTCTTCAGACCCTTCATACATGCCAATTATGTGCAAATTGTTCCTGCAACTATGATTGCTGAAATCCTTCATCTGCGCTTCCAGAGATTGTAGGGCCTTGTGATCAGCATGTTGGTTTGTTGCTACTTCATCGATCTGCACATTCTTCTGTTCTAGATGCACCATTCTAGTCTCCAAGGAAGAGATTTTAGTAGTAATATTCACCATTTCAGACTTGATATCCTTGATATCCTTGATATCATCTTTACTCTCCAACAACAGGCTGGAGATTTGACGGAGATGTTTTGCTACCTCTGCCATATTATCCGTGTGGGCTGTTCCTGCGTCTGATTTAGTCAGGGAAGAGGGATCCACTGGAATTGGCTGCAAACATCGCTTCTATTTTCTCCATCTTGGTAGAAGGCATCTTGTACACGAGGAGAAGTGTGGACTTATTACCGAGAAATCAGCTTAAATGCTCACAAACAGCCGGTGAGGGCGGGAGCACAACTCTCACACATCCATTGTGCTCGGGCTCCCTAGCAACCCCCCTCTTATTTTTGTTCTCAATTTTGTGAGGGGGGAACAGTGAGCACTGGGGGAGTGTGAGGTGTCTTACCTTTATGCATGCAGTGGTCATCTGCTCAGTTTGGGCACTTTTGTAACACTTAGACGCTTCAAAAACAGGTCTAGCTTCAAACATCTAAGTTCCATCCAGGACGTTTTGCAAAATGTTTGATTATCACTGCAAGACGTCCAAGTCTAACCCACCTTTATGCATGCCCAAAGCCTGCCCATAACATGTCTCTACATACCCATCTCAAGTTCTGGACACACAGAGGCTGGAGCATCTCGCTAGGCATCCAGAAAGGCAGTTTTGATTATCGGCACTTGGATATCCCGATGATTAGGACGTCAAATTGCCTATTTAGGGTGCTTTTTGGATGTTTATATGTTTTGATTATTAGCCACTGTCTCCATCTCTCCAAGGAGTGGAGGGTATGAAATTGTGTAACTCTGGAAATTTGATTGGTTGACATTTTATGTTAGGGAATAACAGGAAGGTCACATATAGTCCAGATCAATACTTCTTTATAAAATTCTATAGGGAACTTCAGTTCCAAGAGATGCACCAAAAGCCTCAACCCCAAGTAGATCAATTTGAATTCTAGCCAAGTTTCACTGGTGACTGTTTTCACACTTTATCCAAATAAGATGAGGAATTGTTTTTTCATGATCCTGACAAAACTGTGTATTATTAAGTAAAGTTTCAAAATTCACTGCTATTGTATGTGTAAAAATCAGTACATTGGAGAAAACATATTCCACTGGGAAATCAGGTTTATGGGATCATGATGTGGTAGTCAGAACACAAATCTAGAGCCCAACTGAAACCAAGATCCAGTTTTGCGACTGAAATTGGCCATTTGATTTTGACAGAAAATGAAACTGCTCCCTCAACAGCCCTACTCCATTCCCACACCCAAACAAAAATGGCCATCTCTCCCTGCAGCAGCAGCCCACTTTCTGAGTCCCTCCTCCTCCTGAGCCCATCTGTTCAGCAGCAGCCCTCCTCCTGGGTCTTCAAAATCAAGAGTGGAGTAGAGCGAGTACAAGTGGATCAATTTTTCACTCCATCAAAAATTATAAAGACTAGAGACACTCGATGAAGTTACAGGGAAATACTTTTAAAACCAATAGGAGGAAATATTTTTTCATTCAGAGAATAGTTAAGCTCTGGAACACATTGCTAGAGGTTGTGGTAAGAGCAGATAGCGTAGCTTGTTTTAAGAAAGGTTTGGACAATTTCCTGGAGGAAAAGTCCATAGTCTGTTATTGAGAAAGACATGGAGCAAAAAACTGCTTGCCCTGGATCACTAGCATGGAACATTACTACTCTTCGGGTTTTTGTTAGGTACTAATGACCTGGATTGGCCGCCACTGTGAAAATGGGCTACTGGGCTTGATGGACCATTGATCTGACACAGTAAAGCTATGCTTATGTTCTTATGTTACCTTGTCATTGGTGGGTAATGGGCACAGGAGCATTCCCACTCATTCCTACACATAACCAGATCCAAATTAAAGTGGCTTATGGAGCTTCCAGCAGCAGTCTCACCCATGTTGGCTCCAGTCTCAAAATGGCAGCCAGGACTTCCATAGCAGTCTTAAAAGCCATTTGACTGAGTAACAGCACTGGGAAGAACAAGTGAAGTTCATTCCTGCCCCAAAGAGGCCACCAGACCACCAGGGCTTCTTAAGGTAGGCCCTGGAAGGACCTATGGGTGGTCGAGCCGGGATGGGGGTGGAGAGTGATCATGGGAGAAGAAAGGAGAGAGTTTCGGGTTCATCCAAAAATACACTAGCATTTTTGACCAAATCTCAAACCTGGATTTCAGATAAGTTTCAGTACCAAATCTGAAACCAAAATCCACTTGGGATCTACATAAATCATGGTTCATGTGATTGTTTGTGTTCCCTCCAGTACGAGGATGTCTTTACAATAAATTTTTGCATCGAACAATTGCAGGCTGCTAGTTGGGATTTGGAACTGCGTATTTTGTTTGCTTCTTCGATTTCATATGTGCATTTCCATAAACTATTAAAGACATATCTTTTTGTAAAATTATTAGGAGGAATGCGAAGACCTACAAAGGGACCTAAACAAACTGGAAGAGTGGGCAAACAAATGGCAAATGCGATTTAATACAGAGAAATGCAAGGTCATGCATATAGGGAAAAAGAACCTGATGTTCAGCTACAAAATGGGGGGATCGGTGCTAGGGGAAAGCAACCTTGAAAAAGACTTGGGTGTGCTAGTGGATACAACAATGAAATCAACGGCACAATGTGCAGCAGCCTCAAAGAAAGCAAATAGAATGTTGGGTATTATTAAGAAGGGTATCACAACCAGGACGAAGGAAGTCATCATGCCGCTGTATCGAGCGATGGTGCGCCCGCACCTGGAGTACTGTGTCCAGTATTGGTCGCCGTACCTCAAGAAGGACATGGCGATACTTGAGAGGGTCCAGAGAAGAGCGACGAAAATGATAAAAGGCATGGAAAACCTTTCATATGCAGATAGGTTAGAAAGGCTGGGGCTCTTCTCCCTGGAAAAGCGGAGACTCAGAGGAGACATGATAGTGACTTTCAAGATCATGAGAGGTATCGAGAAGGTAGACAGAGATAGATTCTTCAGACTAATGGGGCCCACAAGTACAAGGGGGCACTCGGAGAAGCTGAAAGGGGACAGGTTTAGAACCAATGCTAGGAAGTTCTTTTTCACTCAGAGGGTAGTGGACACATGGAACACACTGCCGGAGGCTGTGATAGGACAGAGTACACTCCAGGGTTTTAAAGAAGGATTAGATAAATTCCTGAAAGATAGGGGGATTGAGGGATACAGATAGAGGTAGAGATGGGATATAGAGAGAGTTTAGATAGAGACCAAGGGGATTTAAGGGTTCAGACAATGATCACCGTACAGGTCATGGGCCTGATGGGCCACCGCGGGTGCGGACTGCTGGGCGCGATGGACCTCTGGTCTGACTCAGCAGAGGCAACTTCTTATGTTCTTATGTACTCCATGGGCTTGGATGAAAGTACAGATATTACTAACCATGCAAGACTAGCACTCATTTTGCGTTATGCTACTGGTGACATCATGAGAGAAGAGCTGGTAAAATTGCTGTCTTTGCCTGGAAGAACACAAGGGATAGATATCCTCAATGCTGTGATGGAGGCTTTTTCATCACTAGACATAAGTCCAGAAAAAGTGGTTTCAGTTACTAGCGATGGAGCACCTAGCATGGTGGGGACAACATCAGGATTCATTCATTTCTTTGCTAAGGAAGCAAAACATCCACTGATTCAATTTCACTGCATAATACATCAAGAGGCTCTCTGCGCCAAAGAAAGCAGCAAAAAACTTGACGATGTCCTCAAAGATGTAACAAAAATGGTGAACTTCATCATGGCGCGTGCTCTTAATTTTCAACAATTTCAAGCCCTTCTTGATGAGGTTCAGGCACAATATAACACTTTACTGATGTACAATAATGTCCGGTGGCTGAGCAGAGGACGAGTGTTAGAGAGATTTGTGGCCTGCTTGGAAGAAGTTAGGCTATTTATGAACGAAAAGGGGGAAGACTATCCTCAACTCACCAACATGGCCTGGCTTACCAACCTCATGTTCTTTACAGATTTTACTAACCACTTTAATGTACTAAACAAAAAATTACAAGGCATGGGAAAAACAGCAGAAAGTATGTTTAGTGACATCAAAGCTTTTGAGAGAAAATTGCATGTTTTTGAAAAAGACCTTGAGAGTGGACAGCTAAAATATTTTCCCAACCTAAAAATACATTTGGATAATTCTACAACATTTGTGGACAGTCATAAAAAACACCAGGAAATCCACAAAGCATATTCCACCATTGTAGCCGAAGCAAAGGAGAATTTTAGTAAAAGATTTTCTCAGTTCCGTAAGATGGAGACAACCCTTTCATTTATAACTTCCCCAGAAAAGTCCACATTTGAAGATCTTGATCTTTCCTGCTTACAGTGGTTGAATATTCAAAATTTGGAAATGGAGCTACTGGAATTTCAAGAAAGCTCTATCTGGAAAAGTAAATTCAATGACCTGCGTGCGGCTCTTGAACGTTTTGAGTGTGAAAGGGTGACAAATGAAATCACTGCTAGCAGTTCTGAAAATGAAATCCTAAAAGCGTGGAATTCTCTGCCAGACAATTTTAAGTCCATGAAAGCACTTGGGATTGCTCTTCTTACTTTGTTTGGGTCATTCTATGCTTGTGAGCAGCTGTTTTCGGCTTTGAATCATATAAAATCTGATGCTAGAAACAGATTAACGGATGACATGAGTGCTGCATGTGTTGCTCTGAAATTAACGCACTATGAGCCAAGGATTGACAAGTTATCAGCATGCATGCAACAATAAAAATCACATTAATTTTTTTCAGAGCATGCCCAATGCATATGTTTACATGAAGCAGTGTTTTCAGTTTGCAGTTAAGACACTTTCTAAGTTATTTAAATATTATTTAAAGATGTTATTTAAAAAAGGGACTTTACATGGCCCTGTTGTATTCCAATCTGGAATTTCCAATAAAAACGGTTGGTTTAATTGAAAGCTCTTTTGTTTTCTTTACATCATATTATTAGAAATGTAATGATTTAACTATTTTCTAATTTGATTGTAAATTTTACAAAAAAACATGTATAGACTCTTTGGGAATGCACACCGAGTCTTGACACAGTTAACAGTTTTAAGAAGTTTATCTTTTTTTTTACTCAGGATACATTTGACATGTTATGTGAATAATACATTTAAAATATATTGTGTAACTGAATCAAATTCTTCCTAAATTCATTAAATTGAATGAAATCATTAAAACATTATAAATTGCCAATAAATTGAAATGAAAACCAAAGGATTGTGAATCAAATTGATTCTCTGACAATACAAAGATTCCAACCTTTAAAAATGATGTTACATAGTTCAGGCAACTTTATAAAGAGTTTTTAGATACTAAAATCTTGTTATTAAGGTTTAATTGACGTGCTGGCACTTTGAGGAAATTCTTTGGTTTTGTGCAGCAGTTTGGGCACTCGGGCTCAAAAAGGTTAGCCATCACTGGCCTAGGACCTCCATCTAACTCAACCTCAACTATCCCAGTTGCTTGTGGGTCCACAGCCAGTTCCCTACTCTTTCATCTCTTGGATCCTAGGTTCTTCACTGTCCCACCTGGACTCCAGGCTCTACTGGGCTCTCTCTGCTGGTGTATAGGTCCCTGTAAACCATCCCACCAGCAGACTTCCTTCATACTGAGCACATCCAGCTATTTCCCGCTAGTGTATAGGTCACCATGGGCTCTAGCACTCCACACCCAAAGGAGGTTTTGGTCTTCTGAGCTTGCTGTGCTGGGAATTGTTCTTTTCAGCATCACAATCCACTCAAAGTGAGTGGACAGCTCCCAGCAGCATTTGCAACTCTTATGCAAATCAGTTCTTCTCTCAGGTTTAATGAGCTCCACTGGCCAGTGACAAGTACTCCACCCTATCACATTAGCCCAACCAAGAGAATGAAGTGGAGCCATGAAACTTACAAGTTATTCCACACTTTTGTTTCAATGAAATGAAATGAAAAGTGTGGAATAACTTGTAAGTTTCATGGCTCCACATCATTCTCTTCTTAGTTGGGCTGAGAACTTTTCAGCAGACCCTCGTAGGTAATAACAATGCTTTCTTGTGACTACAGCCATTCTAGTTCCAATGGTTTCATTTCTAATCTGAACTAGTTTGCCCATCTCTTGTCAGTTCAATTGAAAGTGAAGAAAATAAAAGTTCCTCACACTCTTCTAGGACATAGAGAGAACAATTCATTTCTGTTTTATGTGCTTCCCAGCCCTGAAATGCTGTCTTCCTACACACTCTGCTCTCATTCCCGAGTAGTTGCTTCTCTGATGTGTCCTACCCTTTCTTTCCCAACTGCTTTTCTCATTCACAATCACTCCTACATGTTTGGTTAGCAAAGAACAAATCTCATGTCCCAAAAATCCCATCATCATAAGACAATAAAGTTTTTAATGGGAGCTACTGACTTAAGATAAATAGCATCCCATTAACCTGGCCCCGATTCTACACCCAGTTCAAAGATGTTTTCTTTTGGTATGTGTAAACCCTCACAGAGAACATATTCTAGAGAGTACTTTCTCTCTTCTTCAGGTAGCCATTTACCAGAGAGGAGGGAAATTATTTTTATTTGGAAGTGGTCCTAGGAACTGTATTGGTCCTTTAGAAATACAGATTTGTTGCAGGTAATTCTGTAATGTAAATAGCAATTCTATAAATTATTTAGTTATTTAGATTTATATCCCATCCTCCCAGATAGGACAGGTCACAGGGGAACATACATAATTTCAATAAATACATGGAGGAGCATTTTCGAAACCCCCCCTCCCCCATCGAAGTCCAATGTAGATGTTTCCAGCTGAACATCCACAGTTGGAAGTACAAAAATAGCCAAGTTTGCTGGATGTCCAAATATCTTTTTAAAATTTTTTAAATCATCTACTTTGATGTCTTGGCCACCAGAGCATCTAACATTATACCCCATTTTTGACCAGAAAAACATCCAGGTTGAAAATGTCCTAAGCCTGACATAGTAATGGGCTGGCCACATAGACATCCCGATAGAGCAATGGGACACCTTAGAAGGCACAGCTTTGAACTTCACATAAAGGGTACCAGCTGTATATCTCACCATAACCCCCTTATGATTTAGGGTAAGCCCCCCAACCCCCCCAAAAAAAAACCCCCAAACTACTACACCCTCCTGTGTATCACCCTAATAGCACTTATGGCTACAGGTAGCACCTTTATGGCAGTATAGTAGGATTTGAGTAGGCTCACATGTTCTACAATAAATGTAGTGGTTAGAGTAGCTTATGGCTGGGTCCTCCTCTCTGTGGTTCATTAGCCTACCCACCAGGCTACTTAAGATACCTATATGCAGCTATACTAGGCTTCCTCATAACAGATGCTGCTGTTTTAGAGACAGGTATGTATCTTTTTGTTCTCATCTTTGTGTGGTGGAAGGGGGTCAGTGAGCACTTGGGGGAGTGTGGTGGTATCTTACCTTGATGCTTGTAGTAGTCATCTAGTCAGTCTGGGCACCTTTGTGGTATGTAGACGCTTCTAAAACAGGTCTAGTTCCAAACGTACAAGTTCCATCCAGGATGTCTTGCAAAATGTTTGATTATCACTGCGAGATGTCCATGTCTAACCCACCCTTGAGACAGCCCAAAGCCCACCCATAATACACCTCAACCACACCCTTCTTATGCTCTAGACGTACAGAAGCTAGAATACTTTGTCGCTAGACCTACAGAAAGATGTTTCTATCGGCACTTGGACATTCTGGCGATTAGGACATCCAAGTGCCGATTTAGGATGCTATCTGGATGTCTATGTTTTTTGATTATACGCCTGATAGGGACAAACATGGTTTCAAAAGAGGGAACCTATTCAACATATAGGTAGGTGAGCAGGAAAGTTAATTGGTTACAAATTTGAAATGTGGCAGGAAAGTTTGTTGTCACAGATTTGAATTCTGGTGGGAAATTTGACCCATTGGACCCAATTTTAAATTCTGGCGAGTAGTGTGTAGAGTTCTGAAGATTGCACCTTCAGAAACTATTAACTGGATGGAATTGTTCCAGGGGGCAATTTCTAACATGTTCAGTAGTCTTTGTCCATAAAGCATGGGGTCTCAATGTGTACACTGTGGAAGAAAGGCAAGAGATGGGAAATTTAAGAACATAAGAACATAAGAACTGCCATCTCCGGATCAGACCCATGGTCCATCGAGTCCGGCGATCCGCACACGCGGAGGCCTAGTCAGGTATACACCTGATGTAGTTTTTAGTCACCCATATCCCTCTATGCCTCTCGTAAGGAGATGTGCATCTAATTTGCCTTTGAATCCTAGCACAGTGGATTCCTCAATAACCTCCTTTGGGAGAGCATTCCAGGTGTCCACCACTCGCTGCGTAAAGCAGAACTTCCTGACATTTGTCCTGGACTTGTCCCCCCTTAGCTTCAAACCATGTCATTTTGTCCGTGTCGCGTTGGACAATGTAAATAATTTATTTTCCTGCTCTATTTTATCGATGCCTTTCAGCATTTTGAACGTCTCGATCATGTCCCCTCGCAGCCTCCTCTTCTCAAGGGAGAACAGTCCCAGTTTCTTGAGTCGTTCCTCATATTCTAAGTTCTCCATACCTCTTATTAGCTTCGTTGCTCGTCTCTGCACCCTCTCCAGCAGTTTTATATCCTTCTTTAGGTTGGGAGACCAATGTTGGACACAGTATTCCAAGTGTGGTCTGACCATTGCTCTATAAAGGTGCATTATGACTTTCTCCGATCTACTCGTGATTCCTTTCTTTATCATGCCTAACATTCTGTTTGCTTTCTTTGCCGCTACCGCGCATTGTGCCGACGGCTTCAGGGTCCTATCTATCAGTACACCCAGGTCCTTTTCTTGTTCGCTCTTACCCAGAGTTGCGCCTGACATTCTATACTCGTGTTCCTTATTCTTACTACCTAAATGCATTACTTTGCATTTCTCCACGTTGAACTTCATCTGCCATTGCTCTGCCCATTTCTCTAACTGATACAAGTCGCTCTGGAGTTCCTCGCTATCCTCTTGCGATCTGATTGCCCGGCATAGCTTTGTGTCGTCTGCAAACTTAATGATCTCACTGGATATTCCGTCTTCTAGGTCATTGATATAAATATTAAATAGGATCGGCCCAAGTACCGAGCCCTGGGGCACACCACTAGTCACTTTCTCCCAGTCTGAGAACTTCCCATTTATGCCCACTCTCTGCTTTCTGTTTTCCAGCCATTTGCCTATCCACCTTTGTATATCTCCCTCTATACCATGGCTTTGTAGTTTCCTGAGAAGTCTCTCATGTGGAACTTTGTCGAATGCTTTCTGGAAGTCCAAATATATTATGTCCACCGGCATTCCACTATCAATTTGCTTGTTCACGGTCTCAAAAAATTGAAGTAAATTTGTTAAACATGATTTCCCTTTCCTGAACCCATGTTGACTGGGTTTCATCAAGTCGTGTGTATCTAGGTGCCGGACTATGCTATCCTTGATCAGTGCTTCAACCATCTTTCCAGGGACAGACGTAAGGCTCACAGATAGAGACATTGAGATTAGAGAATGACAGGAGAACAGATTTGTCTCCGTCCCCATGGGAACTCATTTTCCTGTCCCATCCTCGCAAGTAGAGAATGACACGGTGAGAAAATTCATCACCGTTTCCGTCCCCGCGGATAACCGTGGGAAAGCATTCCGTGCCGTTCTTTAGTATCCATCTCAAACTCAGTCCTTCTACACCAGTGTTCTTCAATGCAAGGCTTGAGAGCCAGTGGCTGGGCCCATTCATATTCTGATTCTTCCCTCTCTCCTTAAAGAATGACATAAAGATGGTTCCCCGCGGTTATCCGCAGGGACGGGAACGGTGATGAATTTTCTCACCGTGTCATTCTCTACTCGCAAGTTCTTTTCCTGTCCCTGCCACATTCCTGCAAGCTCTGTCCTCATCTGCACAAGCCTCAAACACTTTAAAATCATAAGTAGCAACATTCTAGAGCTCAGATTATGATGTCATAATGCCTCATTCCACTAATGCCTAAGCTCCGTTCTCATCTGCACAAGCCTCAAACACTTTAAAATCATATGTGTTCGAGGTTTCTGTGTTTAAGGCTTATCTTACAGGAATGGGGCAGGGACAGCCACAGTGAGAAAACTTGGGGATGGTATGGGGAAATTGAGTTCCTGCGGGGATGGGGAAAAATTTGTCCTCGTGTCCTTCTCTAATTGAGATACCTCTATGGCAGAAATGCACAAGAAGTGAATATCATTCAATTGAAATGAAGCTCTGGAACGAGAGGCACAGGATAGTAGCATAGTTAATGACAACAGATACAGTTCCACGTGGTCCATCCAGTCTGCCCATTAAGGTGGCCAGATCTGCATCTGCCACTCCATGCAGGTTAGGGTAGATAAGAACATAAGAATAGCCTTACTGGGTCAGGCCAATGGTCCATCTAGCCCAGTATCACGTCTTCACGATGGCCAATCCAGGTCACAAGTACCTGGCAAAAACCCAAAGAGGAGCAGCATTCTATGCTACCGATCCAGGGCAAAGAATGGCTTCATTCATGCCTATAGAAGAGTGATTTTATAATTTTGGATAGTCACTTTTTTTTTTGAAAATCATGTTTATTAAGGAGTCAACAAGAGAAACAAGTGCATTACAGAAATATAATAGGCATCAAACAAAAAAGAATACATGTCCAACAGTAAAAACCCAAGAAGCCACAAAGATAACCTGAAGGAAGAACAAGTCTTTTCCCCATCAGCTCCATATTTTTTTTTTCAATACAACATACTCACCCCCAGAGTCCCCTGCTCGAGAGAAAACACACACACCACACTACACAAGCCAGTCACACCCCCAAACATACACCCCTCACACCCCCCAAGTTTGGAGACCAGAACACCTTACACAGGGCCAAATAAGCCAGCACCTCCATTTATTGTTGATACTTGAATACACCAGAAACCCAACATTGTTGCAAACTGATATTTTACTATCAGCTTTTTAGGTGAATGTGACACACAAAAAAATGCAGACTTGTTTTTGATTTGTCCCCGCTATCTTCGGATCACAGACAGTAGAAGGCTACCTGGCACTGGTCCTACTTTCCAATCACTGGAGTTTACATCAAAGCCCACTCTTTGCCCATCCATAATCAGATCATAAAAGTCGGCGCATGTATATACCACTTATAACTAAATGGTGTACATTCAGGTACTCAAGCATTTTTCCCTATCTGTCCTGGAAGGCTCACACTCTATCTAATGTACCTGGGGCAATGGGGGGGATTAGTGACTTGCCCAGGGTCACGAGGAGCAGTGTGGAATTGCAGCCAAAGCACCACTAAGTTTCATTTTTTTATTCCATCTTTTTCCACATAAGGATCCTTTGTGCTTATCCCATGCATTTTTGAATTCTGACTCTGGTTTTGTATCCACCACCTTCCCAGGTAGGGCACTTCAGGCATCCACCACCCTCTTTATGAAAGAGTACTTCATGACGTTACTCCTAAATCTACCACCCTGCAACCTCAGTCCATGTCCTCTAGTTCTACTACTTCCTCATCCTTGAAAAAATCTGTGTATGTGTATTGATTCAAATATTTAAGACTATCATGTTTCCCCTATCCCTCCTCTCCTTTAGGGTACACATACATGTTCAGGTTCTCAAGCCTCTTCTCATATGACTTTTGGCACAAAACCCATATCATTTTGGTCACTTTTCTCTGGACCGCTTCAAGCCTCCAAAACTGAGCATCGTGCTCCAAGTGGGGCCTCATCAATGGCTTATACAGGGGCATTAAATACCTCTTTTCTTCTGTTAGTAGTACTCCTTCTATGCAGCCCAGCATCCTTCTGGCCAAGGCCACCAGTTTGTCATATTGTTTCATAACCTTCAGATCCTCAGACACTATCACTGCAAGGTTTCTGTCCTGAACTGTGCTTGTCAGTCTCTCACCCCTTATTTCATATGTCTCTTTTGGATTTCTACACTGCAAGTCAGTGGTGTAGTAAGGTGGGGGAAGGGGGGGCAGTCCGCAATGGGCGCCATTTTGGTGGGGGCACTGGCACCCATCCTCTTTTCCACCCCCCCTGCCCCTTCCCGAATCCCCCTAACGTGCCATACACTTCCCCCGTAACTCTTTAATTTTCCTGGCAAAAGTATCATCACCCACTCGCTGCCCACGTCGATGTTGGCTCTTTCTCTCTCTGAGGTCACTTCCGGGACCCGCGCCTAAGAAGTGACATCAGAGGGAGAGCCGACACTGACACGGGCAGCAAGTTTGTGATGCTGCTTGCACGGAGAAAATTAAAAAAGTACGGGGGGAAGGGAAGGAGTGCATGTGCATGGCGGGGGGGGGGAGGAATCGGGAAGGAGCAGAGGGCGGATAAGAGGGCAGGGGTGGGGCACTACCGCCTCGGGCACCATTCACCCTCGCTACACCACTGCACCAAGTGCATCACTTTGTTAGTGAAGATGACAAGTAGAAGATTCTTTTTGGCCAGATAAATATATTAGTCTGTAATTCTGACCATATGGATAACAGTGCAAAAGTGCTTGTTTTCATATTTTTACCAAAATAATTTTGGTTTACAACAATGTTCATGTAGCTTTTTGACACCAAAATATAAAATGGGCATGCCCTAGGGCCTTGCAGGAACGTTAACTTCCTAGACTCCACCAAAAATATATAAACCTCAAATCGAAATTTTTAAGATAAGGAGTACCCTCAGCGTGAGTTTTAAAGCTTTAAAGAGCGACTTAATGAGCAGCTCTAGTGCTTAGAATTGCAAAGCCAGCAAACACTGAGCAAAGATAACCACTCACTGCCAGTCGCACACCATCATCTGGGTGCTCCTGTGTGCTTTAAAGTGCAAATCAAGTACAAACAATGTGCAATAAATAAATATATATAAAAGTGGAAGACAAAAAGGATATTTTGTCTTGGGGTTTTTGCTACATGTAGCTTTTTGAAACATTTAGCTAAAACTTTCCTCAGTCACTGCAGGTATGTAGCCCCATGGGAGGTTTTTAAATCAGTCTGACGTTAGAGGAGAGTTATAGTTGGAAAACATTTATGTCATATTATTTTCCCCCCCCAGACCGAATTCTTCCTGATCTTTTGAAGTTAAAAATAAATCACAGCAGTTCCTGGGGAAATCTGATTAATGACTTGAAAGCAGTGTTGCTGATTTATCCATAAAACACAGGCAACGGGGGTTCCTGAACCACTGATGGCTCATGAAGCCCGTAGAAGAAAAATTCATCAATTCACCCTTCACTCAGAAAGAAAATTCAAACAGAAATGGAACAGCTTCATCTAAGCAACAGTGAGCCATGAAAACAAGCAACAACAACAAAAAAAATTACTCTTCTGGATCAGGGCCAAAAATAATTCTCCTTACTACAGTTTGCTTTTGTGCAAATAATGATTTTTTAAAAAGTAAAAAAGTCTGTGTTTGAAGGCATTTTCCATACTCTGGTAGGTTTCTTCCAATATACACAAGGAGCTATCTTTTATCCTGGTGCAGGCGCACACATAGGGCCTTCTTAAATGCTACAACTGTGCAAGGGTTATGTACATTTCTAATAGCTAAATAAATACAACTTCTGTAGTGACTCTGTGTCTGTCCTGGTGACATCTCTGATTATTCTCTCCTTGATGTGTGAACAGCTAATAAATTATTTGACATTTTTTTCTTTTCTAATTAGCTCCATCGCAGTGCATAGTTTTAGGCACAGCTCATAGGGGATTTCATACTTCATTAAGGGATCCTGTGTTTGATGCCAGGCAAGCAGTCATTTATAGGAGTCTTTCTGTTGAGCAGTAACACATTATCGATTAGCATTTCAAAGCACTCAGTTTTAATACAGATGTCCAGATTTTGCCTGCACAAAAATTTGTTTTTACTTGCAATTGGTTAGAGTCTCCTATTTGGGCAATGGCTGTTGCACCATGGTGTTCCCGGCGGTGTTCCAGTGGCAGGGTATTCACCTCTTCCCCCTCTCTTCAGTATTGTACATGTTCTCCATCTCATCCAAAAGGCCAAGAAGGGACCGACTTCTGCTCATAGTTCAAATCCTCACCCAAAAGAGATCAAGAGGCATTGCCACTTTCCTTGATCTGAAGAGTTACATTGAAATACGCATCTCTGGGTGAACAGAAGGGAATATGATAAAACTAGAGGGCATAAATTGAGGTTACAGGGCAGTAGACGTAAGAGGAATAGGCTAGATTCACTAAGCAAACCGATTGTATACCAATCGGTTTGCAACCCGATTGTTCCCCGACCCGATTCACTAACCTTCCTCCCGATCCGATCAGCACCCGATCCGATCCATGCATGCAAATGAGGGAAATGGCATGCAAATTTTGGAAGGCAGAGATTCACTAAACAATTTTCCCAGCACTGATTGGGCTTGTCGATCAGAAAAGGAGTGACTGCCGACTCTCCTGCCCTTTAAAACCACGGGCTCGCAATGCTTTTAGCAGAATATATAAAAAAGGAATTGCAAGCCCGTGGTTTTAACTCATCACTGCCCTCCTCCCCGAACCAAAAAAAAATCCCCCCCCGCACTGATGCCCACTGTTGCTGCCCACCCACACCACTCATGAATGAATATGGCAGGAGGGATGCTAACTCCCTCCTGCCATCGCAAACCCGGCCGGGCCAGGCCCACCTCTCTCCCCGTACCTTTAGCTAGGCCGGCTTCCCGTACCTTTAGCTAGGCCCGGGCCAAGCTCAGCCCACCCCCTACCCGTAACTTTAAAATCTTTGGGAGCAGGAGGGGTGCTCAGTCCCTCCTGCTCCAAGCCTCCTCCGACATGAACTACGGCCTTAGGCCACGCCCTGGTACATCATGTGATGCCTGGAGAGTGACCTAAGGCCCTGATTGGCTGAGGCGCCTTGGGATCCACCCTTGGGAAGGGCCTCAGGCGCCTCAGCCAATCAGGGACTTCCTTAGGGGCATGGCCTATGGCCGCAGTTCGTGTCAGAGGTGGCCTGGAGCAGGAGGGACTGAGCACCCCTCCTGCTCCCAATGTTTTTAAAGATATGGGGAGGGGGTGGTGGCCCCAGCCCGGCGGCTGGCCTAGCTAAAGGGAGGTGGGCCAGGTTTGAGATGGCAGGAGGGAGTTAGCATCCCTACTGCCTTTTGTTCTTTGGCGGGGCTGCGTTTTGGGGGGGGGGGCATTTTGGAGTGGTTGGGGAGGGAGGAAGCACTTAGGGGGGATTTTTAATTTTTTTTTTAATCGAGCAGTTATTTTGTGTGTGTAAAACACGTAAAATATTTGCCAATTAAAAATAAATGTTAATAAAGCCGGCAGAAGCCATGATAGCAGTGACAGGAGGCTGCTTCTCCTGGCACTACTGTCAGGGTCTGCTCCGACTCAATCGCAAACTTGATAGTGAATCAATCGCTGTTTTAAAATCGTCTATGAATCGGCCAATGTTAGGAAAATCTTTTTCATGGAGAAGGTGGTGGATGCCTGGAATGTCCTCCTGAGGGAGGTGGTGGAGAGCAAAATGGTGACAGAATTCAAAAAAGCGTGGGACAAACACAGAGGATCTCTAATGAGAAAGTGAAGGGTATAAATTGAAGAACTAGGGCCGAAACTGAGCAGACTTGCATAATCAATGTACCGACTATAATATAGTTGAGATGGGCTGGGGAGGGCTTTGATGGGATCTGTAATCCTTTGGGATGGTTTTGAAAGGCTGGAGTGAGCTTGGACTGCAACTCCAGTAGTTGGAGCCTAATGAAAGTGCCAGGCAGACTTCTACGGCAGAAATAGCAAAGGAAAAAAAAAAATAGACTATTGGGCAGACTAGATGGACCAAGCAGGTCTTTATCTGCTGTCATTTACTATGTTGCATTATACAGAGGGTTTAAATGCTGTCCTCTAGTATATCACTATTGGGTCCTTTTACAAAATTTCGCTGCTGAGCAGTGCGCACTAGAGCTGTCCGATTTAGGAAAAAGAAATTGGTTCAATTTTGCCAATTGGATCAATGTTTCAATTCGCTACTTTTCAATTCGCTTTCTAAGTTATAGTTTTAAAATTAGCTGTTCGCCCACCCCACCCTCTTTTGCCCTCTAAAAACCCACATCGGCACTGTCAAACAAAATAAACACTGTTAGGTCCTAGCTCATGCTCGCTGTCTAACACTAGCTCTGGCAGGATACACATTTCAAATCTGATGTATTGTAATCACAAAATAGAAAATAAAATAAATTTTTTCTACCTTTTTGTTTGGTCGTTTTATTATTCAAATCATGTTGGTCCCAGGTTCTGGTTTCTGTTTGTCTTCTGTTAACTTGCTCACCAGGAACTCCTGCCCATGTGACATTTTCATCTTTCTCCGTGCTCACCGTCCATCTTCCATCTCCTTACCTTCCCTTCTCTCTCCTCAGCTCTGCAGTCCAGCAACCCCCCCAAAGGTCAGCACTCCCCCAAGGGACCAGTACTCTCTCTCACTACCTCTCCAGCCCCAGCCCCCAGTTCAGTATCTCCCACTATGATCCTGAGACAAAACAACAGTCCATGCAATGGTGGCACTCAGGTTTTCTTTTTTCTTTTTTTTTTTAGTTCATTAGTTTTTATTGAATATTATAAGAAATTTACAGAAGGCAGTTCAAACACACAAAATCTGAATAAGACACAGTGGTGTAGAAAAAGTCCATATCTACAATCATTTACATACAACCAGATTAATAAAAAGAATCTAGGGTATGTGTAACTGCTAATAGAAGATATACGAAAGGCAGAAAAGCAGGGAGAGTGAAATAAGAGAGAGGGAAAGAAAGAGGGAGAAAAAGAAAAAGAGAGATATAGATAGATAGAAAACTCAGGTTTTCTAAGGCCAAGGAAATTCAAGACCCAAAAGTCAGCAGGAAAGGTCATGGCTACAGTGTTTTGGGATCAAAAAGGTGTTGTAATGACTATCGTCCAAGGGGCCAAACAGTTAATGCAGAAAACTACTGTAACTTGCTGTGCCGATTAAAGGAGGCATTGAAAGAAAAAAAGGAGAGGGAAGCTGCAGAAAGGACAATGCACCTGCTCACAAGGCTGGTAGAACAATGGATGTTTTGACGCAGTGCATAGACCATCCACCCTACTCACCAGATCTTGCTCCATCTGACTATTTTCTATTTCCAAACCTTAAAACGATGACTGTAGCAACGGGGCAGTATTTCAGTAACCAGACATCAGCATCACCAGAGGTTGCGGTAAGAGCGGCTAGCGTAGCTGGTTTTAAGAAAGGTTTGGATAATCTCCTGGAGGAGAGGCCCATAGTTTGTTATTGAGGCAGACATGGGGGAAGCCACTGCTTGCCCTGCATTGGTAGCATAGAATGTTGCTACTCTTTGGGTTTTTGCCAGGTACTTAGTGATCTCAATTGGCCACCGTTACTGGGCTAGATGGACCATCGGTCTGACCAAGCAAGGCTATTCTTATTTTATGTGTATTTATTTATTTTTCTAGGTGTCAGGTCAAAAGCGCGCCGGGACAAAGGCGCGCGCAGACAATTGAGCGCAGCGCGGAGGTGCGCGCCACAGAAAATTACTGTTTTTATGGCTCCAACGGGGGGGTGTGGGGGGGAACCCCCCACTTTCCTTAATAGAGATTGCGCCGCTTTGTGGGGGCGTTGTGGTGGGTTGTAACTCCCCACATTTTACTGAAAACTTCACTTTTTCCCTGTTTTTAGGGAAAAAGTTAAGTTTACAGTAAAATGTGAAGGGTTACAACCCCCCAAACCCCCCACAACGCCGGCGTGATATCTATTAAGTAAACTGGGGGGGCTCCCCAACAAACCCCCCCCATCGGAGCCCCTAAAAACTGTAATTTTCTTCAGTGCGCGCCTCCGTCTTGCGCTCAGTTGTCAGCGCACGCCTTTGTCTTTCTCCGAGTTGTCTATGAACCATTTTTCTATACCATTCTCCCAGGGGAGCTCAGAACGGTTTACATGAATTTATTCAAGTACTCAAGCATTTTTCCCTCATCTGTCCCTTATGTTTTGGAAGGGTTACAGAAACTTCAGACACGATGTGGGGAACCTATGGGTGACTATGTGGAATAACATGTAAGTTTCATGGCTCCACGTCATTCCCGTCTTGGTTGGGCTGAGAACTTTTCAGCGCCGCCTCATAGATTTGGAGTGCTGTGAAATTTTGATGTTTTAGATAGTTTATTTTGTGTATTTTATTTTTATGTATGTTTTCTTTTGTGAACCGCTTAGTTCTTTAGGCAGGGGAGGGGGGGGGGGGTCACAGTTTTTTTAAATTACTGCATGAGCACTTAAGACCAGTCATTTTGTAAGTGCCAAGGGCTCATGCAGAATTCCTGCACTAACCAGTAAAGTAGATGCATTAACTGGTTAGTGCAGGAAAGTCCACTCTCCACCCCCTGACGCGCACACATTTGGCATTTACTGCAGGATGCCCGATGCGTCCCACGGTACACCATTTTAAGCTGTGTTAGGTGTGAATTTGCACCTATAGAGCCTAGTAAAAGGGCCTCAAAATGACAAAATAGCAATATAATTCAGCATACTTCTAACTGTATTCAGGTTACAGGGTGATAAAAAGGACTTTGTTACAGAAAAGGCATGCTGCTGAGCTCTCATTTTTATTGTGGTTGGGTGCCTACATCACATGACCTGGCATTACTGCCAGTTTATTATTTCAGCAGGGCTAAAGAACTTTGCCATTGTTCTGACACATCAGAAGAGAACATGATGTCAATACACTTTGCACTCAGGGGACACATTGTGTTGCTTCTCTGGGCATGGTGCAGCCCAAATCTTGCAACTCAGAAAGGAGGTTCAGAAACATGTATGCAGTCAGTAGCAGGTGGCTCGTATTGCCGAATTGTCTGTACTGTATCTTGTTTGACTAATTTCTGTGAATGTTGTCTTGTAACCCATTCTGAGCTCTCTGGGGAGGATGAGATGTAAAGCGAATTAAATAAAGAAATACATTTTGAATTTCCTTTTGCGCTTAACATTTACATTTTGGTAAGAGAGGATAGCGTAGCTGGTTTTAAGAAGGGTTTGGACAAGTTCCTGGAGGAAAAATCCATAGTCTATTATTGAGGAAGACATGGGGGAAGCCACTGCTTGCCTTGTATTGGTTGCATGGAATGCTGTTACTGTTTGTGGTTCCGGAATCTTTTGTTACTCTTTGGGATTCCAGAATCTTGCTATTCTTTGATATTCTGTATGGAATGTTGCTACTCTTTGGGTTTTGGCCAGGTACTAGTGACCTGGATTGGCCACCGTGAGAATGGGCTTGATGGACCATTGGTCTGACCCAGTATGGCTGTTCTTATGCTCTTACGTGTGCCAAGTATAGGACAATCAAGCCATTGTAACATCACTGATGAGGCTAGCTTGGAAGCACTGTGGAATGAGGCATTATGACATCACAATCTCAGCTCTGGAATGTTGCTGTCATTGGGTTTCCGGAATCTTGCTGTTCTCTAAGATGCTGGAATGTTGCTACTCCTTGGGGTTTTGCCAGGTACTAGTGACCTGGATTGGCCACTGTGAGAACAGGCTACTGGGCTTGATGGATCATTGGTCTGACCCAGTAAGGCTATTCTTATGTAAATTAGTTGCTGTAGTATCCAAATCTAATGGGGAAATAGTGGCATAGTGAGGGTAGAAGGCATCTGGGACGGTAGCCTCCCCCCCCC
Source organism: Geotrypetes seraphini (assembly GCF_902459505.1). NCBI lineage: Eukaryota > Metazoa > Chordata > Amphibia > Gymnophiona > Dermophiidae > Geotrypetes > Geotrypetes seraphini. Next base: position 207,359,572 of record NC_047089.1, read on the forward strand.
CCCCGCTTCTTCCATGCCCCCCATGCTATACTTGTACCCTCCCTTCCTCCTCCCCCCCCCTCGGAATCTCTTTAAACCTTTGCCAGCATGCGCAACTTCTCCAGCCCGCTGCTCACGCTGGCGTTGGCTTTCTCTCTGATGTCACTTCCTAGCCATGCAACCCGGAAGTTATTTCAGAGGGGAGCCAAGCCGGTGAGCAGCAGGCTGGAGAAAATTTAAAGAGATATTGGGGAGGGAAGGGAGGATGCGAGCATGGCGTGGAGGAGTAGAGAGGTGCCAGTGCCCCCTACCAGGACGGCGCCCGGGGAGGACAACTCCACTGCCTCCCCTTACTACACCACTGCTTGTGCCTAGAGCTAGGCACCACCTACGCTCATCAAAGGTGCCTTTAATTGGCTGTTTCATGCATAAGGGCACTAGGTGTTATTCTTTTTTAAAATATCTTTAATCATTTTGAAAACAAAAATAAGTGCAACATATTATACAATCATATTGCACTATAATAGCACCTAAATTCGATCAAATTGTAATCTATGACAAATATATATATCACCCCGCCATCTTCATATTCAAAAATTGCACTCAAATTAAAGATGTGCCCAGGCGGAAACAGGAAGCTGCGTCAGAGGGAAGCTTTGGGCAAGCAGCACCACTTGCACAATTACAATTCCCGTTGCCTTTCTTACCCGTGTTGCTTGCTTGTCTTACTTTCTGTCGATGGGGGAGGGGCCGCATTGCCGATCGGGGTGGGGCCCGCGTTGTCGATTGGGGGGGTGGCCCACGTTGCTAGCAGGCCTACCTCTGTTCAAATGAGGCGGGCACGCCCCTCCCCTGCCCAACCCACAGGATCCTAGGGCCTGATTAGCCTAGGTGCCTAAGGCCCCTCCCGCTATAGGGAGGGGGATCATCGGGGGTGAGGTGAGGGGCCTACCGGCAGGAGGGATTGGGCACCCTCCTGTCGTAATTGTCAGGGGGGTTGGGGGTAGACTGGCGGCCATAGCCATGGCTGCTATACTAATTGCGGCAGGGAGATCCCTTGCTGCGATTAAGTATAGCGGCCACGTCTACTTACCATGTAGGCCAGCATTTTGCTAGCCTACATTGTAAGCGTCTCCCGCTCTGCTAGGGAGACGCGTAGGGCCTCCTAGGTTCGCCTAAGGCTATCACCTAGTCTTAGGCGAGCTTAGGCGGGCTTGCGGGCCTCCCTAGGCTCCTGGAGGCGCCTTCAATATAGGCAGCCTGCCTGGGGAGCATTGTTTTAGAAAATGTGCCTCCCGATTGGCTGATTAGACAGCTGTAGGATGCCTACAGCTGCCTACAATCGGGACGCACTTTACAGAATCAGGGCCTGAATGTCTAAGGTGTCTTTTACGGAGGCAAAGATTGGGGTGAAACCAGCCATTTTTTAAGTCCTGGATTGCCACCTAGGTCTTAACCAAAGCAATGTCATTCATAGCTACAGCAGAGTACACTTTATCCCAGCTCTTAACTTGTATGTCAGAGTGAAAATCAAAAAGGGAAAAGAGGGTTTTCTCTGGTAAGGACAATGCCATATAAATTAGTCCAATATAATTTATTTATTTATTCAATTTTCTATTCTGTTCTCCCAAGGGAGCTCAGAGTGGTTTACATAAATGTATTCAAGTACTTAAGCATTTTCCCCTGTCCGTCCCTGCAGGTTCACAATCTGTCTAATGTACCTGGGGAAATGGGTGGATTAAGGGCTCCTTTTACAAAGCCACAGTAAAGGTTTCTCCTGCGGGCCAGTGAGGTAAATGCCCCAGCGCTCAAAGGAATTCAATGAACTTCAGAGCATTTACCTCACTGGCCCGTGGTAGAAACCTCTACCGCAACTTTGTAAAAGCCAGAGTAAGTGACTTGCCTAGGGTCACAAGAAATATACAAAGAGATTTATAACTTTAGCTGCTCCCATTAAACATGTAAGTCCTTTATCTGTTGATTTTCAGAGGTACTATGTAGATAGTGCCAGCGGGTACTCCCCCAGGAGTAATTATTTTATTTTTTCTTTATGGAGACTTTTTGACACATCTTTCTAATTATACAAGGGAGTGATGAAAAGTTCTCAGCCCAACCAACCAACTTCCTAAATTCTGAGCGTTCTTTCGCCACTTTAGCTGAAAAGAGTGTTGTCTTATTTCGTTAGGTGCCAACTTGCAAAAACGAAATTCTATGTTTTGACATTGTTTCAGATAATTGATTGAACCATATCCACGTCATTCTCTTCTTGGTTGGTCTGACAACTTTTCAACACCCCCTTATATATCTCATATACAGTAATTGTAAATCTTACTTTCTGAGGTAGTAGCAATGGAAGCAATGGAAAGAGAAAATGATTTACCCATTGCTGTAACCACAAGGCCTCTCCATTCAAAACATATTCCTGCCTATTCCAAACATTTACATACAACCTACAACTGCCACCAAAGTCATAACTAGGTCCAGCATTTTCCCTATGTTGGTTCTAAAGAGGTGAGGATCGGTGGAGAAGGAAAGAGAGGGGGGTTGATAAAAGAAGTAATTTAGGAGATTTGTGGTAGTTGCCTACACATGTATATTTTTCTAGGACCCATTATAGTATAAATCACCCTGGGGGGTGCATTGAGAAAAAATTATATGGAAGTTCCACGGTAGGAACCCACAAAGTTACTTGCCTAGGACTTAATATAATGTTAATCTGGATCTGCTGGTGAAAGTCATACAGGCATATTCCTGTCTAATTTTGTCTTCTGTGAATGGCAAATGACCTTTGGGTGAAACTAGCTCTATTTCAAATTTGTTCAGACTAAATGATACATAGAGCTCCTTTTACTAAGGTGCAGTGGCGTACCAAGGGGGGGGGAGGCGGTCCTCCCCGGGTACACGCTCCAAGGGGGTGCATAGCCAGCCACCCTCCCTATTCTGCTGCTGCTGCTTTCCTTAACCAGCAGCAGCGGTTTCTCCCTGCTGCTTCCCCAACTCACAAGACTTCACTTCCCTTCACTTCCGAAACAGCGCTCCGTCTAACCATCACATCCCGGCACAGGCTCCCCTGCAGAATCACTCTAGCAAGGTGTTCTCCAAACCCTATGGCGAACTTAACCCGGCCGGCAACATGACTTCAATCCATCGTGCAAGCTCACTGGTGGGTGAGCGAGCTAAGTCTCCTCTCATTGGTTGTGCTTTGCCGGCCCGCTGCATGGTAGGTGGAGGCAAAAGGTGAGGCAGTGGTGGGCGGGAAAAAGTGCATGGCCCACAAGACTTCACCTCCGGCGTCAATTCTAACGTCAGAGAGGAAGTTCTGGGCCAGCCAATCACTGCCTGGCTGGCCTGGAACTTCCTCCCTGACGTTAGAATTGACGCTGGAGGTGAAGTCTTGTGGGCCCGGCGCTTGTACGTATCAGGCCTGGCTCGGGGAAGGAGCAGGGAGAAATCGGCTGCTGGCATGGGAGTGGGGGTAGGGAAAGAATCGGGGAAGTGGGAAATCGTCACGATGGCTTTGTGGGGGCTAGGGGGAGAGAGAAAGAAAGGCAGAAAGAAAGAGAGGGGGGCCAGGGGGAGAAAGAAAGGCAGAAAGAAAGAAATATTGGCTTTACAGAAGAAGGACCAGAGACTCATGAAATCACCAGACAAAAAGGTAGGAAAAATGATTTTATTTTCAATTTAGTGATCAAAATGTGTCCGTTTTGAGAATTTATATCTGCTGTCTATATTTTGCACTATGGCCCCCTTTTACTAAACCACAATAGCAGTTTTTAATGCAGGGCCTATGAGCGTCGAGAGCAGCGCGGGGCATTCAGCACAGCTCCCTGCACTAAAAACCACTATTGCGGTTTAGTAAAAAGGGCGGGGGTATTTGTCTATTTTTGTATAGTTGTTACTGAGGTGACATTGCATAGAGTCATCTGCCTTGACCTCTTTGAAACCCCCTCCCCCGAATATAAATGATAATTAACATTTTCTCTGCGTACAGTGTGCTTTGTGTTTTTTTTTATTTTATTGTTGGTAGATCATTTTGACTTGGTCATTTTAAAAGTAGTTCGCAAGCCCAAAAAGTGTGGGCACCCCTGCTATAAACAGTGGTGTCCGTCCCAGCTTGTGCTCCCTTCCTCAGTTGTTTCACTTCTGGCCAGCTCCCCTGCTCAAAGCCGCAGGCGTTGGCTCCTCGCATAATCCACAGCTGCTTCGGAAGAGTTCCCTCTGACGTCACACCAGTGGCTTTGAGCAGGGGAACAGGCTAGACATGCTGGGCAGGGAAGAGATGTTGCTGCTGCACAGGGAAGGGAGGGAAGAAATGCTGCACAGGCAAGGGGGGAGAAATGCTGCTGCTGCACAGGGAAAGGGGGAGGAATCCTGCTGCTGCACAGGGAAGGGGGTGAGAGAAATACTGCTGCTGCAGCACCCATTTGGGGAGAGAGAGGGAAGGAGGGAGAAGGAAGACATGGGAGAGGAACCAGAGATGCCAAGTCCATGGGAGGGAGGGAAAGGAAAAAAGGAAAGGAGATACCAAACCAGGAAGGGGGAGGAAGAGATACCATGGCATGGGGGGAGGAAAGAGATAGAGATACCACACCATAGTGTGGAATGGGAAGGAAGGAAAGGAGAAGAAAAAGAGAGAGATGCCAAAGCTTAGGGGAGGGGGTGGAGACAGAAAAGGAGAGGGGGTGAAGTTGAAATGAATCATGTCCAAAGGAGAAAAGGGATCCCGGATATACAGTTTATTGAAGGGACATAGAAAGAGGAAAGATGCCATATGGAAGAGAAAGAGTATGGACAGTAGATGGAAGGGGCAGAGAGAGTGTGGGCAGTAGATGGAAGGGGTAGAGAGAACAGAAGCTGGGTGGAAGGGGCAAAGAGAGGGCAGATGTTGCATGGAAGAGAGAGAGGACAAACGCTGTATAGAAAGAAGAGAGCAAAGAGAAGATAATTAAAGCAGAAACGACAAAAGGTAGAAAGATTTTTTTGTTGCTTTACTTAGAATCAAGTAATAGATCCGGGGGCAAGATGGCGTCTGGAGCAGGATGCTGAGAGGAGCACTTCCCTCTTCAAGGGAAAATTTTCTTTATTTCACTTCCAAAAACGCTATTTCTATGCCTAAACGAAGAGGGAAAACGAGGGGAATCCCTCTACCTACCTCGGGCTTCTCGACGCCGAGGCAGACTGTAATAACAGCATTTACAGTCCCTCCTTCCACATCGGGCGTCTCCGCTGCCGTGGAGCTGGAACTCCACAGCTTGGGCAGCGAGTTGTCTCTCTCGCTGAGCCCACGAGGACCGCACACCCCTCCCATTCCCGGAGAATCTTCGCAGCAGCAGACTTGGCTAGAGGGCTCCCCCGGTGTGTGGGGGGAGGCTTGCTCTCTCTCCGAAGCGAACCCGGAAGTGAAACACACAACAGACACGCTGACCTCGATGTCGGAGAAGCAGCGTTCTGGGGGAGAGGAGCCGTCGGTAGCCAGCGATGGGGAGGTTGTAGGAGCCCAGAATTTCATTTCTGGAGCAGGAGCCGTACCAAAGGCGGCTGGAATCTCCCTCCTTGGACCGTTGGTGAAACCACAGGCTGTTACCCTGGATTCTATTTGGTCTGCGATTGAGAATCTCCACCTGGTATGTTCTAACTTTGTTACTATAACTCAGAATTCTACTTCCAGGATAAGCTCCTTAGAGTCTATTACCCAGCAACACCAAGTGGACTTAAAAAATTTAGAAAAAGTAACAATAGAGACTAAGAATTTAATTACCAAACAAACAACAGATAAAATGATGATTTTGAGAAAGATTGAAAACCTGGAAAACCAGCAGAAGAATTTGAATTTGAGGATTCTTAATTTTCCGGTTGCCAAGTTTATGCCACCTCAAGAACTGTTTAAGAACTTTATGTTGAATGTTTTAAATGTACCAGAAGTAAGTCTTCCCCCGATACAAAGAATTTATTATTTAAAACAAATGCAGAAAGAAAAAGCTTTAGTAGAGGAAAAAAGCTCAATTAGATGTTTCCGCTATTCTGCAGTCTTCAAATATTGAAACTCAGGGAAGAGCAACTTTATTGGTCTCGTTGGTATTTCTTCAAGATAAAGAGATGTTGCTGAAATTATATTTCAATTTAAAGCAGATTACCTATTTGGGGGAAAGGGTGTATATATTTCCTGATATTTCAAGGTGGACGTAATCTAGGAGGAAAGAATTTCTGTTATATAGATCAAAGGTGATTGCTTTGGGGGCAAGTTTTCAGTTGCGATTTCCTTGTAAATGTTTTATCTCCTATCAGGGGAGTAAATATATTTTCTTTGAACCTGCCCAATTAGGTTTTTTCCTTGAAGGTAAAGGAATCTCTACACAGCCCGAATGATACAGGTTAACTATGCGGTATTACTATTTTGGATAGGATAAGAACTACCTGCTCTATTTCTTAATATTCTTATTTTCTTTTGTATATTTCCCCTTTCCCGAGGGGGTTTTTTATTTTCATCTTGTCTCCCCTTCTCAGGTTGTGGACTGTATAAGCTGATTTATTATGGATGTTTAAATTTCAGTTCTTAGTTTGTATTATGACTAAGAGAGTATTATATTTTCTGTATTTCCTTTAAACATCTTGTATTTAAGGATGTATTAAAATTATAAATAAATAAATAAAAAAAAAAAAAAGAATCAAGTAGTATTGTAACTGTATTGGTAAAAGTTTATAAATAGGAAATGGAAATAAGGCAATTTTTTGGACTAAACCCCTTTCCTCAGGACAGGATAGCATAACAGCAGTATATTGTACTATTCTTAAGAAAGATTTGGATTAGTCCAATAAAATGGTATTTTCTTATTTCTCATTATTTGTTTTATTTTTATTTGTTAATTTGTAAAGTGGTGATTGTTATGTATCAGTTTTTTCAAATTTACATCTACTGTCTTTATATTTTGCACAGTATTAGGGGACATGTGTCACTGTTTTTGTGGTGTTGTGGTGTTGCATTGTATGAGAGTCTGGTTCCTTGGCGGTTCAGTTTAACTTTTGTCTACATATTTCTATTTTTAGTTTGTGATTATTTTATATTGGGCGAGGGTGTATCTCTGTTCTGTGTGTATGAAAAGGACATAGTTCTCAGTTGGCGTTGACAGCAGGATCAATTGACTGTGCGGGATCTGGCTTGTTAAGTTTTACAATGTATGTGTTGGTGTTCTAGTGCTCACTGCAGTGTTTAAGATGCTGCCTTTTCCTAGGTACACTCTTGTTGTGTGATATGTGGATTGTTATTAAAAATCATATATTTTATATAGATGGGGGGTGTCAAAAAATGATGGGCCCCCCGGGTGTCACATATGCTAGGTACGCCACTGCCAAGGTGCACTAGCATTTTTAGGGCGCGCTAAAGATTAGCGCATGCTAACCACGCACTAAATGAAAAATACTAACGCAAGCTCTATGGAGGCGTTAGCGTTTAGCACGTGTGGATTTGTAGCGCGCACTAAGCACGCGCTAAAACCGCTAATGTACCTTAGTAAAAGGAGCCCATAGTGTTTTCATATGGCTCAAGAAAATGCTTTATGTACAGAATGTTTTTGCATGGGTTGATAATCAATATGAGTACATATGGTCACACGCCCACTTTAACCCTGTCTTTAAAATCCCACAATAAGCGCAGATAAGGTTGGATTCTTGGTTTTACAGCTCCTCTGTGTTTCATCTAGTACAGTGGACTCAAACTCGCGGCCCGCCAGGTACTATTTTGAGGCCCTCAGTATGTTTATCATAATCCCAAAAGTAAAATAAAACTGTTTCTTGATCATATGTCTCTTTAGCTATAAATTGCAATATTGTTATTAAGTCTTAGCCAAAAAGAAAGATTTATAAACTATAAATAGTTATTCCTCATGCAAAATTGTCATTTCTTTAATAAGACATGAGCTATTTTTTCTGAGGCCCTCCAAGTACCTACAAATCCAAAATGTGGCCCTGCAAAGGGTTTGAGTTTAAGACCACTGATCTAGCACATTTGTTACATGTACTGGGGGAGTGTGTGTGTGTGTGTGTGTGTGTGTGTATAGAGGTAGGGGGTTACAGAAAGATTCTCATCTCTTTCAACTTGTTTCACCAGAAGATTTTGCTGAATGCAAGGTGTGAAATCACAGTCCTCTGTGCAGCCAGTGCCTCCCCGAAACAGCAGCAGGTTCTCACGCCCCCATTTGCATACCAGCCTTCTGCGACACTCATGTGTGTGCACACCTGTGCCAGATCAGACAGGGCTGGGCTCCTCCCTTAAGAAAAAGGTGAAGTGTTGGGAGCCAGAGATTGTTTGTTGCTTCCTATTTAGTTTTATTTTGCTTATGATGGGTGTTTTCTTTTAATAGCAGCAGGATCCAAATGATTTCCCACTTCTCTTCCATGCCAAGGGCAATGCAAGGCTGTGCCTTTAAGATAAGGTGGGGGAGGGGGGGTCCTGAAAACAGAACTAGCCAGTTCAGAAGAAATTTTGCAACCAGACAGATATATTTCTGAAAGATCAGGTGGTGTTAAGCTCTTCCTGTAAGTGGAGCATTATTTTTATTTTTTTTGTAGAAACTGCAGAGCTGCCAAGTTACCCAGTACTAGGAGTGAGACTTTCTGGCCAGTCCTGGTTTTTAGATTCACATCCCAAAGCCCTATGGTATGTATAGTCCCTGATTCTACCTATTGAAAACAATGCTGCAGGTCCCATAATGGATGAGGTTGGCAGAAGACTGGCTTAAAATCTCCCTCCTGGAACTGGTTAAGTTAGAAGTTGAGCAAATGAACCTAACATCTATAGCTGCCACACTCCTTCCAGACCCACTCTGTTATATTCAGAGTTTTCAGGTTACCTGGATCCAGAAGGAAAATTTGGGGCCAGTCCTGAATTTTCAACAACTCTATCATTGTTCTTATCAACCTGCAGCATTGATTTCAGTAACCTTCCTGGAATGGGTTGTTGAAAGGCAGAGGCATAGCTACCATTAAGCGAGCCTGGCAAAATGCTCAGGGAAGCCCAGTGGTAGGGGCCACCTGCAGCTGAACTTTGTCTTCTTCTCCTCATCCCACTCCCGAATCCAGAACCCCTCCTTGGTCTAGGGGGTTCTCTCTCTAGGGGGCTCTCTCTCTCCTCCACCCACCCTGTTAAGCATCTGCATTTTCTCTTCCCTTCTCCTTTGGTCTAGGTTTCTATCTCTTTCTCTTCCCTTTGCTTCCCTCCTCCCCCCAAAAAAAAACAACTGAATCTAGCCTCGCTTCAGCTTCTCTCCCCCTCTGACATCTGGGTCTAGCATCACTCCAGCTTCTCACCCACCCACTGGTTCTCCAACCACCACAGCAAATTGTGGCAGTCAAAAGCTGTCTCTCTCTAGCTGGTAGAGCCTTCCCTCTGCCACATACTGGCCACAGGAAGTTGCTTTAGAGAAGTGGGATGCAGCAGAGAAAAGGCATTGCAAGCTACAGAGAGGCAATTTTTGGTGCTCTCTCTGCCACAGCACTTGGAGGACTGACAGGTGGGTGAGGAGCTGGAGTGATGTTAGACCCGGGCTTGGGAGAGGGGAAAGAAGATGGAGAGATGCCAGACTCAGTTACATGGGGGGGGGGGGAGAGAAACAAAGGGAAAAAAAAGAAAGAGAGAGAGAGAGAGACCTAGACCAAAGGAGAGAGGTGGCAAATGCTGGACAGGGTAGGTGGAGAGAGAGAGAGACCCTGGACCAAAGAGGAATGAGGAGGCAGAGAGAAAGAGAGAGAAACTCTGGACCAAGAAGGGGGAAGAGAGAGACACTCTAGACCAGGGATCTCAAAGTCCCTCCTTGAGGGCCGCAATCCAGTCGTGTTTTCAGGATTTCCCCAATGAATATGCATTGAAGGCAGTGCAAGCATATAGATCTCATGCATATTCATTGGGGAAATCCTGAAAACCCGACTGGATTGCGGCCCTCAAGAAGGGACTTTGAGACCCCTGCTCTAGACCAAGGAGGAAGGGGGATAGATATAGAGACACACACACACACACCTTGGACTAAGAGGGAGAGAAAGAAAGAGACCAAAGGGAGGAGAGAGACACCATGGACCAAGGGGGGGGGGGGAGAGAAAGAGAGAGAGAGAGACTCTGGACCAAGGAGCGAAGAGAGAGAGACTCCCTGGATTAAGAGAGAGAGAGAAAGAGATCAAGGGGAGGAAAGAGAAACCCTAGACTAAGGGGGAAGAAAGAGAGAGCAAGAGAGACCCTGAACCAAGGAGGGAGGGGGAGAGGGAGAAAGATAAATCCTAGACCAGGGGAGGGAGAGAAAGAAAGAAAGAAGAGATGCTGGACCAAGGAGGGGGAAGAGAGAGGAGAGAACATGGACATGGGGAGGGACATGAGAGAGAAAAGAAATGTTGGGCAGGAGGGAGCATAGAGATGGGGAGACAGAGTGTCTATGTCAATCAAAGGGAGGGATAGTGACACAGAGGGGGTATACTGGACAGAGTAAAATAAGGACATAGAGAAGAGATTCTGAACATGGGGAGGATGGAGAGGGACACAGAGGAAAGATGCTGGATAGTACAGATAGGGGGAATTCATCAAGGAGAGCTAACCATGTTAGCACACACTAACGATTAGCACATGCTAAATATTAGTCACCCATTATATTCCTTTGGGTGTCTTTAACATTTAGCATGCACTAACACAGTAGCACCCATTTATGAATAGGGAAACAAAGAAAAGATGGATAATAGACATAAAGAAGAAATGACAAAAGTAGAGGAGACCCTGAAGAGAGTTAAGAAAAAACAGAGACAAGCAGGAGACGCTGGGACCAAAGCAATGCTCAGACAACAAAGGAAGGAAAAAAAAAAAGAAATATATTTTGTTTTTGAATGTATTAATCGTAAATATATAGAAATGAGAAAAGGATATTTCCTCCACACCCCTTTCAATAAACTTACTTGGTGGTCCGATAAGGCGGCGAAAGCTAGTTTAGGGATATGAGCCTTGAAAAAACCCACTGGGTGAAACATGTCGGCACAAATGTCCCTACAAACTGACCACTAAAAGATTAAAAGCGAAGTACTTTGTTTTGAAAAAATTGTTGACAAAACGTTTAAAAATTATTTTTTTTAAAAAAATGTATATAAATATGACCCGGTGAAGATATGGTGCGTGAAGCCGGATACAGTGAAATATTTTGAGTATCAAGGTGGCACCTCTGAGGGTCGGTGAATATTGAAAAAGATTGAGATAAGTGTGAGTTTATTGAAAGGGGTGTGGAGGAGATATCCTTTCCTCATTTCCATATGTATAATCTTGCTTGCACAAAAGTCTATAATAAAAATCTAGAGTGCAATTCTTTAATTAATTGTAAATATGCCAATTTTGGGAAAATGTGCCTCTCTGATATCTTGCATTTTGATGCTAGGGGACCCATTCCCTTCTAGCTACTGCCACTGTGAAAGCTCTGTAAACTTGGAGTGAATATAGTTAGAAACTCTGGAAGATTACCCAGAAAGGCTTTGGCCTCGTAGCCGGGGGGGATATCTGGAGCCACAGGCAGAGCTTGTATTTCCGCTTTACGAACTTTTAATTGGACGGGACGCGGAGAGATTTCGCACCGAAGCAGATAGCCAGGTTGTCCGCGGACGCATACAGCTATCCACAGCTGGGGGGAGCTGCCGAGCGGTTTCCGGAAGAGGAAAGAAGCGGAGCGTGCAAACCGGCCAAGTGCAGCAGGTAACAAGAGCAGAGGTGAGGCAGGGGAGAAAGGGGCGGGGCCGCGGGCCACGCCCCCTCCCGCTCAGACCACTCCCGGGCCGCCGAGCAGCCCTCCCTTCCGGAGGAACGCCAGCCCGAGGATGAGACCCTGACGGGAGCCGGCTCGCGGTCACTCCGGGAAGCGCTCTGTCGGCGGCCAGCCCTCGTCCGGATTCTTTTGGGCCGAGTGAACGGATCGCGCTAGCCTGGACTTTGCTGGCGAATGGGCGGTGGGCCACGCCGGTGAGAGGCACTGGCACGCGGTGGGGGTGGGTGGGCTGAAATCCGGTCTCTGGGAACCTGAGCAACATGTTCTCCTCACCTGGAGAGATCGCCCTGCTCCTGCTGGGTAGGTGTGATTTTTATTCTAAAGGCTCGCAGATAAAATGTTCAAAGTGAAAAAAAATAATAATAATAAAGAATTATTTTGCTACAGGTACTATAGGTCACGGGGGGGATGCGATGTTCTCCGTGTTAGCTTGATTTTCACACACACCCTTCTGGGCTCTGCTCCCAGTCTCGGACCAGGGATGCTCTGCTAATTGCCATTTCGGCGTGTTTTGTCTGGCTCTCGGTTTAAAAGAATCGATTCATAGTTTCACTGTCATTGTGTGTGTTTTTTGGTCAATTTCCTTGCTCTCTTGTTGAACTTATCAGATAAATGCTCTGAACTCTGATGTCATTTTATTTCTTGTTGGGGGGGGGGATTTCTTTTTAAAATCGCAGGTGACTGGAGGATGTACAGTATTTCTTAAAATGTTCTTTCTTTGAAGCCCTATCCGTTTTGGTTTCCATTTTTGGTCAACTTTAAATCTACTCTGAGTACTTGACAATTTGGGCTCTGGAGAGTTGCGCCCAAGTGACACCGTGGTGACCTACTTTTATAAAAGGATTTCTGTAATCCAGCTCTAAGGCTGGCCTGGAAGCACACCTTAACCCTTAAACTAGAATCACTGCTGACTGAGCTTTTCAACTCTCAGCGGATTGGTGGGTTTCTGCCAAAGTCACGGCATTGAAGCTGGATATTCAGAAACCACTTCTAAATTGGAAAAAAAAAAAATTGCCACAGGACAGGATCCACTAAGAAATTAAATTACTTGACAATCCAGTTAAAACAAAGCTCAGCCATAAATCCTGGAGAAAACTGGTTGCTTACTTTTTTTTTTTTTTTTGCACTTGGGAGCCTAGAGGGGGGGAAGGGGGGATAAGATATCTGATAACGGGATTAGTATAGTGCTGCTCACCTTACTTTAATAATGGAAGTATCATATTCTGTGTTTTAAATTCTGTACTGTGTTTGAAAATTTCTGCTTTTTAATTAGCTGAAGAACAATTTGGATGCCTTCCAAGACCCCTTAACACATTCCTGCTTGTGCGCATTAATTAGATCCATGTGGTAGAAAAGTTTAAACTTCCTTCTGAATCTGATGACACAAAGTTCACCTTTATTTGTTCAAAGAAATTTGACCAGTATTTCTGATAGGCCAGCAAAAGTGACCTGTTCTTATGGATATGAACTTTTGGTAAAGTTTTAGGGATTGCATGGGGCCCCTTCCCAAAGAGTTTAGCACCAAATACAGCTAAAGTTCTTTTATAAGGGGGAGGGGAAGTGCTAGGGTATCCAGGTATATTTTGCTTAACTTGCAGTGCACTTGAGAGCTCTGGGTTCAAAAAGTTGCACCTGTGTTCCTGTGCTTTTCGGTCTGCAGACTAAAAGTTTTGGCTGCTTCCTAAGGAGAGAGTGCAGCCTAGCTAAAGATTAAATAAATATTCAAAAGCTTAATGTCACCCTTTTGAATAATATTGAGAGTCTCGGGGTTTGACAGCCGGAAAAACACCATCTTTACAAAGCAGTGCTCCTTTCCTCCAGTTTGTGAATGACCCAGCCCTCTCTTGCTCACAGAAACTGAACGAGTCTTCCATGTTCACACATGCCTTACAAATGTGACTGTGGTCAGTATGAAGCCGAAGCCATTTTTATCGGAAGCCAGTATCTCAAATTCTTCATACTATTCTTATTCCTGCTTAATGGAGTGGAGGAGTTGGCCTAATGGTTAGAGCAGCAGGCTGAGAGCCAGGGCAAGCCTGATTCAGATTTCACTGTGGCTTCTTGTGATCTTGGCCAAGTCACTTAACCCTCCACTGCCTCAGGTACGAACTTGTAAACCCTCCTTGAGCTACAACTGAAGAGGGTATTCCCTTACTCAGGGCTAGATTCTCAAAACTTTAACGCCCTCGCTAAACTGTTTTCCGACGGATTATCAAAAGGGATTATCTCCCTCTTTAGCGAGGATTCTAGCAGTCTTCAACACTGACATGCAAATGGGCTCTTCAAAATTGAAATGAGCCCTCTGGTGGATTTTTGAAAACTACCGAGCCATTTTCTAAAAGCGGCGTTGGCTTTTAGCTACAAAAATAATAATTATAAAATAAAAAAGCGAATGGTCCAGGGATGCTGGTCAGTGTCAGAAACTACAAGAAAGCCCATTCTCTTTGCTGCATCACAACACCTCTTGCCTAAAATCCTGCCGCGACACCCCCCCCCCCCCCCCCGCATCAGGAGAGATGCCCACTTTCTCCTGCCTGCAGCACAAGTAAAAAAAAAATCCTGCCGCAACCCTCCCCCCGACCTGCAACTGGAGAGATGCCTACTCTCTCTTGCCTGCAGCACTAAGAAATCACTGTAAATATGGTTCTTCTGTTTTATTGTTATTAGGTAAAAAAAAAAAAAAAAAGTCCCTATCACAGTTCAATTTCTAAAGTCCTAGGTTTTGGTTTTTTGGGTTTTTTTTTTTTACAGACTGTACCAACCGAATAATGTTAAATTTGGAATCTAAAACAGTATCTGATTATTTATTACATTACATTAGGGATTTCTATTCCACCGTTGCCTTGTGGTTCAAGGCGGATACAGTGAGGGAAGCTATAGTTTCTTGTTTTGGGACCCTGATTGGCCACTATGGAAACAAGATACTGGGTGGACCATTGGTGTGACTCAGTATGACTATTCTTACATTCTTATGTAATGATTCTGAACTCTGAAGAGGGGAAAGATTGTACTAGATTTTGTTCCTGTGGTGTTTAGTGCACATAGGGGTCCTTTTATTAAGGTGCGCTAACCAATTTAGCACACGCTAAATCGGTTAGCGCACCTTAATAAAAGGACCCCCCTTAGTGCAGATTTAGAAGGTTAGATATTGAAAAAAGTGATTAAATATTTAGACGGAAAATATATCACTCACTTTCAGAAGTAACTTCACTATTTATTTATTTTTTCTTTTATGTATGAGGGCGGTTTGAAAAGTTTGGTTAAAAAGAAAAAAAAAAAGTTATATTTCTCAACGGAGTGTACAGGCCGCGATGGAGACTTACCCGCTCTTTTACGAATGCATAGCGCGGGTTTTAGCACCGCCGGCGGCGGTCACTGCTCCGACGCTCATAGGAATTTGCTTTGCGTTTGTAAAAGAGGAGGTTAGTCCAGCGAGAGTTCAGTGTTTTCATCCCATTGGAAAAATAAGTCAAATTTAAAAAAAATTATTTAACTTGTTTTTTTTCCCCAAACTTGTCAAACTGCCCTCGTATTTGGATTTCTTATGCCTTTCCAGTGCTGTACTGTCGGGATATAGAAATGAGGAACTATGGACTCCTTTTATCAAACCGCGGTAGAGCTTTTTACCGTGGGCCATGAGGTAAATGCTCCAATGCTCATAGGAATTAAATGAGCATCAGAGCATTTACCTTGCCAACCTGCAATAAAAAGCTCTACTGAGGTTTGATAAAGGGGCCCTTTGTATTGTGGAATTCAACAAAGCAGCTTGAGTACAAACTATAGGAATTTCACCAGGACAGAAACCAACCTTGCAAACCTTTCCAGGCTGTAGACACCACCCAACTTCCACTCAGATTGTGAGGAAGGGAGGGCTCTGATAAGCAACATTGGAAAGGGAATATATAAGGCTTGGAACACAGTACATAAGAATAGCTCTACTGGGTCAGACCAATGGTCCATCAAGCCCAGTAGCTCGTTCTCACGGTGGCCAATCCAGGTCACTAGTACCTGGCCAAAACCCAGAGAGTAGCAACATTCCATGCTACCAATCTAGGGCAAGCAGATTCTTCCCCCAGGAATTTGTCCAAACCTCCAGGAATTTGTCCAAACCTTTCTTAAAACTAGCTACGTTATCCGCTCTTACCACAACCTCTGGCAACGCGTTCCAGAGCTTAACTATTTCCTCCTATTGGTTTTAAAAGTATTTCCCTGCAGTTTCATAGAGTGTCCCCCTAGTCTTTGTAACTTTTGATGAAGTGAAAAATCGATCCACTGGTACTCGTTCTACTCCACTCAATAGAGATGGGTTTTTTTTTGGAAACATAGATGATGATAGTACAGACTCTGACCTAGGAATTTAGCCACTTTCATTCCTAGACCAATGTTATAGGCCCCCACTGATCTGAGTTTGTTGCTGCCACCCCCATCACACACGCACATCTTCACAATTAGGGATCTTCTTAGAGCTAGCTTAAGTATTAGGGAGACCAGAGAGCCGCACAGATTGGAGGTGGGGCAAAGAGCAGCTTCTCTCAAAGCAAAATGGAGCCATCCGTGTGTACTTTTGTCTTTAGGGATGATGGGGAATTGTCTCAGTTCAATTATTTGAGTAAATGTTTTTTGGAAATTCACCTCCTTGCACTTATATATGTTTATTTAAAAGTATGAGTTCCATTTATAAGGTTTTGTACAGGATTGTTCTGGGAAAGCTGATGTTGCAATAATCATGGCTGTTGGATTTGGCTATCGTAATCTCAGGTGGAGCGCAGGGCCTAGGATTATGGGATCTGCGCCAGAAGATTTGAACAGAGACTTGAAGACATGAATATGTACAGTACTCCCCTGAAATTTGCGGGGGTTCCATTCCAGGACCCCCTGTGAATTTTGAAAAACCGCGAAGGTGGCTTTTAGGCAAGGGAGACAGGAGAGGGCAGTTGGAGCGCCGGCAGGTGAAGGAAATAACTCGCGGTCTGCTCCAACCGTCTCTTCCTGTAGTAAAGTCAGGCTACACCAATCAGGAGCTGCTTTGAAGTCGGGCAACTCCTGATTGGTGTAGCCCGACTTTACTAAAGGAAGAGGCGGTCGGAGCAGACTGTGAATGACGGGGTCCGTGATTCATGAACCGTGAATTCGCGGGGGAACACTGTATACCCTACTGGAGAAGAGAGACAGGGAACATATCATACCAGCATTTAAAGGGTCCTTCTGCTAAGCTATATTGAGCAGCTAACATGGGGTTTACCATTCAGTAAACAGCAGCGCAGGCTCTTGCGTTACAAAGGCAGCCTTTGGTAAAATTTTCATGTTATCGTAACATGGGAGAGGGCAGGATCTGGGCGTGAGGAGAGTGACTGACTATGACAGCTAGCTCATGGGTCATTATCATGTGTTAGCTGTCAGAAATGTCAACAATACTGCCATCTCATGATCTAACTGTGCCACTGAACTATTAGCGATGTTCTCTACCCCATCCTGAACCCCTCCTCAACTATAAGCCCCAATACAATAAGCACCCTTCCCCACGCCAGAAGCCAGAGCCCTGACCCTCCAACTCATACCTAGCCTCCCTACTCAACCACTCTAACCCCCTTAAAAAATTTGAAGCTCTCTGAGCCCCCAGCAACAGTCTCCCCAACCCCTCCCCAATCCAACTGTGCCCCCTCCAGAGCAGCCCTGACTAGTATCTCACCCTCTAGCAATTGTCTCACAGCACTATCATAGTACTCTGAGACAATTACGAAGGGGTCAGGTGCTGATCCAGATGATTTAATAATCCTGCAGACCCACTTGAGGTGTGGGAGGAGAGTACACAAGGGAGTGGGGTTTCTGAACAGTGGGATTAAGATTGGGGTGGTTTAGGGATCTACAAAATTGAAAGGGGATGTCCTGGTGCTTGAATGGGCAGGATTGGATATGAATTGAGGGTGAGGGTCAGAGTTCACGCTTGGAAGAAGGCATTTGTCAGGGATTAAGATTGGGGTTGAGGTGGGTGCCAACCATAGGAAGACCAGAAGGGAGTATACTGAATGGGGGAGGGGGGGGTTTGAGGGTGCCTTTGTGGCCCGGTATTTCTGGTTTTATTTATTTCCTGCTATTGGCCTGTGCATTAAATGCTGGGCAGATGATGGCCACATCCCCTCATTTACCACACAGCCTTTACACTTAACAAATAATGAAAAAATTACCACACAATATATGCAAAATTACCGCAGTTTAGTAGAAGGGCCCCTAAATTCTTTAAATAGTAAGGGACAAGGCAACATTGCAAGGAAGAAAAATGAAAAGCAATATTGGGAAATACTTGTTCACAGAGAGGGTGGTGGATTCCTGGAATTCTTTTCCGTGGGAAGTGGTAGAGTCAAAGACAGTGACAGAGTTCAGAACCCATAATTCACTGTGGTTATCCTGAAACCCTGAAGGAATTAGGTGTGTCTCAAGGACTGGGTTGAAAAACACTGGTATAAAGTACAAAAATAAATTAATAAATCTTAATTAAACTGTATCCTAAAATGTATTCTAATCAGCTCACTTGTTCCAATTTCCAGATCATTTATAAATATGTTAAATGGCACTAGTCCCAATACAGATCCCTGCAGCATGCTACTATTTACCCTCCGTTGAGAAAAATGGCCAATTAAACCTACCCTCTGTTTTCTGTCCAATAAGCAATTCCTAATCTCCAACAGAACATTGCCTTCTATCTCATGGCTTTAATTTTCTCAGGAGTTTCTCATGAGGAACTTTGTCAAAAGCTTTCTAAAAATCTAGATACATTACATCAACCGGCTCACCTTTATCCACATGTTTATTCACACCTTCAAAGAAATGAAGCAGATTTGTGAGGCAACACCTGCCTTGGCTGAACCCATCGTTTTACTAAGCTGCGGTAGCGTTTTTACCGCACGCTGCAGATTAGTGTGCGCTGCCCCCCTGCGCTACGCAGAAAAACTAACACCCGTTCAATGGAGGCGTTAACGTCTAGCACGCGCTAAAACCGCTAGCGCGGCTTAGTAAAAGGAGCCTTAAGTGTTCCATTATTTTATGTTTTATAATAGTTTCCACTATTTTGCCCGACACTGAAGTCAGGCTTACTGGTAATTTCCCAAATCTACGTGGACTGTAAAGTTGTTCTTTGCATCCATCACTCTCTTGTACCGAGATGTCAATACTGTATTTTCTTTTTAATTCCACTCCAATATTATGCCATTTCTTAAAACCTAAAGAAACACATTGTCCTATATAAATAATGTCATTTGTATGTTAAAATTGTCGAATGCTGTCTTTGGTAACACTAGTTTAGTGGATTGTTAATGGTATGAGAGAGAGAGAGGGGCTTCCTTTCTAAAAGTTAGAGAATGACACGGGGACAAATTTTTCCACGTCCCCCACGGGAATTCATTTTCCCGTCCCGGAGAGTTATTTTCCTGTCCCTGCCCCATTCCTGCAAGCTCTGTTCTCATCTGCATAAGCCTCAAACACTTTAAAATCATAAGTGTTCGAGGCTTGTGCGGTTACGGTAGAGCTTACAGGAATGGGACGGGGAAGGATTTGTTCCCGTGTCATTCTCTACTGAAAGTGTTGCAGACACATCAGCGCCAAAGTAGCTCTGGAAACTCGTACAATAACATACTGAACAAGATAAATTAAGTGGTCCTTGTACTAACGCTAAACGTTAACGCGTCCATATTAGCGCGTCCATAGACTATAATGGACACGTTAGCGTTTAGCGCACGCTAAAACAGTAGCGCACTTTAATAAAAGGACCCCTAAATGATACCTCTTAAGGTTGTTCTCACAGTAGATGCATATCTTTCTTGGGAACTATGGATGCAGGGGAAAGTCATGATAATAAGGAAGAAGGAATACCAGCTGACAGATGCTGGAAACAGCTCTCTACAGTCACCTCAGAAAAGGCCTCCCACCTGCAGAGGAGACTTTCAAACGATTTTGCTGCCTGAATATTTGCCCAGCTAACATGTTAGAGCCCATTCCCCCTGACAGACTTTATTAATGTATGCCAAGACAAAGGGCATATATCCAAAAACTATATCGGCCATTGCCTTGACCCCCCCCTATTCCCAAGGCATTAGGACTGGATTTGACTAAAGCTGAAAACTTTAGGCCAGCGGCTAGAATACTTTGGCGTGCTAAACTGTTAGAATTCTGTGTTAATACACAACTATCGGACTTTTTAAACCAGGCAGATGGATTTCATAGTTCACAACATGGTTTCAGAGTAACTTTATTATTTTATACCGCCATAACCAAAAGTTCTAGGCGGTTTACACTAAAAAGAGTTGGACAATCAGCGAAACACAATAATACGTTAAAAAAATACAAATATTTATAAATAGAATTTCAATACTAAAACTCACTAAGTAATAAACTTATCGAACAAAATGGTCTTAATTATTTTCCGAAAACAGCATTTCAAGCTGGTAGGCAACAATCTTGGCTAGGTAAATGTATTCAGCAAGCTATGTTATCCTATTGCTGTTTTTGGAAATTAATTAAGACCACTTTGTTTGATAAGTTTTATTTAGTGAGTTTTAGTATTGAAATTCTATTTTATAAATATTTGTATTTTTTTTACTGTATTATTGTATTTTGCTGATTGTCCAGCTCCTTTTAGTGGTTATGGCGGTATAAAAGAATAAAGTTATTATTATTATTATTATGCACAGCACAGAATCTTTACTGCTAGAACTAACCACGACAGTTAAATCCTACCTAGTCTGTTTACCTTTGTTTATCTTGACATTACAGTTTGACATTTCAGCTGCATTTGATGCAGTTGACCATTCCCTATTACTACTAAAACAGAATGAATTAGGCTTAACAAGGAGTGGTATTCAAATGGTTCACGGAATTTTTAGGTAACAGAACCTATGAATTAAGAAACAAAAAGTCCCAAAGTTGAGCACAGAGTTCTCCTTCTCTGTACAGTGTATACTTAAGAGCCTTAGGTAGTAGATTTCCCTATCCCCATGTCCACACATTTTCGTACGCAGATGATATCTTCCTCCTCTGCCTAGCCAAAGAAATCCTTCAGTGATATGCTACAATACTTAACGAGGATTAGCAAGGATCTGAGCATATGGACACAGAAAAACTTCCTCAAACTTAACTGAAGACCAAAATGCTTTGGTTTGCTGCCTACTATTCACTGCCTAGCAGAGATCTGGTGTTGGCGACAGGAGATAAACTGAAGATCAAAAATACTAGGCGCTCCTTTTACGAAGGTGCGCTAGCGGTTTTAGCGCACGCACCGGATTAGCGCGCAGTAGCCTGAAATCTACCGCCTGCTCAAAAGGAGGCGGTAGCGGCTAGCGCGCGGGGCAATTTAGCGCACGCTATTCCGTGCGTTAAGGCCCTAGCGCACCTTCGTAAAAGGAGCCCTAGGTGTTATTCTGGATTCCTACCTAACTTTTGGAAACCAGAATGACTCCTGGTCAAAAAATTATTTTTCAGACCATTAAGAGCAGTAAGTTCTGCCTTAACCCATACCAGTTTTAGAATAATTGCTCAGGTGATTCTACTTCCAGACTTAGATTACTGTAATTCTTTGTATTATGGTATTGCAGAAAAGGACATAAGAAACTGCAATTACTCCAAAATACAGTGGCCAGATTAATTCTCAGAGTAAGCCAGTTTGAGAAGGTTAGTCCATTACTGGAAGAGCTACACTGGTTTCCAATGAGGAAAAGAGTTCAATTTAAGATCACTTGCATAGCCTACCATATCAGGTATTAAGGTCACACACTCTTTCCAACACCCAAGAGCATCCCAATGCCTCAAACTGCCCTTCCCTTCTTCCCAACAAGTTCAATGAAAAAAGTTTTTCGAATCCACCTTTTTGAATTTCAGGGATCCAGAGTCTGGAATTAACTACCTTTAACTGTGTCGGGTCCCCACCTACTATAATTTCAGGCAAATGTTAGACATATCCCGTTTACGATCTTAGAAAGCTTACTATAACTTCAACTGATTGTATGTGTAATTCTTTTATAAGCTGTAACGAATCCTAGATGAAATTTGCAGGATATAAGAAATGATATGGTATTTATTTATTTATTTAAAAATTTATATACCGCATACAACTATGCGGTTTCCATATCACATACATAAAATCTTGTTTCCCTACAATTATCACATATAACATAGACATGTCTAAACACCATCATTAATCGTCCCTGTTATAAACAGGAATAGAGTGCAGATTCAATTAATTCAGAAATACGAGCAAGCTTTAAATCATACATTGCTGTCAAAAAAATTCTAAAAGGTGATTATCAACTGAAATATACCTTAGCATTCCTCACTGTGGGACTTAGAACATTTCTTACCCTTGCCCATGTTGTCCTTTTAACTTTACCCTCAGGGAGAGTTTTTCATCTTAGCCAAGCACATCCATATCAAGAGACTCCTCTACTTGGTCATTAAGGAACTTCAGTGAGTGTAGAGTTCATTTCTCGCTGGTACCTGTTTGTATACAACGCTCTTGTAGTGATGACTACTGTTTCACAGTAACCCCAATCTAACAAAGTAACTGAGCTGCTAATCACTGGTTTTTCGTATAGTGAGCAAGGACTTCCCAAGCATGATAAAACCTGTAGAGAATATCTCATCTTGACATCCACATAGGAGCAATGGAGTTCTGCAGATCTTTATATTTTCAATTCTTAAATTTGTCTAACCTGTATTTGTCCATGAAGGATGTGATTGCAGGCACTGACAATTTTAACAAAAGTTTTTCTACATGTTTCCCCTTTGTTTATTGAAGACCTTTATAATAACTTGGATTCATTAGGTTCCCTAGTCTCCTTGGTTAGCTGTAACAGAACCATCGCCAAGCCCTAAACTGTGTAAGAAAGCAAATGGCATCATTTGCTTAAAGAAAGCAAACTGATGGTCATGAAGCCTGCTGTAGCCGCACATTTCTCTCAGATCATGGGATGGTTTGTCTAACATGGACTTGGTGAGTTAAGGTGTTGTGTGGCTGTTACATAGTTGAGTTGGATTGAATTAAAAGGAGAGAAGAGGTTCCATTGAGTCTAACTTTGCTTGCCTAGCAACCATTCCTACAAATCCAAGAAAGGTATTTAGGGCTGAATCTCCAGTTCAAGTGGCTTCCTGACAGGCTCATCCAGTCTTGGTTTTACCCCCACTACATGGTTTCTGCTTGTCTACAGAGCAGTCCCTATGTACAGTGTAATAAAAATCAGGTGTGAGTCATTTGGCAAACTGACATACTCTTCCTTTAGAACCTTTAGAATTAATTTTCTAAGGGGAATGTGGAAGATCAGAAAGCCACCTTTTTTTTTTTTTAAGTAACTGAGGTCTGATTTATGAAAGGCATTTTTCCCTCCTGGGGCCATGGAAGTAACCCTTTGATAAATTGGTCTTCCTGCACAGGAATGTCAGGACTGGGATGTAACATAGGAATCGGCATTTCTCACCATTTCAAAGGATCCCTTCTCCTGTGTTATTGGCTGTGTGTGTATATGACTGGATATATTTGTTTTAGAAATTAAAGGCTGCATCTGGTAATTGCTTTTTCTGTTGCTGGAAAAGCAGATAGGCTACAGTAAAACAAACTGGCCTCGGGTCTTACTGTTATGCACTAATTGTAAAGTGTTTCAATGTACAGCAGACGGCTGCGGGACAGGGGAAAATCCTGGTCTTATATCAAACTGGGAAATGTAGTGTATTTGCCACATCTCTTGTAGTCTGGACGACCCCCCCCCCCTTCCCCCGGTCAGACAAGCCAGCTCTGAGTGTTGGGTGTAACACCCCCAAAATTGAGCACGCTCCTTCACTGTATCCAGTGAGATGTAACTTGTATTGTGTTTAGTTAGCACCCCAATTATTTTGAAATGTTGGTGCCTATACCTGCAGCGTACAGTGCTACTATTTCTGCTCACAAAGGGGGTGCGTAACGCAGGAAGACATGATTTAATGGTGTTGCCTGAACTGCCCCTCCTGGACAGTACAATCAAAGAAGAACGAGGCTTGTGTTTGCTTGTTGAAGTGAGAAAGCACATTAAAGTTAGCAGTAAAGAAATATCGCCAGTAAAGTCGGTTTATAGACAAGTCGGCGAAAGACAAAGGCGCGCGCCGACAACTGAGTGCAAGATGGAGGCGCACGCCGAAGAAAATTACAGTTTTTAGGGGCTCCGACGGGGGTTTTTGTTGGGGAACCCCCCTAGTTTACTTAATAGAGATCGCGCCGGCGTTGGGGGGGGGTTTGGGGGGTTGTAACCCTCCACATTTTACTGTAAACTTAACTTTTTCCCTAAAAACAGGGAAAAAGTTAAGTTTTCAGTAAAATGGGGGGGTTACAACCCCCCAAACCCCTCACAACGCCCCCACAACGCGGCGCAATCTCTATTAAGTAAAGTGGGGGGTTCCCCCCCACCGTCAGAGCCGTAAAAATAGTAATTTTGTGCGGCGTGCGCCTCCGCGCTGCGCTCAATTGTCTGCGCGCGCCTTTGTCCCGGCGCGCTTTTGACCTGACACCGTAAAGTCTGACAGGCCGCTGTTGCGGCCGTAAATGTAACAATTAAAAAAAAGAGTCATTCTTGAAGGATCACGCATACAAATGAGGTTTGTGGAGGTTCACGGAGGTTTGCCAAATTTACATGAGATGAGTTACTGGTGATAGCGATTGGCACATGTGCAGAATAGTTCACGGAAAGAGGCGTAAATGTGCGTTTATGCCAGGAAAAGGTTATGCCGTAAGCATGTATCGTGGACGTGACTTATTGGAAGCAATACCTACATACATCATAGGCGTTCATCACATGCGTCTGTTGTGTCATCGTAGGCGTGCCAGTGCTATTGGATGGAGGGGAGGCGCTTTGGCTTTCAACAAGCGCGCATGAGACACATGCTTTTGAGATTTTTATTCCCCCAAAATCTATTATATTACTATAATTTATGTAACTGTATATTTTCTTTTTTTATTTGATCATGAACCACAGCCAGAAACATACACCTGAGACGCGCTTTTCACAGTACCAGCACCTCCGAACCAGCTGGTAATTTGGGGTCATCAAAAGCCGGCGCCACACTTGGAGAATCACCCAGCAATGATGGAGAATTGCCTGGAGTGCTTATTTATATATTAATGAGTCCATTTAACTATCTTTTTGATATTTATGACCTCATTGTAATATATTTGCATGATAGAGTTGGAAGCTGCTAGAAAGCTCAGACAAGACCAAGGTGAGCCATTCTTATAATCCCGTGATAAAATACTACCATTCTAAACCGGCTGGAGCTGGTTTAGAGATTGCCGTTAAAGGCACAGTAAGTTTTGAGTGTCTTCTCCGGGGAGCCAAACTGTTTGTATCTTGTTGCATAGATTGATAAGATTCTCCTGCTGTTCTTTGGACAGCTGGAATAAGTGCAAATCTCTCCAGGCGGCAAGAAGACAAAGTGGTTTCTATGAACTCAGACAACACCAGCTTCATGGAAGACGGGATCAGAGCATTTTGGCCATGTAGTTATCCTGTAACGGTATGGATGCTGTGATTTTCAGAGAGGAGGTGACTATTACTGAGAGTGCATCTGTCTCCATATCTGTATGCACGGCCCAGTGAGCATTCAGAAAATTAGGATAAGTTAACTGGAGCAGTCTGGGAGTAGGCCAAACAGAGCAGCCCAGGATCCACTACCTAAAAGCTTTTGCTAACTCCTGATTATAAAGAGGGAATGGTAAGAGTGGAGGAGATGAGGAGAGGGATGGTGCAGGGGGAGGAGAGGGGACTAGATTATGGAGTGAAGACTGGCGGAATGTACCTAACCATACTGTATTTTCTTGCACATACTCTTCCTGTCCATTTCACGCATTCAGTGGCTGTATTTATGCCACCTACCCTATAACGTAGGGCTGCCCACGTCTGGTCTGGCATGCCAGGTTTTCAAGATATCCATAATGAACATGCATGAGAGAGATTTGCCTGCACTGCCTTCTTGGTATGCAAATCTCTCTCATGCATGTTCATTATGGATATCCTGAAAACCTGGCCTGCCAGTACAGCTCAAGGACCGGACTTGGGCAACCCTGCTATAACATGTAACCCTATGGAAATCATCCTCCCTGCTGCTGAATCAGGTAGACATGACAAAGTCAGCAATGCTGGAAGTAGAAAGATGCCATTATATGACACTGGAAGTATTCTTTTTTTTTTTTTTTAACATGTTTTTCATAGATCAATATGAACTGAGGACAATTTATTTTTCTGATTTTTAAAAACTAAACACATCCTCTCAGCTGATAGGGGCTGAGCAGTCTAGGCTGAAATTGAACTAGCTTATTGTTTCCTAAGAGAATCTCTCTTTCTGTAGCATCTCTTATCCAAAGAGCTTTCCAAGCCTCAGTGGTAGGGGGCTGCAGCAGGAGAACCTCTCCCACCCTCTAGAGCAGTGTTTCTCAACTTGGTCCTGGAGCGCCCCTTTGCCAGTTAGGTTTTCAGGATATCCACAATAAATATGCATGAAAGAATTTTGCATATAATGGAGGCAGTGTATGCAAATCAAGTTTATGCATATTCATTGTGGATATCCTGAAAACCTGACTGGCAATAGGGTGCTCCAGGACCGAGTTGAGAAATACTGCTCTAGGACAGGTTGTATTCTTTGGATTTTATTCCTTCTTTTTCAATAATTGGTTCCTGTCTGAGGCAGTGACTGCTCTGTTGCCCCTCACCCTGACCCCCCAAGAGCTGTGCCAGGTGCCTGTCTTGCCATAATCCCTCTCTCTGTTGGCTGCTCTTGGCCTCAGAATGGAGCTGCGGGATGGGTTTCCAGTTGCAGATTTTTCCTTTTGCTGTATTGCAGAGTAGGGCTATGACTAATGAAGGCAATTGTTTTTATAAGTGATATAATTAAAAGGAAATAATGTATGGGCTGTTCCTAAAATGTAAAGAAAAACAAAGCCCTGGGAATAGAGAGAACTGGATAGACAGGGTGCTGTTTGTAAGGCAGGGAAGGTGCTGGCTGAAAGCATCCAGATGTGGCTTGTCACTCTTCCGGAAAGGTTAGAAGGCCGCAGAGGAGCCTGACGTTTTACTCCCTTAAAATTCAGGAATGTGGTGGTGTGACAGTAGGACTTTGGCTCAGTTTCTTTTTAAATCAACTCATTTTCTTTTTTTAACGTGTTTTCCAGATGAGAGGTGCCCTTCCACTCAGCCTATAAAATAGAGCAGCAGTGGGGGCTGAGTTATTACATCACCTATTCCAGGGGTAGGCAATTCCAGTCCTCGAGAGCCAGAGCCAGGTCAGGTTTTCAGGATATCCACAATTAATATGTATGAGATGGATTTGCATGCACTGCCTCCTTGAGATGCAAATCTATCTCGTTTGTATTTATTGTGGATATCCTGAAAACCTGACCGGAATTGCCTACCCCTGACCTATTCTGTGCACTTTAATAAACATTGTCCAAACCTGGGCTCTGGTATTTATTAATTATTTAATATGTTAACCCATTCTGAGCTCTTTGGGGAAAACATACACATTATACTGTTAACAGGTTACAATTTGCCAGCGTAAGGTTTTTCAATACAAGTTTTTATCCTAATTCAGGGGTAGGCAATTCCGGTCCTCGAGAGCTGGAGCCAGGTCAGGTTTTAAGGATATCCACAATAAATATACACGAGATAGATTTGCATCTCAAGGAGGCCATGTTCTACATATTCATTGTGGATATCCTGAAAACCTGACCTGGCTCCGGCTCTCGACACACATTAGGGATCTAATACCAATATACATAATATATAGTTTACAGGTTAAATTTGCCATGGTTACAGTTCAAGGTTTTTCAATACAAGTTTTTTATTTATTTATTTGGTTTATATCCCGCCCTCCCGGGGAGCTCAGAACTAGTTTACTTACATATTAAAGTGTTTAATACAAGGTGTTGGCAAACATGTTTTGCCCTCCCTGTCAGACAGACAGCAAAGCATGGCAAAACATAACATAATATGGTGAGAAATAGCATGGCGAGCATTGTATGACCGAACATAGCATGATAAACATTTTATTACACATATGGTTAACATTATCCTAACGTGACACATACCGAGGATCTAATACCAATATACATTTCTATCTAATCCATCGGTTGTGGCAGGAGAGTTAAGTTCATTAAAGAGATGGCCAGCAGCACATGGGTTTGCTTTCAAAGATTTGTTCAGAGTATTAGCAGGGAGCACTATATTCAGATGGAAAGGGGCGTATAATGGATATAATAATCAAATTAAGTCATCTGAATGAGGTATCCCAGCTGAAGGGCAAGTTACAATTCTAGTTCTGCCAATCCGAAATCTCCCTGACTCTTTTCTCACAAGACTGACCCAGGCCACATCAGTCCTCCAGAGCCACAAACAGATTAGATTTTTAGGAATAATAAAACAAATGTACGTGATACATTTTCAGTGTGAATCTCCTTAGTCCAGGGGTGTCAAAGTCTATTTGCATGCACTACTTTCATTGTATGCTAATAGATATCATGCATATTCATTGGTGAAATCCTGAAAACCCGACTGGATTGTGGCCCTCGAGGAGGGCCTTTGACACCCCTGCCTTAGACCCTGGAGCAATAGCATTGCACACACTTCCTTCCAGCACCCATAGTTGCCAGGTCCACGGTTTTCTTGACCAATTGGGTTGCTTTGGAATGCTGATTGCGGTGAAATTTTGAGTAGTTGTGGGTTGCAGTTTTTCAGGCTGGTTTTAGATTTGTGGGCTGTAATTTGGGCTGCATCATGGCACGGTGTTCTCGAGTCGGCTGGGCATTCAGCAGATCAACAGTTTGTACAGACCATGTGCTCAGTATCCCACCAATAACGGCCTTTGTCCGCCCTCTCCCCACAGCCAATCATAATCAGCAGCCTAGCCTTCTCCTGCCGGGCTGACCCTATCTCCTAATGCTGTCAACACTCAATAGCCAGGCAGCACATGAGCTGCACTATTGGGAAAGAGAGAGGTAGCCCAGGAAGTGCACTTTGAGAGAAAGAGACAGGCAGCAAGCGATTTGCACATTGAGAGAGAGAGCCCAGGAATTGCACATTGAGACAGAGCAGAGACAGGCAGACCAGGAGCTGCACAATGAAGGAAAGAGATAGGAAGCACCTGCAGATAGTGTAAAAGAGAAACAAAACAAAGAGACAGTTCTTAGCCCATCCAACAAAGTTGGGCTATACACATAGTGCAAAAGAGAAACACAACAAAGAGACAGTTCTTAGCCCATCCAACAATGTTGGGGCAGCCTCCATTGAGGGCTATACACGTAGTCCATCGAGTTTCCACTTTTTTCATTCTGTTGAAAAAGTACTGAATGAAAAAAGTGGAAACTTGCTGGACTAAGTGTATAGCCCTCGATGGAAACTGTCCCAAATGAAGTTAGTTGGTCTGAGAACTTTTCAGCACCCCCTCGTACATTGGGCTGTTTTTGGGCTGCTTTTTTCAAGGTACAGTGTTCCTCTCAGTCAGCAGTTCACGGTCCCGGTCGTTCGCAGTATTTTCCGACTACAAACCGCCAACAAGTAGAGGGAAGCAGGAGAGAGCACTGCGAGTGCAGGAAATCACTCGCGGTACGCTCCGACCGCCTCTTCCTGCACTAAGTCAGGCCTTATCTAATCAGGAGCTGCTTTGACACACAGCTCCCGATTGGATAAGGCCCGACTTAGTGCAAGAAGAGGCAGTCGGAGCATACCGTGAGTAATTTCCTGCATTCGCAGTGCTCTGGCTGCTCTCCTGTTGCCCTCTCCCGCTGCCCTCTTCAGGCTCCCCCATGAAAAACCGTATTCACAGTGTTTTGAGATTTGCGAGGGTTCCTGGAACGGAACCCCCATGAATATCGGGGGAGTACTGTAATTGGGCAGGATTTGAAAAAAGTATCTAGCAACACTGCACCCCACTGTTAACATTTAAGTAATGCTGAGATGGGACTTCTGTGATTTGCCTTTGGTGGTAAACCTGAATCATCAGCATGCCATTAAAGCCATTCAAGATCTCATTTGTTATTAACGACATCTTCATGCTGATTTCTAGCACTTTCCTGTCTACGAGAAAGACTGTTTTTCTGCTGTTTGGCTCAGATTCAAGCATATATTCTGAGCATGAGTTCACTATTACGTCTTGGCCTTTAGAGAAGTTGTATAATATGGAGGGTGGGTGCTTTCACACCCTGTCACTTGACCCCCTTTAGGGACATGATGAGATCAAGGCATTCCCAAAGCTCAAGGAATAAGCCATCTGCCAAAATATACATATATTTTGTGTCATAGCAGGGGCTGGGTGTGGACCTGTTCCACTGCATTATTCCATGTCTGATGCTTTGTTTCCCTCCTTAGTGACCTCCCATATTACCTGAGATGACCCAGGGCCAATTCTCGGTGTCAGTTGGGAGGAAGGAATGAGCAGTGCTGACCCAAATAAGCTTAGCTTCTGCTTCACCAGAATGTGCTGGGAATGTAATTGGAGGGAGCAAGGGGCCTTAGGAATTGCCACAGGCAAGGTTCACAGGAAAGAAAGCATGGGCAGCCGTTGTACCATGGTGTGGCTTGTTCCTCTGTAGGCATTTGACAATGCAGACGTTCTTTCCTTTCCTGAAATGTTCTGGTCCTGACACTGGTAAATGATGTAGTACTAAGAAGGAGCACCCAATCCACCACAACTTACTATTACTACTACTACTACTACTAACACAGGCCGACAAAAAAAAAATTCTTGGTGCCTTGGGTTTATTGACCTGTTCCTGGGGTTATTTGGGGCGCTGATTCAGAAAGCTGCATTGGATAGACCACATCAGCTGTAGTTTCTTAGATATGGTTGATTCTTTTAGGATAGTACAGCCAAACATGAACATTGGGCAAGAAAAGATTGGCCTCTGAGGGAATATTTGGTGGTTGGAGGACAAAATATAATCAATGAACCTTTGGTAGCACGGGAGAGAATCATAGTGCCATCACTACATATAAAGCTAGGCCTGATGAAACAATTTGTGAAGGCTTTGAATAAAGATGGTTCAAGCATTGAATACATAGTGCATATGTTACCTGGACTTACCATGGAAAAACTGAAGTAGGAATTTGATATGGTCCACAGATAGACAACTTATAAATGACCCACATTTCATAGCATCAATGAATGAAATCGAATCATGTGCCTGGCCTTCATTTGTTCTTGCTGTGAAAATCTTTCTTGGCAACAAGAAGGCAGACAACTACACACAGTTAGTAGAAGATATGCTCTTTCATTTCAACAGGCTTGGCATAAAAGTCCATTATCTACACCAGGGGTGCCCACACTTTTTGGGCTTGCGAGCTACTTTTAAAATGACCAAGTCAAAATGATCTACCAACAATAAAATTTTAAAAAAACACAAAGCACACTGTACACATAGAAAATGTTAATTATCATTCCTATTCCAGGGTTTTTCAAAGAGGTCAAAGCAGATGACTCTTTGCACTATCACCTCAGTAACAACCATACAAAAATAGACAAATATACCCCCCTCCCTTTTTACTAAACCACATTAGCAGTTTTTAGCGCAGGGAGCTGCGCTGAATACCCAGCGCTGCTCTCGACACTCATAGGCTCCCTGCGCTAAAAACCACTATTGCTGTTTAGTAAAAGGGGACCATATTGTAAAATATAGACAGCAGATATAAATTCAGACACATTTTGATCACTAAATTTAAAATAAAATCATTTTCCCTACCTTGTCTGGTGATTTCATGAGTCTCTGGTTGCACTTTCTTCTTCTGACTGTGCATACAATCTTTCTTCCCTTCTTTTAGCCTGTATGCTTCCTCTCCTCCAGACCTCATTCCCTCCCCCCAACCTTTCCTTCCTCTCTCCCTGCCCTTTCTTTCTCTCTGCCTCCCTTTCTTTTTTTCTGTTTCTCTTCTTTCCTTCTGTCTCCCTGCCTGCCCTTTTTCTTTCTTTCTCCCTGCCCTCCCCCAAGCCACTGCCACTGCCAACGGGGACCAAACTGCCATCGGGACCAGGACCCAAACTGCCACCAATAACAGGCCCGAAAGCCGATGCCGCCCCAAGCTGTCCCTACTTCGGCCGACCAGCATTGCAATCGACCTATTGGGGGAAATGCTGCCGGGTCCTGCCTTCGCGGAAACAGAAAGTAGGCAGGACCCGGCAGCAAGAAGAGGAAATGCTTCACTAACCTGTCTCCCGCCTTAGCCCGTAGCGAACACTTGCTTCAGGGCTCTCAACATGTGCGTGCCGGCCTCCCCTCCCCCCCCCCCGGACATAACTTCCGGTTTCAGAGGGAAGAGAAGAGAAGCCGGCACGCACACGTTAGAGCCCGGAGCATAAGTTCGCTACGGGCTGAAATCTCCAAGCCGGGTTTTTTTCAAATGTTCAGCAGCCGCGGCAGCAGATGACAGCTGGGCGGACCGCCCAGCTAAAAGGCCCTAGGGAGAACACAGAGGAAGGCTGATCGGCCCGGTAGATCAGGACGGCAACACGAATCTAGCGATCGACTCACATTGCCTTCCTGAGCTACTGGTCGATCGCGATCGACGTGTTGGGCACCCCTGATCTACACAGTCACTTAGTTCGCTTTCCAGAGAACCTTGGTGACTTAAGCGAAGAGCAAGGTGAAAGATTTCACCAAGACATAAAAACAATGGAAGCCAGACACCAAGGAAGATGGGATGCACGCACGATGGTAGACTGTTGGAATTTTATGTGGGATTGTCCTGAAAGATCCCACTCTCGGAGGTCTTACAAAAGGAGCTTCTTGTGTGTCATATGACTGGAAAGTTTGTATTATAAACTTGTGTTTTTGGTGTGAAATAAATAGATTTTTATGTTGTACACTTTTTAAATTTTTAATGTTTCCTTCTTGCTTAAAAGATATTAATTTAAACACTACATTAAAATATCCTGGGGTTTTTTTTTAATAGGCGAGCAGAGTGAAGAGTGGTATATGGTATATGTTCTGTATCTCAAAAACTAGAGCTGATAAGGAGAAAACTGGTGCCATTTTTGGAATCAGCCGGTCAAATATACCCAGAAACAGATCTAACATTTGAGGCACCAAAATTAGTGTTGGCCAGTATAATCATTTCTATAGCGCTACTAAGCGTATACAGCGCTTTACTTAATTGTTGGCATCCCAGAGGCAACATTTCACTTAGAACTACCAATACAACAGTTTTGTCCGGTCTCAGGTGAAATGCTGAATGGGGTGGGGAGCCTATTGCTTGTGTTAGAATTACCAACAGTGTTGGAGTAAGATCATTTGGTAAAATCTGTGGCTCTCTTAGAACATAAGAAACGCCATTCACCGGATCAGACCAAGGTCCATCTAGTCCGGCAATCCGCACACGCGGAGGCCCATTTAGGTGCTCCTTTTTGGAGACCCGGAATTCCCGTATCCCTCAATATGATCTGCAAGAAGGTGTGCATCCAACTTGCGTTTGAAACCCAGCACAGTATTTTCTGCCACCGGGAGAGCATTCCAAGCGCCCACCACTCTTTGTGTAAAACAGAACTTCTTGACATTTGTCCTGAACCTGCTGCCATTCAGTTTTAGGCTATGACCTCTTGTCCGCGTCACATCTGAAAATGTCAGTTATGCTGCTTCCTGGTCAATTTGATCAAATCCCTTTAATATTTTAAAAGTCTCTATTAGATCCCCACGCAGTCTTCTCTTTCCGAGGGTGAACAGTCCCAGTTTTCCGAGGCGTTCCATGTTATCAGTGTGGTAAATGCATTTTTAGCACCTCCTCTATGTGGAATGTCTATCACTCCAAAGTCTTTTTTTTTCCAAGGCTTTTTTTAATGTTAATTCAGAACCAGAATCAAATTTTGAGGATTTTTTTTTAATTTTATTACTCTTACATGGTGTTTTTATCCTGCAGCCCTCACAAACAGCAACTCTAAAGTGGGACGTTCAACCTTTATAAATCCATAAATAATATTAATGTAAATTTTTTTTCTTGTTTCTATTGGAGCATCCCAATTCCCGTCACAAAAGACTCATGGTGACCCATTAATGACCAGCTGTGACTGGAATACTGATTTCTGCCACCCAGTAACCAGCATACCTTGCATCTCGTTTACAGGGCATTTTCCTAAATATGCTGTTCATTAAATGCTATAAAATTTATTGTATTAACATTAGTAAGAACTCCCAATTTTTTTTTTTAAAAAAACCTCTCCGAACTTGTCACGGATGTATAGAGTTAGTCCATTAAAAAGGTATCATGGAAAACTTGTTTGTGAACTCTGACTTCTAGATAAACCACGTTGGAGATGCACAAAATAATCGCTTATACCACAAGAGGCAAGTTGGGGCAAACCAATGGTGTAGATGGGGGGGGAGTGCTGGCACCTGTCATCCTCTCTGCCTTCTCCCCCCCCCCCCCGGCTCCTTCCCACGCCTCTTCCCGCTGCATATGCGCACCTTCACTCCTCCCCCTCCCACCACTACCATATCTCTAGCTCTTCAATGGTGCAAGCAGCAACTTCAACCTGCTGCTCATGCCAGCATTGGCTCTCTCTCTCACTTCCGGGTCCCATGCCTAGGAAGACATGTCGGAAGGAGAGCCGACGCTGACAGCAAGTTTGTGATGCTGCTCATGCTGGGAAATTTAGAGGTATGGGGAAAGGTGGGGTGCATATGCGGAGGGGGGCACCTCTCACTTTCACCATGCCACTGGGGCAAACAGCTGAATAGGAAAGGGACAGCTTGCACTTAAGCATGCCAGTCTTGTATCTCTGTTTGTTCAATGTCTCTCCACTGCCTTAAAAATTCAAACAATCATATGCTGGGTATTTTGTACTTTTTCTTCTCCTCCCGCTGCCTCTGGTCTGTCTTCTGATAGCAGTTCACCTGAAACTGTCTGCTTTTCTTTCTGCAGGACTTGTGCTAATGGTGTGTCAGGCATTGGAAAATACAACGGCTGCTCTGAGTGGTAAGTGTCCCTGGTTTTTCTTCCATCTCTTGTCTTAATGTTTTGTGCAGAAGTGATAATAAGCAATTGCCATCACCTTGGGTGGTCCCTCTCCCCGAACTAAAGGTAGCTGTCAGTTTTATTTAAAACACTAACGAGAGAGGGGGTGGTTTACCAAATGGCTTACTTCCCTTAAACGTAGAGGTTTTCAGCCAAGAAGGACCCCCTTAGCTCACCAGTGAGGAGATGCTCAAAACTTGCACCACAGAAGACAATGTGTGTGCCAAAGATTAGTGCAAGTAGCATGCAAATGTAGTCAAAACAGATGTTAATTAGGTCATTTCTTATTGCCTCCCAATGCTCAAGAGAACAGCACACAAAACAAATCTGCCCTTATTGCTGAAAACCTAATGCCAACTCAGAGCAGGCTTCTTTCTTTAAGATCGTCTGATTTTTATTTAATTTAGAAGCAGAAGGAAGCCCGTGCAAGTCCCTAAATGCTGGCAATGAGAGACAAAGGTGTGTATCGGAGCTAGGATTACCATAGGGCTCCAGAAAAAGGAGGACAGATTGAGGCATCTGGGTTTTACTTCCATTGCTTTCAATGGAAGTAAAACCCAAATGTCTCAATCTGTCTTCCTTTTTCTGGAGCCATATGGTTACCCTGGTTGGAGCAAACCCGAAACTGAAAGCACACATTGGTGCTTGTTTAGGGTTACCATATTTTCCTCCGCACAACCCCAGACAAATGACCCCTGCACCGTTCTGCCTCCAGTGCCGCCCTGCCCCCCCCCCCCCCAAACCGCCTCTCTTCCCCAATGAGATGCGTCTGGAGAGCCTGAAGCATGGACAGATGTGTGTGACATCATCCACACAAGCTCAGAGGCCCTCCAGATGCAACCTGAGCTCGTTGGGGCTTTCCAAAACCCAGACAAACTGCCAGGTTTTGGAAAGTCCATCCAGGAACTCAGACAGTCCTCTAAAAAGAGGACATGTCCGGATTTTCCCAGATGTCTGGTAACCCTATGCTTGTTTCTTGAGCTTCTGTATAAGCCTTCCAAGAAAAATAAAAATTGGAAAGCTTATATTTAAAGGTGCAGAAAATAGGTGTCAGTGTGTGCTTCACTTTCAGGTTTGCCTGGCATATGTGGCATATTTTGCTGCGCTGTTCCATACAGTGCTCGCGTCTCTCACACCACTCTATCTCAAGCTTTCTCTGTCCCAAGCTCACGTAAAGTTTTCACAGTTTTGGTGATACAACAAAACTGATTATATATGGCTCATAGCAGGCTGGTAGTATGACTTGGATGCAGTTTAGACCTTGGCATCCCTATATTCTACATTTATTAGAAAACCTATATGCCTAGCAGTCGCTTTTCCTGAGCCTCTGTGGCTACTGCTGGCTCAGTTTAGCAGGAAAGCAAGTGAATACCAGTCTGCAGATCTTGGTGAGCAGAGAAGGGCAGTGAAGGAGGGATAAATCTTTCTTCTGACTAGGGTGTTAGCTTATAACGTCTGTTTACAGGTTCCATTCCTAGCATGGTCAATGCATCCTTTGTGCATAACTGTAGACGAAATAGGATGTAATTGGGCAATATTAGGGACGCTTGTGCAGTTTATCTCCCTTATGCTCCAGGTCTTAGGATATAAGTCACTGAAATTTATTACTGCAAAAAAAAAAAATTGACATTTAAGTGTATTCTGAGCGCTGGTGGGCATGAACATGAGAAATTGGAGAGAAAATCTGATTTTCTTTCAAAAGCTTAGCCTTTCTCTTTCACCTCCATGCGCCATTTGATTCTAGTTTTTAGGATTGTCTGCTGAGAGCAGGGTGAATGAGAGATGCCATCCCTAGTACCCAGCTGCTGGGTTTTGTTTTTTCGCAATGAGCATCCTTCCTGGAGACAGCAGAACACCTAGAGAGAGGCATGTTCTCCTCGGCTGTATCCTTGGTGAGCTGTGATACCTTTTAATGAATTGAACCAATGTAAGGAGTTGTTGTTCCCATACTTTCCAGGCCACACACTTTTTTTTCTTCAGGTGTGATCATAGACACGGAGGGGCACAGTGCAGTATCCTGTTTTGGATAACTCTATAAAAGGTATCAGAACCCACAAAGAATTTTTTTTACTGAGCTATTAAAATGGTGCGCTGCAGCACACAGCAGGAGATACAAAGCTTTATGATGCATTCCTGTCATGGGTGGCCCTATACTGAGGCAGAGGCCTCACGTGGCACTCTTCTGGGAGTGGCATCCTGCCGCCCGCCAGCCTTCCTGCTCATGTTACCTTTACTGCAATCCTTCCCCGGCATCTCTCTTTACATTCCCTCCCCCTCCGCAGGGGCTCTCCCCACTTCTTCCTCAACCCCCCCCCCCCCCGATTCTACCTTTAATTATTACAAAGGTTGGCAATTCACACATACTGCCTGTTTGAGGCCGGCCTGACATCTTCTCTCTACTTCAGCCCACCCCAGCAGAAACAGGAAGTTATGTCAGAGGGCAGGCTGCAGTAGAGAGAAGACGTCGGGCCGGCCTCAAACAGGCAGTGTGTGTGACTCGCTAACCTTTGAAACAATTAAAAGTAGAATTGGGCAGGGGGGCGTCCTCATCATTTGCCTCAGGTAGCAGATTCCCTTGGGCCACTCCCGATTCCGGTCATGTACATGACACTGTACCTGGAAGGTATTAAAAGGTATAATATTCCTACGTTTATAGGTAAATTCAATGTAGATTGCTGAAAGTTAGATGCTAAAAAACTGGGCACTAAGCAATATTGTAACAAATTTGGTGCACAAGTTACACGTCAAACGTATGCCATGCCATGTCTATGGTTGGCGTGAATAGTGGTGTCTAAATGTGGCAGTTGGGCACATAAATAAAATTAGTCTGTAGTGCGCACACAAGAATAGTTGGAATGTTCCGAACATGCCTGTACCCTTCCCACACCAACACTCCCTTTGCAATAGACATTAGGGCCCAAATTCTGTAACCAGCGCCTAAAGTTAGGCATCTATTTCGGAGGCGCCCAACTAGATAGGCGCCTATCTAAATTGAGTAACAAGCTCAATTAAGCTTTTTAATCAGCACTGATTGAAACCTAGGCGCCTATCAAGAAAGTGTGATTCTGTAACAAGGCGCCTCTAAAAATTTAGGCGGCCTTCAAAAAAAAAATAGGCGCTATGCATGTTAGGTGTGGGCGTGGCTACGTGTTAGGCGCCTTGTCGCAGAATCGCTGCTCTTAAGCGTGCTTTTAAGCGCTCAACTAGGCGCCTAACTTTTAGTTTATTTCTTGGGCGCCTCCAAAATAGATTCCGCTCGGCGTGATACATTAAACAGCACCCAATTTTCACTTGAAGGCGCCTAACTTTTGGGTGCTTCTTATAGAATTTGCCCTTAGGTGCCCTGTTTATGGAACAGGGGCACAAGTCTGCTGTGGCAAATGAGTGCTGCTTAACCCAAATTATTTGACCGTTTAGTGTCAATTAGGGCACTTAAGTAACATAATTAACTGTTTTATAACTGCATTCTAACTTTGGGCCCCACTTATAGAATTTTGGGTTAGAAAGCAACTCAGTAACTTAGGTGCTAAGGTTTCCGAGCCCATTACTTGCGTAAATGAGAATAATGGCATTTTCACCCATTTGTGCATGCCAAAATTCCACCAAAGTGCTAATCTAAAAATACTCATTTAATGTCCGTAATGTATAATTTGCAAGAGGAATAGGGCATGGGTAGGACTCAGATATACACATGTAACTTATTTATATATATTTATTGACTTTTCAATATAATCAAGCATAACTTGTACAGAAAGGAAATCCAGCAAGAAAATTAATAATGAAACATTATAAAACATCAAGAACAGCAAATATAAGCTTAATCTCTACCTCAAGTCCTCAAATGGGATCCAAGGTGGATGATGGGCAAATAATAAGAAGAAAAAATTAAATTAGGAAAAATATACTAGTAGACTGAAATAGTACACCTTTTCTTAAACTAAGCACTCATGTTCCATCTTTCTCCAAACATGAAGTTGATAGAAAGGTTGTCAGTTGAGATGGCTCAAAGAAGACAAATTTATGTGAACGATAATTAATTACACATTTGCATGGATGTCGCAAATAAAATGTAGCCCCTAGAGCCATAACACCAGGTTTCCTTAACAAAAATTCCCGTCTCCTTCGCTGGGTCTCCTTGGCCAAATCTGGAAACATCTGTATTTTACAACCTAAAAATTATTTTTGTTTATTTTTAAAGAAAAGTCTCAGCAACCAGTTTTTATCTGGTGCGAGAGCTACTGTTAAAAGTAAAGTTGCTGGTTTCGCCAATTCTTTATCTGATGTTTCCAAAATATTAGATAAATTCATAGAATCATGTCCCTTATTCTGTTGTTGTTGTTGTTGTTGCTGTCCTAGTGTCTTATTTGGAAGATAATAAACCTGTGTAAATGGAGGTAATGTTTCTTCAGAAAGCTCCAGTATTGCCATCATATAACGCTTGAGCATTTCTCTAGGGGATACACATGTAACTTATAGAACAGGGTAACATGCACATGTTGGCAATAAGTTATTTATTTATTTAGAAACATTTCTAGACTGCTTATCAAACCTTCTGAGCAGGGTACAGAGGAACACTCATAATATAATATAACATCACAATGCAGTACAAATACAGTGATGCTATATTATATGTAATTCGCATAGGTGCTCTCCATACTTATTCATACACCTGCTGAAACAGAAACGTTTTCAAACCTTTTTTAAATTCTGTCATACCGTGCAATGTTCTCAAGTAACAGGATAGTGTATGCCAGAGCTTTGGCCCCATAATGAAGAAAATAGGC
Organism: Geotrypetes seraphini; assembly: GCF_902459505.1. Classification (NCBI taxonomy): domain Eukaryota; kingdom Metazoa; phylum Chordata; class Amphibia; order Gymnophiona; family Dermophiidae; genus Geotrypetes; species Geotrypetes seraphini. Next base: position 207,399,106 of record NC_047089.1, read on the forward strand.
CGGCATTGATCTAGTCTTACAGTACATCTAAATTAGCCTGATTCATTGACCGCAAACCTCTCAAAGGCCGATACAACCTTAGGGCTCCTTTTACGAACGCGCTAACCGCTACCTCCTCCTCTTGAGCAGGCAGTAGTTTTTTGGCTAGCGTGGGGGGTAGCACGTGATTAAAAGTCGCGCACGCTAAAGCCGGTAATGCGGCTTCGTAAAAGGAGCCCTTAATCTAGCTGTGATGACAACAGAGATGGTATTACTCAATGCCTTAAACATCAGCAACATAGCCTTAAATTCGTGATTTTTTGGCTGCTGACTCCGCCCCCTAATTTTCGTCACTGAACCCGGCGTTTCACATTGGAAATAGCTGCTCCCCGTGCTTTATGAATGAAATTGCTGCTCCCAGTGGTTCCTGAAGGAAATTGTCGTTCCCGGCGTTGTACGGAGCAAATCGAAAGATCGGATTATTCACGGTTTATTATCTTTTTCAGGTCTATTTTACCGAAAAACCGCAAATAACAGGCAAAAGGTTTTTTGGTATTCACAGCTATGTTCTGCCCACATCCCTCGCGAATACGGAGGGAGAAGTGTACTAATAAACCATTAAGGATCTTCAATGTAATAAGATAGCATATCAAAACAAAAAGATCTTTATAAATAATTTTTCATTTAAAAATATTGTGTAATTATTCAAAATATATTGAATTAATGGTGCTCGGTATTAAATTAGTTACCCAATGTACTGGTAATGAAGACAACCGAACATCATAACACCATCTCTTCCTCCTCCCAAATAGATGGTCACAAATTCCTATGAGAGCAATGGTGTCAAAAAATGGTATTTATCTTAGGCCGTCCTTTACAAAGCCGCGCTAGAATTTTTAGTGCCAGCCACGGCGGTAAAAACTCTGACGCTCATAGGAATTCTATACCCCTCTTCTACGAAACTGCGCTAGCAGTTTCTAGCGCAGGGAGCCGCGCTGAATGGCCTGCACTGCTCCTGACGCTCATAGAGTTCCTATGAGCATCGGGAGCAGCGCGGGCCATTCAGCGCAGCTCTCTGCGCTAGAAACTGCTAGTGCAGTTTCGTAGAAGAAGGGGTATCCAAAACGCAAAAAATTTGAAGTAGAGTGTAAGTATCCCCCCACAAAAATTTTTTTTAAATATATAAAGTTTGTTCAAGTATTCATAATCCTATAAATCCTTAGAAAATTATTCAAATCATCCAAACGCTCTTCCTCAAATCAACCGATTTATAGGATTATGAGTACTTGAACAAACTATTTTTATATTAAAAAAAAAAGATTTTTAGGATACTTGCATTCCACTTAGGTTAAATTGGAATATGATTGTGCTGTGAGCCTTACTTAGCAGTTCTTTGCCGTATGTTACGTACTAGTGCTGTGATTTTTCCTGATGGTGAATGAGAGGAGGATATTGAAGTGTTGTAAGTAGCATTCAAGTTGTTCTGGAAGCTACTGGTCGATAATTGATCACAACCTTAAGTCTAACAACCTGAGTGGTATAGATAACCAGTATAACTTCAATATTATATGATCCACTCAGTCGGAAGGGTGCATATACCGCTCATACATTACTATTCACTCTCTTTATTTCTCCGGAAAAAAGGCCTCAGAATTAGAGCGCTATGCACAGTCCTTTCATAGACTGGGATAGTCAGCGTAGTCTTTTTGGTTCGTAGTCCAGTCATCGGCCAAAAACCTGATTTATTTATTTAATACTTTTTTTAAAAAAATTTTAATTGTTTGTATGCTTTTACTTAGATTTATTACTTAATATATATACTCTTTAGTATATTCAGAATTTTTTAGAATTTTTCAGAAATGCACCTATCCATTAGTTTGAAAAGAACTGACAGCTGGTTACATCAGAGGGGGACTGAGTTTTGGGTTCTTGGGAATGGGCGTTAAGATAATTCCTCCTCCTGATTTGGGGAAAAGGCCAGTTTTTAGAAGATAGTTGAACCATTGGGTTATTATTCCTGTGGTTGTTGGGGTGGTTGCTTTGATCAGGTAAAGTGGGCAGGTGTCAAGGCTGCAGTAAGCTTTGGAGTATTTTAGGAGAAGTCGTTTTGTGTCTCTGAATTTTAATCTCTTCAAAATCATTCCAAGACCTGTCTGCTGGTATATCCTTAGGTGGTTTTATTGCAGTGAGGGGGGGGGTAGCTGGTCTCGTGTGGATTGAATCTTTTGTTTTAAAATAGTTTGTTAATTCTGAAGCTGTTGGAATAGAGGGGTTGTCACCATTTCTGATCTTGTTTATGTTGATTATGTTATCTAATATTGAAAACAGTTTGATGATTTTAAGATTATCTTCTGTGCTGATCTGTTTAGAGTAGTACTCTTTCTTCTTTTGCGTTGGTAGTGATTTATATTCTAGGATTTTCTGACGCTACTTAGTCTTGTTTTCTGGAGAGCGGTATTTACACCAGTAGCATTCAGGATAGTTGTTGTGGGTGTGAGTGATATCAGCATCGGGGGGGGGGTAGGGGGGTAGCAATTCTCCTACCCCAATCCCAACTCTCTCCACTCCTCTGTTTTTCAGGCTGCTGCAATGGTTTGAGGACTTCAATGGGCAGTGGATGTGAGGGTAATGTAGCTCTTGTTCTCAGTTTGGATTTCAGTTGTTTTTGTGAACTGCGCAAAAAAGCCTTTGGTTTGCACCTTAAGCATTTAGCAGGAGCACAGGGGGCACAGTGACTCTCCCATGCTAACCCTCCTCTGCTGATACTGGATCCTGATGGAACAGCTCCTGGTGGCAATGGAGCTGCCCTATGTTTGTTTGGTGGCTTCCAGCTCCTAGTAAAGGCGGCATGTAGCAGGAGCGTCAGGTGGGGCGGAGCAACTTTCTCACGCTGGCCCAACTCATTCCCCTCTTCTACTGACTCTGGATCCTGGTGGGGCAGTTTCTGGTAGAATTTTTGCAGTGTTCAATTTGAGCTTATTTGCCAACATAACAGTAATCTTATATACTGCTTCAACCTCACAGCTCAGCGCGGTTTACAAGAAAGAGAACTGCGCATATGCAGGGAAATGAAAATTCTATATAAAGAATTCAAGGAGAAAAAATGGAAATATAACAGTTGAGATACTAAGAATTCTTCGTAAAAAGATGAGTTTTTAATAATTTCCCGAAGTTAATGTAAGATTGAGAACTGGAGATCAGCTTACCAAAGGTCTTATCCCAAAGGAAAGTTTGGTAAGCTAAACTTCGGCTGAAAAATCTTTTAAATTGGCAACCCCTAACCACAGGCAAAGCAAAAAAAATCTAATTTCAAGAACAAGGCATCTACAATTTGCAAAGATGTAAGTTGGAATTAAACCATGAAGAGTTTTATAACAAAAACACCCAAATTTAAATATAATTCTCAATTCTATTGGTAACCAATGAAGTTTCTGATAGTGTCCTGTTTGTTGGAAATTTTTTATTTTTTCTATTTTTAATTTTGTAAATCGCATTGGATATGGATACTGCGATTATATCAAATATTTTAAATAAACTTGAAAAACTTGAAACATGTTCGAATCTCTTAAGATTAAATATCAATCTGACGGCGGTGTTCTGGATGAGTTGAAGCCTCTTGGTGTTTTTTCAGTAGAGGCCAAATAGATCAGATTGCAATAGTCTGAGGTCCTCAGAATCAAGGACTGTACCAACAGTCTAAATGCGTTAAAAGTGAAATACACCCTAATCGTCTGAAATTTCCAGAGCAAAAAATAGCACTTTTTAACAACAGAATTGATATGTGCCTCCAGAGATAATTAGCGATCTAAGTTAACCCCTAGAGTCTTAATAAGAACATAAGAAGTGCCATCTCCGGAACAGACCCTAGGTCCATCAAGTCCAGCGATCCGCACACGCAGAGGCCCCGCCAGGTGAACCCTGGCATAGTATTTGTCCCCATACTCTAAGCTTCTCATAAGAGATGCACATCTAGCTTAACCTTACCTATGTTCTATGTTACCTTAAGCCACTCATAAGGAGATGTAACTTACCTTTAAACCCTGAAACGGTGGATTCCGCAATTATCTCCTCCGGGAGAGCATTCCAGGTGTCCACCACTCGTTGCGTGAAGCAGAACTTCCTGATATCTGTCCTGAACTTGTCCCCCTTAGCTTCAGTCCATGTCCTCTTGTCCGTGTCACATTAGACATTGTAAATAATTTTTTATCGTGCTCTATTTGGTCGATTCCTTTCAGTATTTTGAAAGTCTCGATCATATCCCCTCGCAGTCTCCTCTTCTCAAGGGAGAACAATCCCAGTCTCTTAAGTCGTTCCTCATATTCCAAGTTCTCCATGCCCTTTATTAGCTTCGTTGCTCGTCTCTGCACCCTTTCAAGTACTTTTAAATCCTTTTTTAGGTATGGAGACCAGTGCTGGACACACTATTCCAAGTGTGGTCTGACCATCGTTCTATATAGCGGTAGTATTACTTTCTCCGATCTACTCGTGATTCCCTTCTTTATCATGCCTAGCATTCTATTTGCCTTATTCGCTGCCGCCACGCATTGCGCCGACGGCTTCAGGGTCCTATTGATTAGTACGCCAAGGTCCCTTTCCTGTTCGGTTTTTCCTAGAGTTGCACCCGACATAATGTTGGAAATGATTGGATAAATTAACCCATTAAACTCTAAAGAAATTACTTTTAACTTGCTGAGAGGGGAGACCAGAAACAATTTGGTTTTATTAGGATTCAGTTTCAATTTGAATTTGTTCGTCTAGGAAACTACTTTTTGAACAATAGAAGATATGAATTGTAAAGTGTCTTGTGGAAATGGGTATGATGATTGTCGTTTGCATAACTAAAGTGTAATATCAAGAGATGATAAACTGTTACCCAGGGAAGTCAGATAGAGGTTGAAAAGTGAAGGAGAAAAGGGAGATCCCTGAGGGACTCCACTAAGATTTTTCCATTTTGAGTAATTCAAAGCTGTGTTCTATAGAGTGGTGGATAGAAATAAGAAATTGTATATCATCAGCATATAGATTATATTGCAACCCCAAACAGCCTAATTAGTTGATAACACACCAGCATAAGCACTAGTGCCTAAATGTTAAGTATTTATATACCCGTTTAGGCTAATATCATATAGAATAACTTGGGTACCTATCTTTCTTTTTTCCTTTCTTAGAATAGGTTCCCACTAGCCTGTCCTCATAAACAGAAACACTGGGATCAATGAACTCCAAAAACATCAAGCTTCCAGGCCAAATATTCAATACAATAATACAGTCTTTATATAATGAGAAAATGCTGGATGGAAGGGAGTAGAGTTAATGAGATACTAGAGGGTGAGGGATAGAGGTGGTAAGCTGTAGGTAGATATAGTGAAAAGAAGAAAATTGAGGACTGGATAGTAATAAAGAATTTAATTTAGACAAAGGCAGAAAATAAATTGAGAAGGAAGAGGACAGGACAGAGAGAGATGCCGGTCAATGGAGGGGAAGGAGGGAAGGGAAGAAGATGGATGCCAAGCCAATGTGGGGAGGGAGAGATGGAAGGGGCAGAGAGAGGGCAGACTGTGGAAGGAAGGAAGAGTGTGACGAGAAGATAAGGAAACCAGAGACGACAAAGGTAGAAAAAAAATGGTTCTTTGGTTTTGTTTTGGCAGTTGGGTAGGTAACGCTGTGAACAGAGATTGCGTAACTGTATGCTGTGCATGTATGTGTAGAAATGTGAAGTGAATTTAAAAGTGTGGAGGGGCATAATCAAAAGGGACGTCTAAGTCCGTTTACGTCCATCTCGCAAGTCGTCCAAAGTTAAAAAGAGCCTAAGACACATTTTCGAAAGATACGTCCAACTTTTTTTTTACTTTCGAAAATCGTCTAATTATACGTCCTGCCAATTTGATCATCCAAGCCACTAAATCATCTATCTTTATACCACATTTTCGTCCAACTTTCCGTCCAAGTCCAAAACGCCTAGAACAAGCCCTGTTGGACGTGGGAGGGGTCTGCAAAGTGATGGACTACACACCCAGACATGCCACCTAAATAGTGGGGTACCTTACAGGGCACTGCTGTGAACTTCACAAAAAGGGTGCCATGTCTTCTCCTCACTACAACTCCCTTATAGGTTATGGTGAGCCCCCCAAACCACCTCCAGAATCCCCTAGACCCTAATAGCCCTTATGGCTGCAGGAGCCACTTATATGGCAGTAAAAAAGGGTTGTGGGGGTGTATAGGGCAGTGCACATGTTTATGTATCAATGCAGTGATTACAGGGGCTTATGGGCATGGGTCCTCCTCTCTATGGGTCCGTAACCCACCCCTAAGATGACTTAAGCTGCCTCTGGGCTGGACGATTAGGCTTTCCTATGCCAGGCAGCCAGGTGATGATGGTCTGGAGGCTGTGAATAAAATTTTTATGGGGGTGGGGTGGGGGATCACTGGGGTAATGTGTGGGGGTCTGTGTTATGTGTTTTCTGTGCTTATCTGGTGAGTTTAGGTGGCTTTTTGTGACTTAGACCATGTTTTATGTGGTCTAAGTCACAACGTCCAAGCTCCGTCTAGGTTCTGTTGTTAAACTTTGGGTTATACATGCTGTACGACTAAGTCTAAGCCGGCTCACGTCCCGCCCAACTCCTGCCCTCGACACGCCTCCTGAAACGCCCTGTTTAGCTTTGGACGTTGAGCGGCACTATGAAGGCCTAGGTCGTTTTTAAATACGTCCAAAACCCGGTTTTATTATCAGCACTTGGACGTTTTTGAGAAATGCTCGTCCAAGTGCTGACTTAGGCCGGTTTTTGGACGTTTTTCTCTTTCGATTATGAGCCCCTTAGTGTTTTGGTGCTTGGGGTGAGTGCCTGTCTAGTTAAACCCTAGAGCCTATGGTGTGTTTGGCTCTAGGAGATAGCATGATTGTCCCGTATGACACAAGAGATGTGAGGAAAGAATCTAGTTAATATTTAGGGGAGAAAGGTAAATAGTGGGGTTCCCTAGGGGTCTATGCTGGGACTACTGCTTTTTAACATATTTTTCAATGATCTAGAGATGGGAATAACTAGTGAGATAATTAAATTTGCTGATGACGCAAAGTTGTTAAATCATAAGAGGATTGTGAAAAATTACAAGAGGACCTTGTGAGACTGGAAGACTGGGTGCCATAATGGCAGATGATGTTTTATTGTGAGCAAGTGCAAAGTGATGTACGTGGGAAAGAGGAACCCAAACTATAGCTATGTGATGCTGGGTTCTAGGTTAGGAGTCACTGCCCAGGAAAAGGATCTAGGTGTCATTGTTGAGGATAGATTTAGGATTATCAGGAAAGGAATGGGAAACAAAGATGAAAATGATATAATGCCCTTATATGACTCTATGTTATGGCTGCACCTCAAATAATGTGTGCAGTTCTGGTCACCATATCTCAAAAAAGATATAGCGGAATTAGAAAAGGTACAGAGAAGGGCGACAAAAATGCTAAAATGGATGGGATGACCTCCCTATGAGGAAAGGCTAAAGCGGCTAGGGCTCTTCAGCTTGGAGAAGAGATGGCTTAGGGGTGATATGATAGAGGTCTGTAAAATAATGGTGGAGTGGAAAGAGTAGGTGTGAATCACTTCTTCACTCTTTCCAAAAATACTAGGATGAAGCTACTAAGTAGTAGATTTAAAACAAACCAGAGAAAATATTTCTTCACACATGTAATTAAACTCTGGAATTAGTTGCCAGAGAATGTGGAGGAAACAGCTAAGCTGGGTTTAAAAAAGGTTTGGATAATTTCCGAAAAGAGAAGCCCATAGGCCATTATTGAGATGGCTAGGGAAAATCCATTGCTAATTCCTAGGATAAGCAGCATAAAATCTGTTTTATTATTTGGGATCTAGCCAGGTACTTGGGACCTGGGTTGGCCACTGTTGGAAATAGGATACTGGGCTTGATAGACGTTTGGTCTGTCCCAGTATGGCAATTCTTATGTTCCTATGTTTATTTACGAAGGGGAAATTAAAAAAACCAACCAACCAAAAACCATCAAGCAGGTCTATGGACTCTCAATGTCTTATATTTGAGTCTGTCAGTTGGTCTGATTGAGTTGAAGCAGAGCTTATAAATATACAATATTATACTTGAAAGTGGCTCTTCTAAACAGAGATAAAATGTGAAAGTTGCTGTAAATAGGAGAGAAAAGATCGAAGAGGGTGTGTGCAATGTAGGGCTTAAAAGAACACTAGAAAAATGGAGGTTTGGGAGGAGTCAAGGTACTTAATAATAGTTAAGAGGGATTAGTTAAGAAGAACATACAAAGAAATTACGTACAAGCACATAGGGAGACAGAATCTTCCTTTCTTTCATTTTGTTAAAGTTAGAATAATAGGTACATTGGCAGAGAGTGAGAAGAGAAAACACTTACCTGTGAGAAATTCTGACGTCGCTGGAGATGATCAATGCAAGAGAGATCCCTGGAAACAGAGAATTGTACCAGAGATAAGTGACTGAAAAAAAACAAATTGTGCACACTAACAGTCTTAGAGACGAGGGTTGGCAAACATAAAGAAAGTAAAAAGAAATTGAAAGAAAAGGAGGGGAAAATGAGTACTTAAGGCCTCCTTTTATCAAGCTGCGGTAGCGCTGCTCATTCAATTTCTATGAGCATTTACCGTGCTGGCCTGCGCGAAAACACTTGATAAAAGGGGTCTAGTTTTGGTTCTTGGAGTTCAGAGTGAAGAATGTAATCGATGTATAGACAAAAGGGTGAAATAGAGTCAGGTTCTTAATTGTTCTAGATTAAATAATTTGGTGTAAGAATTTTAAATTTCAGCTGGGATATATACTTATCTGAATTGTACTTGAGCCTGTGCTTGAAACACTTCAATTGATACATATAGAATGACTAGCAATACCTGTTTAAATATTATGGTTCTCAATATTTCCATAAAAATAATCATTAAGCCCTGGATTTTACACATAGTGCCCAAATGTGGGCACCAGAATTTCAGTACAGAGCAATGATGCACATGCAGATAAATTGTTTAAGAAGCAATTAATTGATGTTAACAACTAATTATTCTAGTTAATTGGGATTTCTGCGCATATCTGCCTCAATTCTATTCTATATGACTAGGTGTTAAAATTCACTAGCACATAAGGGAGGGGGGGGGAGGGGCTGGGTGTTCTGAAATACGGTTTTATAGAATAGCACCATATTCATGCCCAAATTCAATGAGTTGGGTGCCATAATTTACACTAGGTTTCAGGTGATGCAAATACCAGTGCCCAAATTTGGGCAAAAGAATCAGCTTTTAGCACTTAACACTGATTTTTATTTTTTTTTTAAGCACTATTAATACAATTCTGCCCTAATACTATAATAACTATTTTAGGCCCTCTTTAAGCCGCGGTAGAGGTTTCTATAGTGACCCAGGGCGCTAAATGCTCTGACGCTCATAGGAATTCTATGAACGTCGGAGCAGCGTCAGAGCATTTAGCGCTCCAGGCTGTGGTAGAAACCTCTGCCGTGGCTTAGTAAAAAGGAGGGGGGAGGGTGTTAATGATAAATCTCCTGGTTGGTGTTGAGTTTATCTGGAAAACCCAAATGCTCTGGTCATGACAGAATTAACATCAAATTTCCTTAAAAGCAATATCTCACACTACCACAAGGGGGGTCTACACTAAGCAGCCTTAAAACAATCTTCAATTGTTTCTCCAGGTAGATGTTCTAGGCTTTTTCATGTAGTAATAAATACCTAATGCTTGTAGCCTGCAAGAGCTGCTATGAGTGTAATAGAGCATTCTCAGACAGATAAAGAAACACACTGGTTTATTTGGTTTAGTTTTACTTTTTTAAAATTCCCTAGGTTTGCCTTGCAGAGCTACCAAGTTACCCAGTTCTAGGAGAGGGACTTTGGCCAGTCCTCTTTACTGAACTTGCATCTCAGAACAGCAGAGTACGAGGGGCTGCTGAAAAGTTCTCAGCCCAACCAAGAAGAGAATGACGTGGAGCCATGAAACTTACAAAGTTATTCCACACTTTTTTTGACACTTTTTGTTTCGTTTCATAGCATTGAAACAAGTGTCAAGTCGTTTTTTGCTTGTGTGGGGAGTCTATCTGGACTCCTTAGCTCCTAGAGGGCGCAGTCTCCTGTTGAATCCTCTGGCTTAGCCGTGTTGAGGTTCTTGGCACTTTCTCCCGGGATCGGTCACCGCAGTTCAATTTTGTTTTTTTTTTTTTCTGGTTTGTTGAGGGGGGGATGGACTTTTCATTGGGTCTGCCGGGGGCCACCAGAGCACGGGCCTTTGGCAATTTGGAGTTACGTCTTTTAGCTTCTGATTGCTTTTGGGGATGGGGGTGGGGGGTTTGTAGGGGGGGAACGGGATGTTTGGGGGGGGGGGAGTTTGGGGCTGGGTGGTTGTTTCTTCTGTTTTGCCTCTACAACGCACTGACTTGTGTATTCCTGGAAGCTTATTCATTGCCATTGTTGTATTTGTTGTTTGATGTTTCCTATTCCTTCTAATAAAAAGATTTGAACGTAAGAAAAGTATAGAATAACTTGTAAGTTTCATGGCTCTACATCATTCTCTTCTTGGTTGGGCTGAGAACTTTTCAGTGGCCCCTCGGGTTTAATCCCCAATTCTGCGCATTCATTGAATGCTGCAACTCCTACGAGGAGGGGTGCTGAAAAGTTCTCAGCCCAACCAAGAAGGGAATGATGTGGAGACAAGAAACTTACAAGTTATTCCACATATTCACCCCTAAGTTCAACACACTTGGCACATTGTGTCTGAAGTTTCTGTAACCCTTCCAAAAAAACATTCTGATGTCTGATCACTGAAAAACTGCTCCACTGCTGCAATCACCTCCAAATCACTCAAAAATTGCCCCCTTTCAAACTCTTTTTAAGGTTTGGAAATAGAAAATAGTCAGATGAAGCAAGATCTGGTGAATAGGGTGGATGGTCTATGCACCTGAAACCCCAACTGCATCAAAACATCCATCGTTTTGCCTGTCTTGTGAGCAGATGCATTGTCTTGCATAAAGAGAACTCCTTTCCGCAGCTTCCCGCTCCTTTTTTCTTTCAATGCCTCCTTTGATTGGCACAGCAAGTTACAGTAGTATTCTGCATTAACTGTTAGGCCCCTTGAAAGATAGTCAGTCATTACAACTTCTTCCTGATCCCAAAACACTGTGCAGAATTTTGGGTCTTGAATTTCCTTGGCCTTAGAGAATCTGAGTGCCGCCATTTCATGGACTGTTGTTTTGTCTCAGGATCATAGTGGTGTAACCATGTTTCATCAACAGTAACTAGTCATTCCAAAAAGTTGGCACCAACTTACTGAAAATGCTGCAAAATCAACTTGGAAGCATCCACTCAATGTCATTTCTTGTCAGCATTCAAACATTTGGGCACCCACTAAGCTGACAGCTTCTGCATATCAAACTACTTGTGGATTATACACCTAACACATTCCCTGGATATCTGTAGTGTCTCAGCAATTGTTTTAACCAATATTCACCGATCTGCTAAAATCAGGTCATGGACATGGTCAACAATTTCAGGAGCTGACACTGTTTGAGGCCTCCCAGACCTTGCTGCATCTTCGGCCTCAATCTCCATGCTGAAAGTTTGCATACCACTTCTTCACTGTGGAGTATGATTAACGTGACCATTTATTCTTTTCCTCAAAACAGGACAGGAACACCCCCCACCTCCCGGAACCTGTTAAATATAGTGCAAAATATAGACAGCAGATATAAATTCTCAAAACTGACACATTTTGATCACTAAATTGAAAATAAAATCATTTTTCCTACCTTTGTTGTCTGGTGTTTTCATGAGTCTTTGGTTGCACTTCCTTCTGACTATGCATCCTTTCTTTCTTTCTCTCTCCCTGCCACCATTGTCGATTTCTCCAAGCCACCACCGCCGACGCAGGAACAGGTGCGTGCAATGACTGCACAAGCCTTCCTCCCGACGTCAATTCTGGTAGCAATTGGCTGGCCTGGAACTTCCTCTCAGACGTCAGAATTGACATTGGGGGGGATGGCTTGTGCAGTCTCTGCACGCACCTGATCTGTTGCTGCGTCGGTGTTGGGGAAGCAGGGAGAAATCCCAGGCTCCGCAATCAACTCGCGTTGCCTTCAGATCGCGATCGACGTTTTAGGCACAGCTTCGGGACGCTCTTTCTGAAAACAGGACATTTCGGTGTCCCGAAGCTGTGCGTCAGGACAATGGGACAGGCGATCTAAAAACGGGACATATGGTCATATTAAGAATGATGGACATTTGTCAGTCAATGTTTGCATCATACATTCATGGATTTCCTTTGAAGTTTTCTTCTGCAAGAATAGGAACTTCATGACGGCTCAGAGATCCACACTTGAAAAATGCCACACTTTTCATTGACATAGTTCAATCAGTAATCTTAAACAATATCAAAACATTACGATTCTGCAAATTGGCACGTTGCAAAATAAAATAACACTCTCTTCAGCTATAGTGGCAGAATAACGCTCAGAATTTAGGAAGTTGGTTAGGCTGAGATCTTTTCAGCCCAACCCCCCTACCCTCGTATAATGTACCAGGACTGACCTAGGAACTGAGTAACTTGGCAATTCTAGTCTAGTGCTACATATAACTACTTTCCAGCTAATTCAGAGGTGGGCAGCCGTGGTCCTCGAGGGCCAAAATCTAGTCGGGATTTCAGGGTTTCCATAATGAATAAAAATGAGATTGATTTGTATATACGGTTTTCATTATAGCAAATGGATTTCGTGCGTGTCATTTGTGGAAATCTTGAAAACCCGACTGGGTTTTGGCCCTCAAGCCACGGTTGCCTACCCCTGCCCTCAGTGGCGTAGCGAGGGTGAGTGGCGCCTGGGGCGTCCTCTTCTCTGCCACCCCGGCTCCTTCCCAACCTCCCCTGCCACATGCGCGCCCCCCCTTCCCTTTCCCAGTACCTCTTTCAGTTTCCCAGTGTGAGCAGCCTGCGTCATGTCGGCTCTCCCTCTGACGTTACTTCCTTGGCCCAGGACCTGGACGTGATGTCGGAGAGAGCCAACATTGCCGTGAGCAGCAAGTTCATTATACTGCTCATGCCGAGAAAATTAAAGCTGTATGAGGCAAGGGAAGGGGGGGGGGGGCCGGAAGGAATGGGGGTGGAGAGGGAAAAGGGTGCCAGCGCCCCCACCAAGATGGCACCCCCCTTACTACACCACTGCCTCCCCTAATTCTATATGATGCACCACTCTATGCTTAACTTTTGGCTCTCATACAGAAGTTAGCCAAAATGGGGCTGAAATGGCATTTAGATGCCTAAGTGCACTTAAGTTCCAAGTTATAGAATATCATCTAAATATTTTAGTGCATGGGAGGGGCAAGGGTGGCCCATGGACATTCCAATTATTTAAGCGCATGCTTTACTATTGAATACTGTCAGTTGGGTATACCTAAATGCAATCGATAAACCCCTGTTTACATCTGCCATAGAGCAATCCATAAGTAATTGTGTAGAACTGTAAATAAAGAAACAATAGCCTGTGCTCAAAATTAATATATCAATATAACTTCTCCCTCCATATTCACAGGGGTTAGGGGCAGAGCCGGCCCACAAATATGGAAAAATCGCAAATAACTTTAGGGCCGACTCTGACCCACTCCCACCTCCCTCCTGCCTCCCAGACCTCTCCACTGTACTTACTTTTTAATACTTGTACCACACAACCCTTGGGTAGTTTGACCTATGTGCTGCCCCAAATCCCACTCCATTCTCACAAGACTAGGAGCACCACACAGTTCAAAGTTACTGTGAACTCTGTAGTGCTGGAAGAAAACAGAATGATCGCTTCAAAGATGGCACCACAGACACCTCGAGAGAAAGCATAGGGGACGATTAAAAAAGGGAAGGCGAGAGCCAGCTTGAACGGTGTATGGGTGGAGACCAGCTGTTGAAGGTTGACGGGGTGTTTGCTGCTCTGGGCGGTGATGGTCTTGCCCTTCGCATTTAAAATTGGTTTGTTTGGGGAGTTTTGACAATCTGGCCCCCACTTGAAAAATAGTTAATGATTTCTGCTTTACAGTTTCAGCTTTGCCTGTGCATGAATGGTATTTACTTGTCATTTGAAATTGTATTATTATTATGACTTGATATAATGCCTGTATTTTAAAACAGGGGTGGGCAACCTTAGTCATCAAAGGCCACAACTCAGTTGGCTTTTCAAGATTTCCACAATAAATGTGCAGGAGTTCTATTTATGTTCAATGGAAGCAGCACATGGAAGGTAGGGCTGGATTTTCTAATATTGCCGGGCCACTTTTGCAGCTATAATGAATACAAAAAGACGAGTCATTCTCAAAGAATCGCGCATGCAAATGAAGTTCACGGAGGGTCGCCAAATTTACATGAGATGAATCACTGGTGATAGCGATCGACACATGCACAGAATAGTCCATGGAAAGAGGCACAAATGTTCGCATGTGCCAGGAAAAAGCTACGCCATAGGGACACATATCATGGGCATATCTTATTGGAGCGCAATATATGCATACGTCGTAGGTGTGTGTCACATGCAGCTGTTATGTCAATCATAGGCATGCCAGTGCTATTGGATGGAGGGGAGGTACAAGCATTGGATTTCAACAAGCGTGCGTAAGTCACGCCTTTAGTACACATGACCGAGATGTGTGCTTTGGAGATTTCTTTTCCCCCAAGAACTATTATAGAAATAGAAATATACTACTATAATTTAGGTGAATGGATTTTTTTTTTTAAATTTTATCATGAGCCCAGCCAGAAACACACATCTGAGATGCACTGTTCACAGTACCGGCACCTCTGGACCAGCCGGTAACTTTTGGTCATCAAAAGCCAGTGCTATGCTTGGAGAATTACCTGGTGATGATGGAGAATCGCCCGGAATGCTAGTTTAAATATTAATGAGTCCATTTTAATATTTATGAGCTTGTTGTAATACATATGCATGGCAGAGTCGGAGGCTACTAGGAAGCCCGGAAAAGACCACCGTGAACCGTTCTGATAATCGGGTGCCATGGTAAACCGACTGGAGCTAGTTTACCGACCATTGTTAAAGGCATGGTAAGTTTTGAGAAACTGGTCCTCAATCTACATACTTGCGTATTCGTTGTGGAAGTCTTGAAAACAGAATTGGGTTGTGGTTTCCCACCCCTGATCTAAAGGATCATAAATTGATTTACCAAAAATTATTTGCTTGCCCTGTTCCTGTGCTACAGGAGCATCTGTGCTGATGGCACAGATGAATGAACTGTATTAACATGTATTGAAAGTTGTGCCAAAGCCAGCACAGAACTTCATTCTGCTTTGGAAAGCTGATGGTGGGACATAGACTCAGAAGGACAGCACAGGAGGTAGCTTATTGCTGTTGGCCTGGAAGCAGCAAGAGCAACAGATGTTGGGGAATTCCAAGCACTTAAAAAGTATGATTGTGAGAGAGGAAAGAGGCCCAGCTGGGCAGACGGTGCAGGTGAGGGTAGCTGGGCACACAGCACAAGCTGGAAGAGTCAGTCACAAGCTTTGCCTGCTTCACAACAAGTAAAACGGGGGGGGGGGGGGAAGGGGGGGAGAACTGTAGAACCAGTTATGTAAGATTAATGAATTCTGAGGAAGATATGTGCAGAAGGGAGCTACTTAAACTCCATAACTTCAGTGCTGAGACATCTCTAAGAATGTGCTCCCTTGACAGGAATTCAGGCAGCAGGATTCCACAGCAGGGAGGACAAGGGTTTCAGTTCTGTACACAATAACCAGGGTGTCAACCAGAGTAAGCTTGTTACATGGGTGGAAGGAACGGAACAGAACAGTTGAGGACGTTGCCTATGCTGCCAATTTTGTTGTATTTATTGAAAACTATTGACAGCTCTTAAATTCTATGGTCCCTATACCAGATCTGAGCAGTGTGAAAACTGGACTAGTGGACTTATAAGAACATAAGAATTGCTATACTGGAACAGACCGAAGGTCCATCAAGCCTAGCATCCGGGTTTCCTCGGACATGTCTCCTAGCTGCTGTTCATGCCAGCCTCAGCTTCCTCGCTACACTGCTGAAAGAGCACTCATCTCAGAGCACCCTTTACACAAGAGCGATGAGTGCTGATTTTCCTCAGCGTCATTTACAGTGTCTTTTATACCGTGATTTTCTGCAAGGAATCAATGTGGTTTACCATAAGATTTAGAGCAAGCTCTTAAGTCGAGTTTGGATAAAAACTTGTATTGTAACTATATATTATGTATGTTTAACCTATAACCCGTTCTGAGCTCTTTGGAGCTAACGGGATAGAAAACAAATTAAATAAATAAGTTACATTGTTAGAAGGAGCATTGGTTTAGGACAGGGGTAGTCAATTCCAGTCCTGGAGAGCTAGAGCCAAGTCAGGTTTTCAGGATATCCACAATAAATATGCATGAGATAGATTTGCATCTCAAGGAGGTAGTGCATGCAAATCCATCTCATACGTATTCATTGTGGATATCCTGAAAACCTGACCTGGCTCCAGCTCTCCAGGACTGGAATTGCCTACCCCTGGTTTAACATAGTAGATGACGGCAGATAAAGTCCCGAATGGTCCATCCAGTCTGCCCAACCTGATTCAATTGAAATTTTTTTTATTTTTTCTTCTTAGCTATTTCTGGGCAAGAATCCAAAGCTTGGGTTCCTACTGCCAAAATCTCTGTTAAAACCTACTCCAGCCCATCTACACCATCCCAGCCATTGAAGCCCTCCCCAGCCCATCCTCCACCAAACGGCCATATACAGACACAGACCGTGCAAGTCTGCCCAGTACTGGCCTTAGTTCAATTTTTAATATTATTTTTTGATTCTAGATCCTCTGTGTTCATCCCACGCTTCTTTGAACTCAGTCACAGTTTTACTCTCCACCACCTCTCTCGGGAGCTGAAGGGTGGAGGGTTAGAGAGTAACTATAATGAAAAGAGGTATGTCTTTAGTTTCTTCCGGAATTCAAAATAGTTGATGGATTGTCTTAGGTACATTGGCAGTTAGTTCCAGTTGAGAGGTGGTTTCGAACATCTTCTTCCGCCGTACTTGTTGGGGAGATGGGAGATGGGTAGCGCAGCGTAGTGCGTGAGTTGAAGATGGAGTGTGGACCTTTGATGCCAGAAGTTAGTCCCTCTGAGTTCTCTCCATAGATGGCTTTATGGACCATGCAGGCTCTCTTGAACTGGATTCTTCTTTCCATTGACAGCCATTGTAGTTGCTCTAATAGCGGAATACAGCCTGTTGTGTACACATACATTTTATACCTGCTGTCAAGCAGGAGTAATGTTCACGACTTCAATCTAGGCATGATTTGTGCATGTATGTTATAAAAAAAATAATAATAATTTTATTTTTATATACCGCCCTACCACATAGTTCTAGGCGGTTCACATACAGTACTAAAAATATGCAGTCAGTGAGTAAAATACAATATTCTGAAAAGTTGAACTAAAATTATACAGTAGGTGAATAAAATACAATATACTAGAATACAATAAAATTCGGCAAAAATGTACTAGCTATAAGATCAGTATATAATTTACCAGTCAATAATCTGGGACATCAATTTACAAATTTATCAAATAAATCAGTTTTTAGTAATTTCCTGAAGGACATATATGAATGAGCTTGAGAAATAATGGTACTTAGCTATCGATGGGAAGATAGGACTTCAATGGGAAACCAGGGTGGCAAGGGGGCCCCTTCTGGTGATTCAGACAGGTGACCTGTTTGGGCCGCCGCGGGAGCGGACTGCTGGGCATGATGGACCTATGGTCTGACCCGGCGGAGGCACTGCTTATGTTCTTATGTTCTTATGTTCTTATGATTCATTTTACCTGCCTGAAAACCGAGCAATGTATTGAAAAATCTCTTGTATCGACAGGGCTTGATAGTTGGAAAAGTAAATAAATGTTGCCCTCAAGTATTTCTATTAGGTCTATATCGCTCAAAGCATAAAGACAAGTAATTAGGAGCCATACCAAACAATACTTTAAAACAGGTACAACCAAACTTAAACAGTATTCTAGCTTCAAAAGGCAACCAGTGCAACTGTCTGTAGAATGGGGAAATATGGCCATATTTTTTCAACTCAAAAATTAGACGAATCGCCGCATTCTGTATAAGGCTTAATCTCTTTTGAAGCTTTTTGTAAGATCCCAGATATATTATATTACAATAATCCAGTATAGACAAAATGGATGATTGTACCAGTAATCTAAATGGTGACTGGACTAAATCGCGTGAGACAACTGAGCGCAAGGTTGACAGCGCGCCGAAGAAAAGCACTATTTTAAAGGGCTCCGACGGGGGTGTGGGGGGGAACCCCCCCCCCCACTTTACTTAACAGACATTGCGCTGGCGTTGTGGGGGGTTTGGGGGGTTGTAACCCCCCCAAAACTGAAATTTTTCCCTAAAAAACAGGCAAAAAGTTCGGTTTCAAGTATAATGAGGGGGGTTACAACCCCCCACAACGCCAGCGCGATGTCTGTTAAGTAAAATAGGGGGGTTCCCCACCAACACCTCCGTCGGAACCCTTTAAAATAGTGCTTTTCTTCGGCGCGCCATCAGCCTTGCGTTCAGTTGTCTGCGCATGATTTTGTCTATGAACCAATCTAAATGATGCCTTATCAAAAAAATTTTTAATCGTTCGAAGTTTCCACAAAGTTGTGTAACATTTTTTTTACTAGTAGATTTGTATGATTCTCCAGAGTTAGTTGGCGGTCCAATATGATGCCCAGAATTTTAATAGAAGCAGAAATTGAAAACGTTTGACCATTCAGATGTAGTTCTTTTTCCTTTATATTATCTGAAGGGCTAGCCAGAAAAAATTTTGATTTTTCCGGATTCAGTTTTAGTTTTGCCCTCTTTGTCCATTGCTCAATATGAATTAATAATAAAGATACCCAGCCACCTATGTGACCTTATGAAAAAGGGGAAGGAAAAAAACAAACCCATGCGGGCATCTTCCTTCCCTATTAACCCAGGAACCTTGTTATGAAATTCCCCAATTGGTCTTTATTTGGATTTAGTTCACACCTTCACAGTTGTGGCACTGGATGCTGAGCTGGCAGGAATGTCTAAGCCCCACCAGCCAAATACATTCTTTGTTGGAGCTGCACCTGTATTGCTAAAGCAGCGAGGAAGCTGTCGGGGTACTCCAGATGCCAGTGCTTGCAGTTGTGTGCATATGCATTGAAATGAGCATGTGCAGAAGTGTTGGAAATCAGAATACCCTGCAGGCTTCCTCACTCCTTTAGCAGTACTGGTGTGCTTCCAGCAGAGAATCTTCTTCCTCTGGTGAGGACTGAGCATCCCTGCCAGCCAAAGGTATGATTCAGGAGGCTCTAGAGGTGGGGAGAACTGACAGGAAACTCTGAGGGGGGGGCCTCATAAATTGAGTTCTGGCTAGGGTTACAAGATGTCCAGGATTCCCCAGACATGTCCTCTTTTTGAGGACTCTAGGAAGTCTGGGCGGCTTTTCTATTTTGCTGTTTTTGTCCGGGGAAACCAGACATCTGGAAACCCTACAGCAGTCATTGCAAGACCTGCGCCACCTATCCAGAGTCTCCTGACATCCCCATCTTCATTGCAAGGCCCACACACCTATCTCGGGGTCACGTCTGGAAGGCCTCTGAGCATGCGCGCATGCATGTGACATCATTGTTTCGCATCCGCATTTGTTCGGAGGCCCCGCAGACCCGGCCCAGATTCGGAGAAGAGGCAAGGTTTGGGTGGGGTGGGGGTAGGGACGTGGCTGGGGGTGGAACAGACTAGGCCACGTGTCTTTTTTTTTCAAGAAGGAATCTGGTAACCCTATAGAAACAGCGTAACACTGCATCTTGCTAACCTCCCCTCATCCTCTCCCAGACACACACACAAGGAGTAGGCGGCAAAAGTATGGTCACCTCTCCACCTCCATCCCCTCACATATGTACCTCCATACCTTCAATTCACATCAAACCAGCTTTCAGCAAATCCAAAACACTGCCCATGAGAGAAATTTGTGTTTGCTGGATCTCCAATAAATGCAAGTTGTCAAAAAATACTTCGACACTATGTCTTTTAGGCTATTGGTGCAGTCCCTGATCCTATCAATGCTGGACTACTGCAACATTGTTTACCTAGGTATCCCAAAAAAAAAAAGGTACAAAAATTAAAAATAGTGCAAAACACAGCAGTTCTTCTGATCTTCGGACTGAGGAAAAACGACCACATTACCCCTTACTACAAAAGGTTGTACTGGCTGCCAATGGAGGTGCGCATTCTGTTCAAATTTGCCTGCATTTGTTTCAAGCAGGTCTGGGGTCTAGCGCCTTCCTACCTGCTACCACACTTCATATTTCACAACCCCATAAGATCAACCAGAAACCGAAACATATTTACTTACCCAAAAATCACAGGCTGCAAATACAAATCATATCTGGACAGGACTTTCAAGTTCCAAGCAGGCAGACAACAGTCCTGGCTGGACAACTACATAAACAGAGCCAGTTTGACCTACGGCGCATTCCGAAAATCAATCAAAACCATTCTGTTTGACAAATTCATCTCCTAAACAGAAGCCTCCAAATGATATATTCTCCCTCTCTCTACCTCAATGTAATTTCGCTGTTTTTTTGCTGTTCATTTACCTAATTCTTATGTAACCCGCTCTTCTTACATCCTGTACTTTGCTGATTGTCCAGCCTTCTTCAAATGTGAACCGCCTAGAAGTCTTTCGACTATGGCGGTATAGTAGAATAAAGTTATTATTATTATTGAACCTATTTTGGCATAATGCGACTCAGTAATCTCTAGATTAGATTAGATTAGATTATGGGTTCAGTAGGACAGCTTTAGGAACCCCTGGGCCTTGTTTGTTGGTGGACATGCAAGTATCAGTCAGCTTTTCTAGAGTGATCTTGCACTGGGATTCAAGTCTTATTCCCCAAATCCTTGAAGCGATTCTTACTTCTGTATAATGTGGAAAAGAACCCCTGCTTGGAGCCACAGGAGCGCTCTGCAATGATGTGAACCTCTCCTGGCAAGAAAGAAGCAAGGGTGTGTTCCTTTAAGTGATCAGCTGGGTTCTGGTCTTTTGATCTTACAGTTTCTGCCACAGGGTAAACAGACAGGCACTCTGTGCTTAAGACTTGGGTTGCTTCAAAAGTTTATAATTGTAAAAGCCCACACTCTAGACCTCAGACTTAACTCTTTGTTGACAATATCTTTTTGTCCTTACATAGATTTAATTTTTTTTTACAAGGACCTTTTTAATAAATATAAAGGGGCTCATATCTTGGGGTGTTTCCTCTGTTCTATATTGAATAAGTTCTTTTTTACTTTGATCCCAAATATTCTGTCTTTTCACTTTAAGCTCTGGCTTTGCTGTTTGAGTAAATCTTAAGGGTTTTGCAGGTTGGAAGAAAATGAACAGCACAGATATGTAATAGGGTAAAGTGTCAAAACACTTGCAGACTTTGAAAAATTGCAGGAAGCCTTTAAGAAATTAGAAGACTGGTCATCCAAATGGCAGATGGAATTTAATGTGGGCAAATGCAAATTGATGCACATCCAAATCATAGTTACCTTATGCTATTTAGAGAATAAAACAGGGAAAAATTTTCCCCATCCCCATTGGATCTCTATATCCCCATCCCATGCCTGCAAGCTCTGTCCTCATCTGCACATACCTCAAACACTTTAAGATCATAAGTGTTTGAAGCTTGTGTGGTTAAGGCAGAGCTTGCAGGAATGAGACAGGGACAGAATTCACATGGATGGGATGGGTATATCGAAATTCCGCAGGGATGGGGACAAATTTATCCCCGTGTCATTAGAAATCAGCACCCAAGAAAAATATCAGGGTGTTATTGTAGACAATATGCTGAAATCTTCTGCCCAGTGTGCAGTGGTGGCCAAGAAAAACAAATAGGATGCTAGGAATTATTAGGAAAGGGATTGTAAATATGACCAAGAATATTATAATGCCTTTGTAACGCTCAATGGTGCGACCACACCCTGAGTATCACATTCAGTTCTGGTCGCTGCATCTCAAAAAAGATATAGAATTAGAAAAGATTTAAAGAAGAGCGATCGCAATGATAAAGGGGATGAAACTCTTTTCATATGAGAAAAGGCTAAAAAGGTTAGTATTCTTCAACTTGGAAAAGAGACGGCTAAGGTGGTATATGACTGAGGTCTACAAACTCCTGATTAGTGTATAAGAAGTAAAAGTGAAATTTTTTTTCACTTAGAGGATATTCAATGAAATTAAATGGAAGTACTTTTAAATAAATAGGAGGACGTATTTTTTCACGCAATAGTTAAGCTCTGGTTCTCATTGCCAGAGGATGTGGTAACAATGGTTACTATGATTTGGATGTGCATCAATTTGCATTTGCCCACATTAAATTCCATCTGCCGTAGCAGGATTTAAAAAAAGATTTGGACAGATTTCTGAAGGAAAAGGCCATAGTCTGCCAGTGAGATAGGCATGGGAGAAGCCACTGCTTTCCCTGGGATCGGAATATTGCTACTATTTGGGTTTTTGCCAGGTACTAGTGACCTGGATTGGCCACTGCTGGAAACAAGATACTGGGCTTATAACTGTTCTTATGTTCAGTGTCTGGAATGGTACAGATGAATTGTAGGCTTGGTAGTCTCTGTAAAATGCACCAGGAAGGTGGTGGCAGAAAACCAGAACTAGCTTAAAGTCTGTCTGTCCAGGAACTGGGTCTAAGTGAGTTGATGCCAATGGTGGATGACAGGGAAGCAAGCTCTAGCCCAGGGGTGGGCAACTCCGGTCCTCGAGGGCTGGAATCCAGTCGGATTTTCAGGATTTCCCCAATGAATATGCATAGAAAGCAGTCATGCAAATAGATCTCATGCATATTCATTGGGGAAGTCCTGAAAACCTGACTGGATTCCGGCCCTCGAGGACCGGAGTTGTCTACCCCTGCTCTAGCCCCTACATCTTTTCTCAGGCTGTTCATATGATTATGCTGTAGCACTTCACATCTATTTCCTGCGTCTCCCCAGTGCTGTCCAGTCAGCACCAAAGAAAACAGGAAGCAGTTCCTTTGGGAGTACCATTTGGAAGCATATGCTGGTCTGAATTACGTATATCTTTTCCTAATAGGACATAAGATCAGGGGGAGAAAATAAATACTGCTTCCTCCTACCACCACCATACACATTCTCATGTTCAACTATCTAAAAGTGAAAACAAAAGTTTCTTTCTGCCTGCAAACCCATAGCCAGAACCATGGCAACTTGAGATTTGTTTCCACTTTGCATATATCTTCTGACAACGACATTTCATTCATAAAACCTGCAAACTGAGGACTGCTTGTGAAATTGGAAACCTAAGTCCTTTTTTCTCTCTTTTTCTAAATGAAAGAAAAGAGAGGTTGAGATACGTGTCAATGCTTTCCCTTTGCGGTCTGCTGCCTCTTGCCTGGTCAAGGCCAGAATATAAGTGGATTGCGTAGTGGGAGTGTGAGAAGAGACTTGTTCCCCAGATTCACTTGACTTGGCAGGGTGTGCAAATGAGGGCAGATGCCTTGTCATGGTCTGCTGGCATTCAAAGTCCAAAAGTAGCTTTGAGGTTTTGAAGGGCCGATTCATGCAGACGTACCTGTGAGGTTGCTTGGCTTCGGGTTGAAAGGGAGTTTGTGTCTCCTGTATGCAAACAGTACTCCTGGCGCTGGAATAAGTCAGTCATTCTAGACTGGACGACTGCATGTCCCACTTCATTCAAAGAGCCTGTGTGAAGAAAGGAAAATTAAGAGGGGGGAAAATAAGGAAGAAACTGTTTATTCAGAAAGAGATTAGGAGAAGGTCTACTGTGTAGTAAAACTGCTTTTAGAACAGGCTGTTGGTTTCTGAAATGAGAAACAGAGTTTTCTAGCTGCTTGTAGGTGCTGAGAAAAATGTCAGACTGTGTGACAAAGCTCCAACATCACGGTAAAAAAAATATTGTGGTGGGACCGTTTTTGTTTTTTTATACTAGTGATGCTGAGCACAATAGTATGCAAATTATATGCATGCTATTCCTGCAAAAAATCGCTGATAAAAGGGGGAGAAACTATGCCTGGCACTTGCTCAGAAGAGCAATCACTAACACAGCTCCTTCTCCTCCTGCCTCCCCGAACCCAAATCCTGCCAGTGCTCTCCCTGCCATGACGGTTGAGCTGTTCACAGCAGGTGAATCCCCGATCAGCTGAGCCAGCAGGACACCCTGAAGCCTTCAATCGGTGCCTTTGGTGATTCTGTGCCACTCGTCTGTTTGGGGCTTCCCCTGCCTGCTCAGCATCTGAGCAAGACAGAGCCTTAGTCTCCTCCCAGTGCTTCCCAGGATACACTGGAAAAGGCAAAGCCTGCCATTTTGAAGAGGGGGCCTGAGGCTGGAGAGGAGTGGGCATTCCTCCTGCTGAACCTATGAAAATATGCGGGGTTTGGGGGAGGGGGTCCCGGGGGATGTTCCTGGCCCATACGGCTGGGTGGGGGGAAGCTCTCTGGACTACTAGGTGCTATCTGGTGTTTGGGAGGGTTCGGCAGGAGGGGGGACAGGGCTATGGATGGTGGGAGAAAGGGGAGGGATGTAATATCATATATATATATTTTTTTAATGGGTCTGAGTTGTCATGGCCTTATACACTCCTGTCAGTGCCTGAGCCAATCGGCATTCAAGCACAGACAGGAAAGTAAGGCTTCGACAGCTCAGACTTTGCCATTAAAGTATGCATGGGAAACAATACGTTTTTGTGCTGTGCATTATTACACAGTTATAATACTAATGAGCTCCTTGTAATGCATTAGCATAGGGTTCTCGGTAGCTGCTATGATGATTGGTAGCAGCTACCGAGAACCCTTTTGTGCATCGGTAGGGCAGCTATCCATGCTAGTAAGAGTGCTTTAATAACTCTTACTGCCACAGAAAGCTTTTGAGTATTATTAAACATATTTTGAGCTTAATATCAACCTGGAGTCCTCTAAAACCCAAAAATAAAAGTACCGATCACTATAAATGGACACCTAAGTGACGCCTGACTGATGACTAAGCTACATCCACCTAACTTGCATCTCCCTAGCGCCCAGCTCATGCTCAAAAGTAGAACTGGTTTTGCAATGCCTATATTTTAGGCGTTAGGTAGACATGTTAGCAAACTCAGCGGCATGCGATTCTGTAAATGGATGTCCAAATCAAAGCCACTCCTACACCATGCTTATTTTTTAGGCGCAACTTTTTCCGATGGGTGTCCACGGAATTTTGGACGTCTATTTGTAGAATCGCGCTCAGCGTTTGGACGTCTAAGTTCCAATTAATGCTTGTTAAAGTCATTAATTGGACGTAGGCATCCAAATATAGTGAATATTTTGGATGCCTAAAGATAGACGTGCTTTACAGAATCTAGACCTATGTGCTGGAAAGTGAGAGGCTAATGTGTACAGATGGGGAGAGGGACCTTGGGGTGATAGTGTCTGAGGGTCTGAAAGCGACAAAACAGTGTGATAAGACGGTGGCTGTAGCCAGAAGGATGCTAGTCTGTATAGAAAGAAGAGTAACTATCAGAAAAAGGGAGGTATTGATGCCCTTGTACAGGTTGTTGGCGAGACCCCTCTTGGAGTATTGTGTTCAGGTTTTGAAGAAAAAAAGAGAATGGATTGAGCCATCCGGGTTTTACTTCTATTGAAAGCAATTGAAAGCAGTGGAAGTTAGGACAGATTGAGATATGGAATGGAAGTAAAACCCGGATGTCTCGATCCATCCTCTTTTTTTTTTTTTTTTTTTTTTCTGGCCCCTTATGGTAACCCTAGGACAGAGAGTTTGTGGTTCAAAGTTGAACAGATCTGGTATATGGTGATTACATTTTGTGTCCCCTACTTTTTTTCCTTTATGAGATGGTGGGGCATTTGTTGTGGGGAGAAGGAGTGAGCTTAATTAAACTAAGAAATGAACTTTTGTAAGTTCCTGAAACGTGCTGCTACAGGAAACCAGCTGAGTGAGCCACTCTCTCATTTCCCATGTGCATGTTTCCCTTTCATTTAAGGATAAGAAAAGAAATAAAACAAGATAAAATCCTCTTCAGTGGTGTCAGTAATGAGGCCAGAGAGACTTTTTCAAAGAGTTGAGGCCCTTAGCATACAGGCAGAAATATGTGGAACAAATTAGCATGTTGTAGGCCAAGCCTTAAATCCTCCACCGCAGGAACCCAGGGAGCTTTGAAAGGAAATCGATGGTGGTCTATAGAAGAAGCTGTCTAAAAGCAGGAAATCAGTTACTGGGAGAGATTAATTGAAAACAGAACGGAAGTGGCACATAATGAAAGACAGGGCACATGGTAACACTTGTGCCTTTGTACATCTCTATCCCTCTATCTCCCTTTCTCTTTGAGTTTTGTCTGCATGCCTGAGTTGGAAGAATATCCACATTTGTTTACCCCAGCTGCTTCTGATAGACCAGGATGTCATGAACTCTCTCCTCAAGACCTCCAGACAACATAGTTTGTTTTCCTCCCCTTAAGAATACTATAGTAGTGCAGTAAATGATGGCAGATAACGACCTATGATCATCCAGTCTGCCGGACAAAACAAACTTATAAGGTATGCATATTTGATCTTGATTTGACTTGCCGTTTTCAGGGCACAGACCATAGAAATCTGCCAGACCATAGTGCACAGACCATAGTTCTTCCCCTCTCTGACCATCATCTGATAACTTTCACAATTCATCATCCTCCCCCCAGATCCAATCAATCTCCTCCAATATATTCAGGAATCTTCAGGCTATTGACCTATACACTCTCTATACTACTGGTTCACCCCTCCTCTCAATCACAAATCTGTCAATGAGGCTGTCTTCTTCTATAATACCATTCTGTCCTCGGCTTTTGATACCGTTGCTCCACCCCACCACACTCCTCCTATAATACCATTTTGTCTTCGGCTCTAAATACCCTTGTCCCCCCCCCCCCTTCTTCCACGTTCTAAAAGATATATCAGCCCCCCAGCCCTGGCTGACCTCTAAAATCTGCTGCTTACACTCCTGTACCAGATCTGCTGAATGTCTTTGGCTCAGATCCCGCACTCACATTGACTTCATGCATTTCAAATTCCTCCCGACCTCCTTCCAGTCTGCTCTTTCACTTGCCAATCAAGACTACTACACCCATTTGACTAATTCTCTTGGTTCCAACCCTTGTTGGCTCCTTGCAACACTGAAATCTGTACTCAAAGTACCCTCACCTCTAACCCCTCCATCACTCCCCCCCCCAGACTATGGCTCAGTATTTCTATGATAAGGTTCACAAAATTAACCTTGAGTTCTTCTAGGAGACCCTGCAATATGGCTATCCAAATCAATATCTGTTTTAAAAAGATCCCAATAGGGTCCTGAGAAATATGTGCAACTTAAAAGGGACATGATTAATTCACATGTTCCATACTTAAAAAAAAAGTCATGCCACACTTTGAATCTATAATTGGACATAGTATGTAAATTTAAATCATCTTGCTGGTGTTCAGATAAATTGGATATGAACCTTTTTTCAGTCCAAAAAGAACTCTAAAACCAGAGGTCACAGGGGCTGAGGAGAGGAATGGCATTGGGAAATCTTCCTGAATGGAAAAGGCTGTAGAGGCATGGACCAGCAGCCCAAGGGAGGAGGTGGAATTCAAAAGAATAACAAATTTAAGAAGATCTGAGACGAGCCTAGGGGATCCCTAGCTGGGAAGAAGAGAATCGGAGATCAGTGAGGATCTATGACAATGTTCTCATTAGCTACTACAAGATCAGATAAAATATTTCTTCACGCAATGTGTAATTAAACTCTGGAATTTGTTGCCAGAGAATGTGGTAAAAGCAGTTAGCTTAGCAGGGTTTAAAAAAAAAAAAAAAACAACACAACAACAACAACAAAAAAAACAAACCTTGAACCATTTCCTAAAAGAAAAGTCTAAGATGGACTTGGGAAAATCCACTGCTTATTTCTAGGATAAGCAATATAAATATGTTTTACTGTTCTGAGATCTCGCCAGGTACTTGGGCCTGGATTGGCCACTGTTGGAAACAGGATACTGGGTTTATTAGACCTTTGGTCTGTCCCAGTATGGCAATGCTTATGCTTACTGTTGGCACTGCCTTTGGAACAACTTTCATTTTGTTGCTTCCAACACCCATGTTATTCTTATGAGATTGTGTACTATGAAGGAATTTGGGTACTAGGCTCAAACTCACCTCGAGCCATATGATACTAGAAGAAAACAGAGTAGATGGCCCATGAGAGGCATCAGCAACAAGATGGGATGGTGAAGGGGATATTAACGGGGTGAAGAGCTGACTTGGAGAGAGAGGAGAGAAGTCTGGCTAAGATAGGGTTGGGAGAGGGTGTTAGGGGAGACTCAGGAAGAGAGCAAGGCAGAAGATTCAGATTCATTTTAGTTACACTGTTGATCTGAGTGTATCTGAACAGCCAGACTGGATGCATCATTACAGGGGAACCTCCCTTTGTTTCATGCCTGGGGCACTGGGCACTGGCCACCTAACGTGGCAATGGTTCTGGCTCTCAGTGAAATTGGGTGTTTGGTTTTTGTTTTTTTTTGCCAGTATGGTCCCTGCTTGAAAAATAGTGGTCTGACGTTGCAACAGAAAACAAATAGAACAGAGTTCGATGAGTCTTAACTGACATTTTTGTATGGCAATATTTGTTCTGTGTTCTGTAGTAGAGACGTCAGTATCTTCATTCAATAGCAAACATAATCTTCCTACAAATAGACTGCCATTTGCTTTTCATAGACTCCCTGGCCTTCTCTAAATGCCTCAGGCATCTTAAAACAAACAGACATTTTAAATATAGTAACTGGAAGGATACTCCTGTCCTTCTCTCCCCCACCCCCAGCCGCCTACTAAATCTTTTTATAACCTTGAAAACACACAATGCTGTGACCGCCCACTACTTGTTAGTGTCTCAGGCTTATTCTTTACTGAAGGGAGGGCAGTTCTCAAAGCAAGTTGCAATGTAAAGGTTAGCCCAGCTGTAAAAAGGTCTCTCCTACAAGCTTGATGCTGAACCATTTATTTATTTTTTTTGTACTAACAGTGCAAGTTCATTTGATCTGGGACGGGTGTCTTTTCTCATCTCATACATGTATTTTCAAGATCACGGGTTTTTCATAAGAACATAAGAATTGCCGCTGCTGGGTCAGACCAGTGGTCCATTGTGCCCAGCGGTCCACTCACACAGCGGCCCTTAGGTCAAAGACCAGTGCCCTATTTGAGTCTAGCCTTACCTGCGTACGTTCTGGTTCAGCAGGAACTTGTCTAACTTTGTCTTGAACCTCTGGAGGGTGTTTCCCCCTATAACAGCCTCTGGAAGATCATTCTAGATTTCTACCACTCTCTGGGTGAAGAAGAACTTCCTTACATTTGTACGGAATCTATCCCCTTTCAACTTTAGAGAGTGCCCTCTCGTTCTCTCCACCTTGGAGAGGGTGAAGAATCTCTTTTTTCTCTACTAAGTCTATTCCCTTCAATATCTTGAATGTTTCGATCATGTCCCCTCTGTCTCCTCTTTTCAAGGGATAAGAGGCACAGTTTCTCTAGCATCTCATTGTACGGCAACTCCTACAATCCCTTAACAATTTTTGTCACTCTTTGGATCCTTTCGAGTAGTACTATGTCCTTTTTCATGTACAGCGACCAGTGTTGGACGCAGTATTTCAGGTGGGGGTGCACAAAGGCACAGTACAGCGGCATGATAACCTTGTCAGATCTGTTTGTGATCCCCTTCTTAATCATTCCTAGCATTCTGTTCACCCTTTTCACTGCTGCTGCGCATTGCGCATATGGCTTCATTGACTTGTCTACAAGTACTCCCAAGTCTCTTTCCTGGGGGCTCTCTCCAAGTACAGCACCGGACATCCTGTATTCGTGCATAGGATTTTTGTTACCAATATGCATCACCTTGCACTTATCGACATTGGACCTCATTTGCCATTTTGCGGCCCATTCCTCG